>NC_058083.1:152079629-152679629 GCF_014858855.1 Bufo gargarizans
CTTGCGTTCCCATTCAGTTTGGACTTTTAAAGTTTTCAACTCATTTACAGCTGACTTGCCACCTGAATATAGTGTCCTATTTAAGGGCAACATAGTAAAGGGATAGGTCCATTCAAACAGCCCAAAAATATTGTGCTGTTTGCAATGTCTCCTTTAAGCCTGCATTCCTAGTATTCGGGGCATTTAAAGACCTGGGCCGTGTTCCCTCTAAACTGGAGCATACCAAAACGCATCAAGGAAATACTACAGTACAGCACTCTAGAAAATTCGCTATAAAAGCAGCTAGATATCCAGGGCCAGATAACATCCAGGAGCATAGTAATAAGCAGCATTTAGTGGAGTAAAGGTGGTTTAGGGCAGTGATGGGGGTTACTGTCTGTATCTATAGCGATCTATGGCAGTGAATGGGTTGATTCCAGTATCCCTGGTCTATAGTGTTAGAGAAGCATTAGTATTCCTGGGGGTCTAGGGCAGAGAATTGATTAAAGAGGTTATCTAAGAATTTGATATTAATGACTAGGGATGAGCGAATCGACTTTGGATGAAACATCCAAAGTCAATTTGCATAATACTCAGATGAGCCGAAGTTATTACTTTGCTAAGTCTCGTGAGACTTCGCATAATAACTTCTTAAATTAATTTCTACTGTAAAAAAACATTTCCCGAACTTGGATTCGGTTCCAAGTGGCTCATCTGAGCCAATACATTCTAATACTGTACGGATTGCTCGCTCCATACAGTATTCAAACTAAGTATTATGCGAATCGACTTTGGATGTTTTATCCAAAGTCAATTCGCTCATCCCTATTAATGTTCTAACCTCTGGATAGGTCATCAATATCAGATCGGTGGGGGTGACGGGAGGCGAACCCCTGGTAGAGGGTAGTGGAAGGATTAATGCTGCTTATATAGTTACCTCCTTAGGCTCCAGCTATTTTCTGGCTTTAACAGCAGGCTAAACATTGATAGTTTAGCTTCCTGTTTCCACCCTGCACTGATCATAGTGATGAGTACACAGATGAGATGGAGAGTACTGTGCAGCTGTAATTGTACAGCTGCACAGTTCCCTTTTTTAGGCATAGAAGTGGAACCATTCTGCCTGATCATTAAAGGGAGAGTTCAGGGAGTCTGCATGGGGGCATACTTTTACTGATTGGGGATAATTTCTGAGCTGTGCAACTTAGATAGTACAGTGGTTGTTTGGCTATTAGAGCCTAACATAAAATACAGCAAACTCATAGTTCTGACGTCACTTCCAGGATGGAGAAGTGATGTGGACAGGGCCAGAACTTTTTTCTCTCCGTGGCGCATGCACAATCTGCTGAATCCGCTCATTTGTCAAGGACAGGAATAGTCATGCCTTCATCCACAGCACCTCCTCCATTCTGGGCTTCCGAAGTTATGTCCATAGTTCAGGCCAAAAACCTGGTAAAGGACTAGGTGTCAACTGATGCAGTATTTTCAGATCCACTTAGCTTGTTTGTTTATTTTACTCACTTATATAGTGCTACTATATTGCGCAGTCTAAGTGTCACGGATGTAGTAGGGGTGAACACCAAAAGACAACAATAGGAAAGGGGAAAGACACTAGTGTGGCAGGTGCAGCACTATGAAGTGCCTTTTGCGCTGTGGCATTAGAAGAATTCTGATATCTCTGACTTTTAGTCTAACCAGACTGTCTATTACTCTGTAATTCCTTTAGCGCCGTTATATGGAAACAGTAGGTTTAAAGAGCACACCAAATGCTTGAAATAACTTCTTTATTAACTTCAACTTTTTTTCATATATAACACTGCCGCCTCCGCAGCATATAGTCCATGTACATAACACGGGTTGAAAATATATCACAAAATAGCGGGATGCATAAGATGGTGGTTCAACTGTTTAGTCTTGTCATAAAATGGTGGATATATTTCTCTTTTCAGTATCTGTACTCTCACTTTAAGTTATTTAAGCACTTTATGATCTCTATGAGAGGTATATCTGAGGTCTAACTAATAGTTCTACTTGCTGAATTTGGTCGCAATTTGCAGTATGCAGTTAGCAGTAACTATTTGCAGATTAGTTGAGTATGATCTGGTATGGTTGTCTGCAATTTGGATTGCAACATGGAATTTTAATTTAGATTGCAATATGAAACTTTGTAGTTTGCAATTGCATGGTATTTGCAATTGTATGGTATTTGCAATTGGTGGGACTGTAAGTAAACACACATATAACTGGTTCAGTATACAGTTCTAATCAGTAGGAACATTATATAACTGTTTCAAATACCTATTTTGGCCTCTCTGCTTCCATAAAACACAGCTCTTAGTGAAGTGAATGTCTGTTCAGTTTCTCTCTCTGGTGAATAATAATTTCTAGCAGCTCCTGCTAGGGAATTTCCCACACAAGCTGTGTGTGAGGCTGGCTGTGATTGGTCAAGACTCCTGCCCAGCAACAATAGTTTAACTATATGCTTTCTACTGTTTCTGCTGTGTCATTGAGCTTACCTCACATCCATATAATGAATCTTAAAGGCATATTATATGTTATGCTTCTGTGAACACAATATATATAACAGTTACAGTGGGATGCGAAAGTTTGGACAACCTTGTTAATCGTCATGATTTTCCTGTATAAATTGTTGGTTGTTACGATAAAAAATGTCAGTTAAATATATCATATTGGAGACACACACAGTGATATTTGAGAAGTGAGATGAAGTTTATTGGATTTACAGAAAGTGTGCTATAATTGTTTAAACAAAATTAGGCAGGTGCATAAATTTGGGCACCACAAAAAAGAAATGAAATCAATATTTAGTAGATCCTCCTTTTGCAGAAATTACAGCCTCTAAACGCTTCCTGTAGGTTCCAATGAGAGTCTGGATTCTGGTTGAAGGTATTTTGGACCATTCCTCTTTACAAAACATCTTTAGTTCATTCAGGTTTGATGGCTTCCGAGCATGGACAGCTCTCTTTAAGTCACCCCACAGATTTTCAATTATATTCAGGTCTGGGGACTGAGATGGCCATTCCAGAACGTTGTACTTGTTCCTCTGCATAAATGCCTTAGTGGATTTTGAGCAGTGTTTAGGGTCGTTGTATTGTTGAAAGATCCAGCCCCGGCGCAGCTTCAGCTTTGTCACTGATTCCTGGACATTGGTCTCCAGAATTTGCTGATAGTGAGTGGAATCCATGCGTCCCTCAACTTTGACAAGATTCCCAGTCCTTGCACTGGCCACACAGCCCCACAGCATGATGGAACCAGCACCATATTTTACTGTAGGTAGCAGGTGTTTTTCTTGGAATGCTGTGTTCTTTTTCCTCCATGCATAAAGCCCCTTGTTATGGCCAAATAACATTTTAGTTTTATCAGTCCACAGCACCTTATTCCAAAATAAAGCTGGCTTGTCCAAATGTGCTTTAGCCCACCTCAAGCGGCACTTTTTGTGCTGTGGGCGGAGAAAAGGCTTCCTCTGCATCACTCTCACATACAGCATCTCCTTGTGTAAAGTGCGCCGAATGGTTGAACGATGCACAGTGACTCCATCTGCAGCAAGATGATGTTGTAGGTCTTTGGTGCTGGTCTGTGGGTTGACTCTGACTGTTCTCACCATTCGTCGCTTCTGTCTATCCAAGATTTTTCTTGGTCTGCCACTTCGAGCCTTAACTTGAACTGAGCCTGTGGTCTTCCATTTCCTCAATGTGTTCCTAACTGTGGAAACAGACAGCTGAAATCTCTGAGACCGCTTTCTGTATCCTTCCCCTAAACCATGATGGTGAACAATCTTTGTCTTCAGGTCATTTGAGAGTTATTTTGAGACCCCCATGTTGCTACTCTTCAGGGAAAATTAAAAGAGGAGGGAAACTTACAATTTACCCCCTTAAATACTCTTTCTCATAATTGGATTCACCTGTGTATGTAGGTCAGGGGTCACTGAGCTTACCAAGCCAATTTGAGTTCCAATAATTAGTTCTAAAGGTTTTGGAATTAATAAAATGACAGCAGTGCCCAAATTTATGCACCTGCCTAATTTTGTTTAAACAATTATAGCACACTTTCTGTAAATCCAATAGACTTCGTTTCACTTCTCAAATATCACTATGTGTGTCTCCTAGATGATATATTTAACTGACATTTTTTATCGTAACAACCAACGATTTATACAGGAAAATCATGACGATTAACAAGGTTGACAAATAGTAAATGAGTCTGCCTCACTAATATTCCGAGATGCAATGTGAGTAGGGGCCCACCATGAAAGGGAGGTGGGGGAATATGCTCATTAATATATAACTTTTAATACGATATGCAATAAAAATACACCACATGGATGCATCAACAGAACAAACATACAAAGAAGGGGTCCAACCGAGGTACCCCAATGCTGGTAAACAATAGTAAGTAAGTAGATATGCTACACCTGTGTGGATGCACGCAGTCTTACCCGACCAACCAGATGGCTAGGATCAGCTTGACTTAGGTATTGCCTGGACCGGACGTTGTCCCGTGATGGCGTAGTGTCAGAGGAGGCAATGATGGAACTGTGCCCTATCTAACCCTAACAAAAGGGGAAGGGGACTGCTCCCATACTGCCTACCTACACAGAGCACTCGCCCCGAAAAGGGCGACACCGTCCGGATACCTGTCCCTAGTTAGGGACCTGATCACTAGCACTAGAAGAAAATAGTAATACGTTCCTTCAGACCTCCCTACATGGCACATTTCTCTCGTGTCGACTCCTCAGGGGAAGGTGGTATACATAGGAAAACCATACAAAATATGAGACCGCGGGTAAAATGACCCTGCAGCCAAAAAAGAGGCTCTAGCAGATTTTGGTAAGCGCCTGTGGACTGTCACCCCTGGTGTTGGAATGCAGTGCTGCAAAGGGATAGATGTTCCTCTGCTAGTCGGTGTGTGAGAATATGGTGTTCCTCACTTAAGGTAGTGTCCCTCTAGTTTTGGGGATTATCCTAAACATCTACCAGCCACACTGATACATACCTCTGTGGGATTTAAATAGAGCCCATGTGTGCCTCTCTTGGACGGACCGCCCCGTGATCTTCTGTTCCGGCGTCATCATACGCATGCGCGCTTCAACACGTCAGATGCTGGCGTCAACACCACGTGATTTAGACGGCCAGTCCCAGTCACAGAGATGCGGCCGGGAGGGTTGCCTAGGAAACAATAGGTAGGCAACCATACAGAGCGCTCACAATCAAGCGCATCCATAATAGCGCTGTGACACAGAATCGCAGCAAGATTAAACTGACATTTATTGCATCGACACAGGGGACAGGATTCATCGCAGTAACGGCTACAAACTAATCCCGATGCCCCATGAAAATTATGGCACTAAGGGAATTGATACTCCGATCCCCCTCAGACTATATTAAATGAAGCAACCAAAATCAAGCCTCTCATTGAGACCCAGGGGGGTGGAGGTTTTCAGGCAGAAGATCCAGCGTGATTCACGCTGGAGGAGGTTCTTATCCCAGTCATCTACCCTAAAGGGGGGCTTCAAGAGATCAATGCCCTTGAATCTTAGTTGGGCACTACCATTATGGGCTGTATATACATGCTTGGATAATGGGGTATCCTGTTTATGTGAGATATCCCCCAAATGTTCCCCTATCCTCCTGAATTCGCGTATCGTTTTCCCTATATACTCCATCCCACATTCGTACTGGATGCGATATACAACCCCTTTGGACCTGCAGTTGATAAAATGTGGGATGGAGTATTGTTTGCCTGTCACAGAACTCACAAATGATTTGGTAGTGTGTATGAATTTGCACGCTACACACTTGCCACACTTGTGACAGCCCACAACCTAGGACCGCAACCAAGTGGATTGTGTCACGTTGGGGGAAAAGTGGCTGTACACGAGTTTGTCATGCAGGTTGCGCCCCCTTCTATATGTGATTTGGGGTTGATCACCTAATACATCAGGGTCCATTTTGAGAACCTTCCAGTGACGTTGTATAATATGTTTGACCTGTTTGGACCCCCTGTCAAAATTAGTGATGATTCTAAACACTTTGGCCTCGGGGGTGGGGGATTAATTTGGGGTTAGCAAAGAGGGTCTTTGGCGGGACAAGGCAGCATGGTATGCAGACCTGAGGACGTAGTCAGGGTATCCCCTTGACAAAAATCTCCTCCTCAAGTCAGCCGCCTGCGTGACAAACTCGTGCTTCTCTGAACAATTACGTCTCAAACGAAGATATTGGCCCCTTAGGATCCCTCTCCTGAGTGGGAGAGGATGGTTACTCTCCCATCTCAGTAGGGAATTCGTGGAGTTGGCCTTCCTGTAGATCGAGGTATCAAGTTCACCCCTGTTATTTTATGTGATTCTAATGTCCAGGAAGGGCAAACTCATGGGGTCCGATTCACACGTAAAGTGCATCCCAATCTCATTCTAGTTGAGATGCTGCACAAAGGCCTCAAAGCCCGTCTGGTCACCATTCCAGAGGATGAAAATATCATCGATGTATCGCGCCCACAGACCAATTTCAGAAGTGCCCACCGCTTCGTCTTCCCTGAAGACCAGGGTCTCCTCCCACCAGCCCAGGAATAGATTTGCATATGACGGGGCACAGGGACTCCCCATCGCAGTACCCCATAGCTGGTGGTATGTCCTGCCAATTAACAAGGTTGCCCAAACTTTCGCATCCCACTGTATATGACATCCAAACAAGAAGTCACTGAAAATAAGTCTGCTTTTGTCTTTAACACACAAAAATAGGAACTTTATTAAGGTTATTGGCAGGTCTAGCTGTATAAATATATAAGCTATGTTAGCAACCTAAGACAACCTAAGTCTTATCTGGCCAGCTACAACGAGGTCTCACCGGTAGGGAAGGAAAAGGGTCACCACCTATAAAACCCTGCTCCTGGCCCTAAATCCTATCCGTATGGGCACCTCTCGATGGTAGAGATGCCCATACACAGGAACCTAGAAAACTCTGGTGACCCTTGGATGGCCTAAAGGTAATGACACAGAGACAACTTATTCCTTCCCTGGTAAAGGAACCAGTGTCTCGCTGAGGCCTGGTAAACAACCAGGGGTGGGGGGGGGAAATATAAAATGCAACAAGCGGAACACTTAACTTCTGAGGATGATGGATGAACAAGAACCACACTCCAGCTCTTCCAAAACCAATTGAAGCTATCCAGAACAAGGAGTGATGGGTAAAGTCAGACTAAATAGGGGGAGGTAAATGTCATATGATCCACACTTGAGCAGGAGGTGTGGACATACCAGCAACACACAGACAATGATCACTCATGTGCAGCCAGTCTTTCAGACCTTCTAACACCTGTCACAGGTGTGACAGTACCCCCCCCCCCCTCCGTGCACCCAGGACCGACCTTATCAGGATGAGCTCTGTGGAATGCTCTGACCAGATGACTAGCATTAACATCAGTCGCTGGAACCCACATCCTTTCCTCTGGTCCATACTCTCTCCAATGAACAAGATACTGGAGGGATCACTGGAGAACTCGGGAGTCCACAATCATGCTGACCTGAAATTCTAAATTGCTGTCCACCTTGACACAAGCAGGAGGTAAGGAGGACGGCTCAACAGGTTCGACACATTTCTTTAACAACAATTTATGATATACGTTATGGATTTTCAAAGTCGAAGGAAGTTCAAGACGGAAGGCTACAGGGTTAACCATGGCAGTGATCTTATATGGACCAATAAATCTTGGGCCCAACTTCCAAAAAGGTACCTTAAGTTTAATGTTTCTTGTTGACAACCACACAGAATCACCCATTCCCAGGTCCGGACCACTCATACGTCTCCTGTAAGCCACTTGCTTATACCTGTTGCCCATCTTTTTCAGGTTATTTTGGATTTTACGCTAAATAGAAGACAAAGAAGAAGAAAATAGTTCCTCCTCGGGAATGACAGAATTTTGAGCACCAGAAAATTTACCAAAAAAGGCGACTTATCAGTGGATTCCTGTCTACGGTTATTTATAGAAAACTCAGCTAACGACAAAAATGAAGACCACTCTTCGTGATTCTCTGAAACAAAACATCTCAAGTAAGTCTCCAGATTTTGATTAGTGCGCTCCGTCTGTCCGTTCGATTGAGGATGAAAAGCCGAAGAGAAGGACAATTGTACACCCAAAAGAGCACAGAACACTTTCCAGAATCTGGAAACAAACTGAGTCCCTCTATCGGACATCACATCAGAGGGAATGCCATGTAGTTTCACGATGTTATCGACAAACACTTATGCAAGAATTTTAGACTAGGTAATGCAATAAAGAGTCCATTTTACTAAAATGATCGACAACCACCAGAATCACGTTTTTTTCCAGAAGAATTCAGTAAATCTGTGATAAAATCCATGGACAAATCGGTCCAAGGTCTGGACGGGATGGGCAATGGAAGCAGGGATCTGGAAGGCCGAGTATGTGTCACCTTAGCACGTGCACGGGTACCACAAGCTGACACATAGTCCTCAACACACTTACGCAAACCCGGCCACCAGAATCTACAAGAGATAAGATCGACAGTCGATCTGCTCCCAGGGTGCCCAACAAGCACCGTACAGTAATGTTCCTCAAACACCTTGTGATGTAATTCGGAGGGAACAAACAATTTCTCTGGAGGCCAAGAGTCCGAAGCATTCTACTGTGCCTCCAACACCCTGGCCTCGAGATCAGGATAAAGAGCGGATATGACTACCCCTTCAGATAAAATGGGACTAGGGTCATTATAATCACCCCCCCCCCCCCCCCCCCCCGGAGGAAAGCTCAACAAATCATCCGCCTTGACGTTCTTAACGGTAAGTGACGATGAAGTTAAATCTGGTGAAAAACAATGACCATCTGGCCTCCCTTGGGTTCAGTGGCTGGATTCTTGTGATCCGTAATTACAGGATGAATTGCTCCTTCTAACCAATGCCACCATTCCTCAATCGCCAACTTAATGGCCAGCAATTCCCTATTTCCCACATCATAATTCCTTTCAGCAGTCGAGAGTTTTTTAGAGAAAAATGCACATAGGCACCATTTACTGGGTGGGACCCTGCAACAAGATTGATCCTACCCCTACCCTACCTTGGACTTGTCAACCTCAACAATAAATGGCTGAGACACGTCTGGTTGCACCAGAATAGGGGCTGAAGTAAAATATTCCTTCATAGCAGAAAAGGCCTGTAATGCCGCATCAGACCAAATAGAAATATCAACACCCTTCCTAGTTATGTCTGGTAAAGGTTTAACCACCGATGAATAGTTCAAGATAAATTTACGGTAGTAGTTGGTAAACCCCAAAAAACGCAGATTTTCGGGTCGATCCCAGTCCAACACGGCACAGACCTTCGCGGGATCCATATGAAAACCTGAGGATGAGAGCAGGTAACCCAGAAATTGCACTTACTGTACAGCAAATACACACTTTTCCATCTTAGCATGCAACTTATTTTCTCTTAGGATCTGTAACACCTGTCTCACATGATCCTGATGAGTCTCCATATTAGGCGAATAAATTAGTATGTCATCAATGTATACAATGACAAACCACCTTACCAGATGATGAGAGATTTCATTGACAAAGTGCTAAAAAAACGCAGGAGCATTGGTTAACCCAAAAGGCATGATCAGGTTTTCAAAATGACCCTCAGGGGTATTAAATGTGGTCTTCCACTAATCCCCCTCCCTGATCCTTACCAGATTATATGCCCCCCAGATCCAATTTAGAGAACACCTTGGCACCGACAATCTGACTAAACAAATACGGAATCAAAGGAAGGGGGAGGGATCACGGACGGTAATACGATTGAGCTCACGAAAGTCCAGACATGGCCTCAGGGTACCATCCTTTTTCTTTTCAAAGAAAAACCCGGCAGCCACTGGAGATTTTGATGGTCTTATACACTCACCTAAAGAATTATTCGGAACACCTGTTCTATTTCTCATTAATGCGATTATCTAGTCAACCAATCACATGGCAGTTGCTTCAATGCATGTAGGGTTGTGGTCCTGGTCAAGACAATCTCCTGAACTCCAAACTGAATGTCAGAATGGGAAAGAAAGGTGGGCTACAACAGCAGAAGTCCCCACCGGGTACCACTCATCTCCACTACAAATAGGAAAAAGAGGCTACCATTTGCACGAGCTCACCAAAATTGGACTGTTGAAGACTGGAAAAATGTTGCCTGGTCTGATGAGACATTCAAATTGTAGAGTCTGAATTTGGCATAAACAGAATGAGAACATGTATCCACCATGCCTTGTTACCACTGTGCAGGCTGGTGGTGGTGGTGTAATGGTGTGGGGGATGTTTTCTGGGCACACTTTAGGCCCCTTAGTGCCAATTGGCCATAGTTTAAATGCCACAGGCTACCTGAGCATTGATTCTGACCATGTCCATCCCTTCATGACCACCATGTACCCATCCTCTGATGGCTAGTTCCCGCAGGATAATGCACCATGTCACAAAGCTCAAATCATTTAAAATTGGTTTCTTGAACATGACAATGAGTTCACTGTACTAAAATGGGCCCCACAGTCACCAGATCTCAACCCAATAGAGCATCTTTGGGATGTGGTGGAACAGGAGCTTCGTGCCCTGGATGTGCATCCCTCAAATCTACATCAACTGCAAGATGCTATCCTATCAATATGGGCCAACACTTCTAAAGAATGCTATCAGCACCTTGTTGAATCAATGCCATGTAGAATTAAGGCAGTTCTGAAGGCAAAAGGGGGTCCAACACCGTATTGGTATGGTGTTCCTAATAATTCTTTAGGTGAGTGTATGTCCCTTTGCCAAACTCTCAGTGATATACTCTCGCATGGCCTTTCTTTCGGGTTCTGAAAGATTATACAACCGAGATTTGGGCAGTTTTGCTCCAGGAATAAGATTGATGGGACAATCATACTCCCGATGCGGGCGTAACTCCTGGTTACTACTCTCAGAGAGCACATCAGAAAAATCAGAAATAAACGAGGGTACAGTTTTAGTGGTAACCATAGAGAACGATGCATTAAGACAGTTGTCCATGCAAAAATCACTTGAATCGAGAATTTATCTCGCTTGCCAGTTGATTGTAGGGTTATGTTTGCTTAACCATGGTAGACCTAACACCAACAGAGCAGGCAGACCCTCTAAAACATAACAGGAGATAGATTCCTGATGAAAATCACCCACTCTTAAATGAATGCCATTCACTACCTGCGACAGGCATTTTTGGGTGAGAGGTGCTGAGTCAATTGCAAAGACAGAAATACTTTTCTCTAATGCATTAGTAGTCAACCCGTGAATGCGAACAAACTGTCTATCAATCAAGTTAACTCCTTCCCCACTGTCGATAAATGCTTCAATTTTCACTGTTTTGGACTTGTTATAGAAAAACTTATAGTTGTAATCAGCTCGCATCAAAGTTTGTGTAAGGAAAAAGGTAAATCCATCTTCCATCAGCTGCAGTCAGAGACAGACCCAAGTGCTACCATCTTGATTGAAATTCTGAGCAACTCCTCGCCCTGCTCAGTGTGTTCTCTTTTTTATTTACTCACAAAAAGGTGTAAAAGGGGTTGGCCCAAGACAAGGATGCAGGAAGTGATGACATACAGGAAGTGATGACATAGGAAGACAAGACACCATAATTTAGAATAACATAGCCAGCTAACAAACACATGTATACAATAATCTACCATTACCACTGAGAGACATGATGACAATACACAATATATTAAATACACATCCTAATAAAATTTCCACAACAGTCCCTCCTCGTTGTCATATGCTCCCCAGTGTCCCTTGACGAATCTCGATCTTCTTTGAAAAAAACTGTCTTGTCTACGAAAAGTCCTGAATCCATAAAACAAAACAGATGATGGAAAACAGAACGTCAATCTTGACACGTAGCTTCTTTTCTTCGGGAGGTGACTTAGGAGGTGGCGTTTCGCGTTGGTCGCCGGCTGGTTTGGGATCCTCTGCATCTGGTCCATGGTTTGGTCTTCAGGGCGTCTTGTCTGTTCGGGCTTCGGTATATCAGTCGATTAGACATCATTAACATTTCACTCCGGCATAAAGAAGGAATAGAAACAAAAAACAAGTACAGTTGCAAGAAAAAGTATGTGAACCCTTTGGAATTATATGGATTTCTGCACAAATTGGTCATAAAATGTGATCTGATCTTCATCTAAGTCACAACAATGGACAATCACAGTCTGCTTAAACTAATGACACACAAAGAATTACATGTTACTATGTTTTTATTGAACACACCATGTAAACATTCACAGTGCAGATGGAAAAAGTATGTGAACCCTTGCATTTAATAACTGGTTGAACCTCTTTTGGCAGCAATAACTTCAACCAAACGTTTCCTGTAGTTGCAGATCAGACGTGCACAACGGTCAGGAGTAATTCTTGACCATTCCTCTTTACAGAACTGCTTCAGTTCAGCAATATTCTTGGGATGTCTGGTGTGAATCGCTGTTTTGAGGTCATGCTACAGCATCTCAATCGGGTTGAGGTCAGGACTCTGACTGGGCCACTCCAGAAGGTGTATTTTCTTCTGTTTAAGCCATTCTGTTGTTGATTTACTTCTATACTTTGGGTCATTGTCCTGTTGCAACACCCATCTTCTGTTGAGCTTCAGCTGGTAGACAGATGGCTTTAAGTTCTCCTGCAAAATGTCTTGATAAACTTGGGAATTCATTTTTCCTTCGATGATATCAATCCATCCAGGCCCTGACACAGCAAAGCAGCCCCAAACCATGATGCCCCCACCACCATACTTCACAGTTGGGATGAGGTTTTGATGTTGGTGTGCTGTGCCTCTTTTTCTCCACACACAGTGTTGTGTGTTTCTTCCAAACAACTCAACTTTGGTTTCATCTGTCCACAGAATATTTTGCCAGTACTGCTGTGGAACATCCAGGTGCTCTTGTGCAAACTGTAAACGTGCAGCAATGTTTTTTTTTGGACAGCAATGGCTTCCTTGTGGTATCCTCCCATGAAATCCATTCTTGTTTAGTGTTTTACGTATCGTAGATTCGCTAATAGGGATGTAAGCATATGCCAGAGACTTTTGTAAGTCTTTAGCTGACACTCTAGGATTCTGCTTCACCTCATTGAGCAGTCTGCGCTGTGCTCTTGCAGGACGGCCACTCCTAGGGAGAGTAGCAGCAGTGCTAAACTTTCTCCATCTATAGACAATTTGTCTTACCATGGACTAATGAACAGAAAGGCTTTTGGAGATACTTTTAAAACCCTTTCCAGCTTTATGCAAGTCAACAATTCTTAATCGTAGGTCTTCTGAGAGCTCTTTTGTGCGAGGCATCATTCACATCAGGCAATGCTTCTTGTGAAAAGCAAACCCAGAACTGGTGTGGGTTTTTTATAGGGCAGGGCAGCTGTAACCAACACCTCCAATCTCATCTCATTGATTGGACTCCAGTTGGCTGACACCTCACTCCATGTAGCTCTTAGAGTTGTTATTAGTCTAGGGGTTCACATACTTTTTCCACCTGCACTGTGAATGTTTCCATGGTGTGTTCAATAAAAACATGGCAACATTCAATTCTTTGTGTGTTATTAGTTTGAGCAGACTGTGATTGTCTATTGTTGTGACTTAGATGAAGATCAAATCACATTTTATGACCAATTTGTGCAGAAATCCATATTATTCCAAAGGGTTCACATACTTTTTCTTGCAACTGTATATGTCCTATTTCCTTTCGCCCAGACCCAATGGAAAACCAGTGAGCCCCAAGACCTCCCAAAGCTTTAAAAAGGATTCTGACTCTCACTAGTCATAGCTCCACCCCTTCCCAGCTCCTGTCAGTATGGGCCTGACCCTTGTCAATGGTGTCTGCTAGCCTGGCATAACCATATACCTTAAAAGTGATACTCTGCATTCTTTGACTTAGTTGAGCAGCTTCTTGCAGTGACCGGTGTGGATCCAGTTGTCTCGTCCCTTTTTAAAAAAAAAAAAATATTTCCACAACAGACTTTAGCGCCACCTCCGCAGACAGGAGAAAATGGGTACTGCCAGTAAAAGACAAAAGTAGGTTTTCTTGCTCCCCACCCACACCACCAATAGTAATTTGGGGATTAAATGTCTTTTTCTTTTTGTTTACACCTTTTTGTTTAGTACGGACAAATATTAACAAAATGTCCATTCTTGCCACAGCAAAAGCAGACTCCTTTCACATGACCCAAGCTTTTGTCAGTAGTTGCAGGAGTAGCTCCTTCTAACTGCATATGCTTATAACAAGGTGCAACCACCAGTGTCTCTACACCATAAGTGTCAAAGGAAGCAGTACCCCTGTTGGACAGCACGTCCTAAAGGTGAGGACCCCTAGTTCTCTCCCTCAGGTGTCAAGACGTACAGCAAGGGACATAGCTGCTTCCAATGACTCAGGATTTTATGAAAAGCCAATGCGTCCTGCAGTCCCTCAGAGAGACCCTGACAGAATTGGCTACGGAGAGCAGGATCGTTCCACTCTGTATTGGTAGCCCATCTCTTAAATTCAGAGCAATAGGTCTCCACGGAATGTTCTCCCTGCCGCAAACCCTGTAACTTGGTCTCGGCCTGAGAGATCTGATCCGTGTCATCGTAGATAAGACCTAAGGTTCTAAAGAATTCATCTACCGATCGGTCTGCTACCTCCAAAGTCAGGTTCTTCAGCTGTTCAACCTGTGCAGACATAATATCCATAGCTGCACAGATCAGCACAAAAATGGCGGTACGGGCTCTGGATAATGTCACGGATGTAGTGGGGAGAACACCAGAAGACAGAAATGGGAAAGACACTAGGCCTCACCGCTAGGGAAGCAAAAGCGTCACCACCTATACAAACCCTGCTCCTGGCCTTAACTTTTATCTGTATGGGCACCTCTCAATGGTAGAGATGCCCATACACAAGGCTCTAAAGAATTAATCTACCGATCGGAGGGACGGTGGTCCGGTCGGCAGAGAAAAAGCCAGAGACTGGGCGTTCTCTTTAAGCAACAAAATAATCATACTCACATGTTGACACTTATCCCCAGAAGAGTATGGATGCCGTCTAAAGTATAATTTACATGACTCCCTGAATCGGATGAAATTTTCACTACCCCCGGATAACCTGTCTGGGAGAGCCACCCTCGGTTCGGGCAGGCCTGGGACCCACCACCGGAACCAGCAGCCTGTGGACTCTGAATCTGCAAGACCGTTGCGTGGAGCGCTGCTACCTCCAAAGTCAGATTCTTCAGCTGTTCAACCAGTGCAGACATAATATCCATAGCTGCACAGATCAGCACAAAAATGGCGGTACGGGCTCTGGAAAATGTCACGGATGTAGTGGGGAGAACACCAAAAGACAACAATAAGAAATAGGAAAGACACTAGGCCTTACCGCTAGGGAAACAAAAGGGTCACCACTTATAAAACCCTGCTCCTGGCCGTAACTTTTATCCGTATGGGCACCTCTCAATGGTAGAGATGCCATACACAGGAACCTAGAAAACCCTGGTGACCCTTGGATGCCCTAAAGGTAATGATAGTGCAGAGACTCGCTGAGGTCTAGTAAACAACCAGGGGAAAATACAAAACACAACAAGCGGAACACTTAACTTCTGAAGATGATGGATGAACAGGACTACAACAAGAACCACACTCCAGCTCTTCCAAAAACCAAATTAAGCTATCCAGAGCAAGGAGTGATGGGTACAGTCAGACTAAATAGGGGGAGGTAAAGGTCACATGATCCACACCTGAACAGGCGGTGTGGATATACCAGCAACACACAAAGTGAAACCAAAAGAGGCTGTCAGATCACTCATGTACAGCCAGTCTTTCAGACCTTCTAACACCTGTCACAGGTGTGACACTAAGTTCCCTATCTTTGGAGTTGGGAGAAAACCAGAGTACCCGGTGGAAACCCAAGCAAACATGTTGTCCTTGTTCAGATTCACTAGCGCTTCAAGGCACTAGTGCTAACCACTGAGCCACCATGCTGTACAAACTTTCTTCTACACTGTAGTTGATATGCAATTAAGATATTTAATTAATACCGACTTTTAAACCCACTGGGTCCTGGAAAACCTTTTAAAACACCCAATGAAGTGAGTTTATGCCTAATAACTTTATAGGTCCATATATACACAAACCAAAAATTTTAATAATACAATATAGCTTCTGAGAGATCACTCTGAACCTGGCTCCCTCTGTCTTCTGATTGGCATAATGCAATCACTGAGCACCGATTACTCAACATGGCAGTCAGGAGCCTTCTGCAGGCTGTATTAGTGTGCCCATAGAATGACTATGCACTTTAATATTTCCATGCATAGTACAAGGAGTATTACAATACATAGTACTCTGCAGTCTTAGGGAAAAAATATTATGGCAGTCTGGGGCAAATGAGAAGAAAATAAAAATGAGCCACTCCAATCATAGAAACATCAATTGTGAGTGACTTTAAAATATAAAATAAATATATACAGGAAATATACATTATACTTAGTAATTCTGAAATATACATTGTACTCTTCCTTTTGTTTAATTTACTGTGAAAATCTCTCTAGTCGGAAGATTGCACTCAAGTCACATATAATCAGGACTGACAGGAAAACTCTTATCAGTTAGTGCATCCATATTGGAACCTCCCAGAGGGGCTGACAACAATGTTCTTGGGCAATTAAACCTGAGCAGACAAGTGTCTTCGAGGGTATAAATGGGGGCTTAGTGTAGGAGATCTCATAAAACATGAAGATGTTCTGCTACATGCTGCACTTTCTGATGTATCATGTATGTTTTTGTGAAATAATGTTTTCCTCCTGTAGACTAGACACAAATGTAATCCCAGGCATATTCAGGCCTGGAGATTTAGTGATTGGCGGAGTTTTTCCGATCCGAAGATCTAGCAATTTGGGTCCAACAATGTTTACTTCAAACCCAGCATCTCAAACTTGTGACAACAGGTGGGCAATTTTTCGTTTTCTCTCTGTTGAAGCACATATGTTAGATTATTCATGTTTACCAATTACAATATGTTTAATCAGCAAAAGTTATCTAAAAAAAAACAACGATTACATTATTTTTAAATGCGTATTATCATAGGGTTCATATTATGCTGAAATAATTTAAATTCTGGTCATGATTTTTATGGTTATATTTTCTTACCAAAGAGACAGGGACATAAGGAAACAGTTAAGCAATTTTTGTGTTTTGTTTTTAATGTGCGTTGCATATTAGTTCTTTCAAAATATGAAAAGGAAATAAAACAGGGAAGGAAATGAAAGAGAAATTAAGTTGTTTTAAGTTGCACATGAGATGAATGTTCAACATAAGTTGTTTTTACAAGCAGGTATTGGGAGAAAAAATTGATCATAAGTCATGAAAGATGATACTTTTTAACATTTAATTTTTCTTAGTTAAAAGGGGCTGTCTCACTTCAGCAAATGGCATTTATCATGTAGAGAACATTAATATAAAGCACTTACTAATGTATCGTGATTGTCCATACAGCCTCTTTTGCTGGCTTGATAAATTTTTCTATCACATTATACACTCCTCGTTTCCATGGTTATGACCACCCTGCAATCCAGCAGAGGTGGCCATGCTTGTCCACTATAGAAAAAAGTGCCTGCTTCTCTTGTGGCCAGGACTGTAGGGGCATATATAAGCACGCATGCACAGCAGCTCCTTTCCTGGCCACCTCATATCTGTGCTGCAGCTGTGGAAATGAGCAGTGTATACTGTGATTGAAAAATGAATGAAGCCAGCAAAGAAGGCAATATGGACAATCACAATACATTAGTAAGTGCCTTGTATTAACTTTATCTACATGATAAATTCCATTTACTGAAGTGACACAACCCCTTTAATGGATGGAGTTATTGAGGGAATAGTGGGGTTCTGTTTGGAGTAATTATGTGTACACTTTGACTAAACCAGTTATTTAAAAAGTGTAAGGTATAGATAATATTTGAAGCTCATCGGTTCTTCAACCATCATGTGCTATTTACTGTACTACTGTCCTTTTATGTGGCAGAGGGCGCTTTGGACCCTCATGGCCAAGTATGTTTACCATCTACACACCTACAATTATTTTGCTACCCCTTTTGATCGACTAAGTAATTATGCATCTAGATTTAGTGTTAGTAATAGGGCTCATTCAGACGACCGTAGTGTTTTGTGGTCCGCAAATGGCAGATCCACAAAACATGGAAACCGCAATTTGTGGACTACACAAACATGGCCGGCACTATGATAGAAATGCCTATGTGAACTATGGATGCGGATATATTATTTTAATTTATCCAGCACATGGTGCACATGAGACTATGCGTTAAAACAGACTATAGTAAGATAAAAAGGATTAATTGGAACAGTACAGATACATGAGAAGACATTGAGGGGGGCTACTGAGAGAAGGGAAAAGAAGTGAAAGTGGGAATGGAAAGTTAAAAGGAGTGCAGTGTGTGAAGATGTTTGGAGACTGTAGTCCATTCAAAAGGTCCCTTTTTATTGATAACCTACTGAAATGTTACCATGCTGCTGGCCAGAAAGTCCTGTTTCCGTACATTTTGGACACATTGTTTTATTCTTATGTGTTTGTATATTTTCTTTGATCTAAAAATTAAGTACCGGTAAATAATATGACTTTTCAGCTTTGATTTTCGGAGCTTCCGTTGGATCAGAACTATGATCTATGCCATAGAACAGATTAATAATAACACTCACCTGCTTCATAATACAACAGTAGGCTATGCAATCTATGACACGTGTGATAACATAGCAGAAGCAACAAAACAGATGTTCACGCTAATCTCTGGATCCAAAGCTGAGGCAAAAGGTATACCAAACTATGCCAGGAGAAGTTTACATTATCTGCTGTTATTGGCGAATCCGCTTCGGTTATATTCATAGCAATGGCGAGGATATTGGGCACCTACCACTATCCCCAGGTAAGGTTAAGGTAAAAAAATATATATTTCCCACACACAAATAGAAAATTTCAATTCTATGTACAGAGAAATATATACACACACAAATCTATGTATTTAATCTTCATTCAAACAGTAAATAAAGATTAAAGTTATATAAGAAAAGGTAAAACAATAGCACTTTGCAATAATTCATTTTAACAATATATGATATTCCATGTCTTTTACTAATAAACTGATACATTTTCCCCACCATGGAGAAATATTTGAGCTGTGTGATGTCTGAGTGGTTTCTTGCATGTACAGCCCATTTGAAATCCACCTACAGCACCTCAGTGGGATTTAGATCCTAGCTTTGACATGGTTTATTTAAGACACCGGCTGTTACAATAAGGAATTCATAGTGGATTCTATATGGGGAGCTTTTCCACCTCCATGCTTTGCAGTGGGTATTAGGTTTATCTAGTAAAGTCTGTATGTGGTTTTCATCGACTGACATTGAGTCCAGAGCATAGTATTCCAGAAGTCCCGTTGTTTGGATAGTCTTGCCATAATGTTCTTCCAACCAAGGCTTCCTCCTGGCATACCTTCCATGTAGATCTAATTTGTGCAGCCTTTTTTTAGTGGTGAATTCATGCTCTTTCCAGTCTTAGAGATCTGTCAGCATCTTGTGTATGCTCTGGCAATAGGAAAATAGAAACGTTTTCTTAGGCAGTGAGGAATTTAATTTATGAGGCGTAAACCCTCCTATCCTTTTCAGTTAGAATAGTGAAATAGAGACTCAGCACTCCGAAGGATGATTTGCAAGTTATACAAGTTATACATTTGCAAGTTATACAAGTCTTCATCAGATACTGAAAGGGATAATAAAATAAACAATCAATATAGGATATTATCACATAAGATCAAGCATAAATTATGCAATTATGATCAAACTCATATACAGATTATTTATGGTGATCTACAAAGCCCCAAAATTGCATAGAAAATAGGAAAAATAAACATACATTGAGTATAATCAACTAGTATGGATGGGCAAGGACGGGGAATAAGATGAAGATTACATTTTCCACCAATGTTTAGATAACTCAGATAAGAGCATCAATGTAAACACAGGACAACATTACATCCATGGCAAGATAATATTGAGTTCACCAGAAGAGGTATGTATCGAAATTCAATTGTATAAAAATTCAATTGCAAATCATCCTTCAGAGTGCCGAGTCTCTATTTTCCTATTGCTACTGGTCTGGGACCCATCTCGAGCACCCCCAAGTTCAGAATAGAGTGCCATTAAACCTTTCTCATATGAACAAATTGACAAGTTGCCCATCATTTGGAGTCTTCACTTGCAAATGATCTTCCGGAGAGTTACATGATTGATGCCCATTTGTTGACAATTTATTTTTAAAACACAGGCTCATAGGCATATAGCTCTTTTTATGAAGGTCTAAAGGGCATCTGCCACCACATACCACTATGTCAAACGGTTGGCAACTATCCATCTATGCTTGTAAGCAGAGTCCCATCTCTGGAATCTCCATTTGTTCCGTCAATCCTCAGAAAATTACTTTTTATAATATGCAAATTACCTCCTAGGTGCAATGAGGGCAATGCCGTTGCACACAGAGGCTCCCCTCCCTGTTTTCTATGCCATGTTCCCACCTCTGTGATGAATAGGCCAGGCAATTCTTGAAGTCTCACAAGATTGCATTCTGTACATGAGCGGTAAACAGAGTTTGCCCATCTGCCCAAAGGTCTGTGCATGGACAGCACATGATCTCTCAAGACTTCATGGACTGCCTGTCCTGTCCATCTCAGTGGTGGGGCGTGGCATGGAAAATGAGGGAGGGAGCCTCTGGGTGCTTCTAATGGGTAATTTGCATATTATAAAAAGTATTTTTTTGGAGGATTAAAGGAACATATGGAGATGCCAGAGACATCAAGTCTGCTTGCAAGCATGGATGGACAGCTGCTAAGCGTCTGACATACTGGTATGTGGTGACAGATGCCCTTTACGAAAGCAGTTTGGATCTGGGCATGGTGATGTACACATTTTGACAACAAAGAGCAAACTGAACTGAATGGTGTAAAAAGACAAGTTCTTCCAATCGTGGTCTTATCATCAGAGAAGACAGCAAGTTGGTGAAATCTTGGTCACTGTATTCTGACTTTTACACTATTAAAATGGAAATTGCTACAGATCTTTTCCATTTTCTTTTCGTTCCTAGATGAGCTATTTTTCCTCCATCAATGTCCTGAGTAATAAACATGAATTCCCTTCCTTTTTTCGAACCATACCAAGTGACACATTTCAAACCACTGCTTTGGCGGCCATAGTAGGGCACTTTGGCTGGAAGTGGGTGGGCACATTAGCTGAAGACAACGATTATGGGAATGTTGGAGTTCAGCTCTTCACTGAGCAGGTTTTTACGACTTGGAGTCTGTATTGCATTCTCTGAGACAATTCCTTTAAAGTATTCCAAGACTAAATACTTGCAGATTGCTAAAACCATAAAGCAGTCCTCAGCAAATGTTATCATTGTGTTCTCTGGAGACACCAACCTGATACCGCTGGTTTGGGAAATAGCCAAGCAAAATATTAGTGGTAGAACTTGGCTGGCAAGTGAAGGCTGGAGCACCTCGGCATTTGTTATAGAAAAGGAGCATGCCCATTTTTTTAGTGGCACATTGGGACTAGCTATACCCATAGGGACCATACCAGGTCTTAAAAGTTTCCTGCTCCAGTTGAACACTCAACCAGAAACTGTAGATATTATGACAAAATCATTTTGGGAACACTCATTCTTGTGTTCCTGGCCTGATCATTCTAATATACAAAACAGTATGACTGTTTGTACTGGTAATGAAGATCTTTCATCGGTGAACAACACCTATGTAGATGTGTCACAGCTGAGAATAAGCTCTAATGTCCACAATGCAGTATTTGCTATTGTATATGCACTCAATATCTTCTGGTCTTGTGACAATGAACCATGTACAAGAGGGCACAACCTGGAACCCTTTCAGGTAATGTAACATCAATGTTCTTTTTCCTGTGTATTGTTTTATGTAGTCAGATTTAATATATTTAGTTTTATCATTGACAAGCACTTAAATAATATATGTTTAATCCTTTCATAACCGGGCCTAAAAGAGGCCTGAATGTCCAGACAATTCTTTGTGATTTTGTGCACGTGGTGGTTTAGTGACCCTAACTTTTTAGTTTGACTACTAAAATAATTTTTTTTGTATTTTACTTGACACCTAGGATTTTTATTATGTTTTTTTTTTTTGAGATTTTTCTCCTGTTTTAGGTTTAATTTGGGGGAATACCACAAATTCTTATTAAAAAGTCATTTTTTTTAAATTATATTTTTTATATCTTAAATAGTAAAACTGACACAAAAATGTATTGTGTTTCCTATTTTGTGAAGATTGTTTTGATACATAACATGCAGAGATTTGACATAACATGCAGAGTCTATGTTGGTGGTTTCCATTAGCGACGGCATTTTTAGTTTATTTCTTTTTTAATTAGTATTTTTTTTTTACTTATATTTTAAGCTATTTTTGGCACATAATATGTCCCCCAGGAGGTTCATTTTTGTAGTCACACCTGCTCTCCCCTGCAATGTCGATGGCGAGCAGGTAAACAATGAAGCACTCACACTTCTTCAAACAGCTAATCGGCAAGGATTGCCGGGTGTCGGACCCCTGCTCATCTGATATTGATGACCTATCCTGAGGACAGGTCATCAATATTAAAAAAGTGGACAAGCCTTTTAAAGGGATTGTGCCAAGTTTGCAAGTTATCCCCTATCTACAGCACTGTGTTTGGCTATCTCCGGCAGTCTCACAGAGAATGAATGGAGTGGTATGGTGAATGCTCAACCTGCTGCTCCATTGTATCAGAGGAACAGGACCCCCATTCTTGGGACTGGTGTCCGTCCCAGTGGTCGAAACCCCCCGCAATCTGTTAGTTATCTCCTATCCTATGGATAGCTTGCAAACTTAGCACAACCTCTTTAATGGACACAAGTTGCTCATGCTCTACATATCTGCCACTCTTCCTTCACTGCTAGCTCTTCCTTATATGCCAACTTACATGTGAATGACCAATCAGCAGCCTCATAACTGGCAGTTCTCTCCAAGGGAGAACACTAAGGAGAAGACTGACGATCATCAGCAGGTGGGCAGAAAGCGTGGGATCTCATTACTAATTGGGACTCTTCTCAGGAAGCCGTGACACTTTTCCATGCCTGAGATGGTTCTTGGCAACCACTTACTTTTAGTTCATGAATAACACACTGCTGAAATCAATGTGTCTGTCACTACTTTGTCCTGCCCTCAGTGAAGTCAGCATAAAGTTGATGACATGGCCTATTTGCATTCAAGTGAATGGGCCTGGCCTGCAATACCAAGCTCAACCACTGTACAGTGTACATCACTGTGCTTGGTATGGTGTGAAGAGGCTGCAGCACTCACCAGAGCGCATGGCCTCCTCAAACAGCTGATTGGCAGAAATGTCCGGAGTCGGACTCCCACCAAATAGATACGATGACCTATCCTGAGAATAGTCCATCAATACTAAAGTCCCAGAAATCCCCTTTAAACGTGTAGCCAGGGATACACACGAGACAATGATTGGCTACATTGCAATCCCACCACCAACCTTTCAGACCAAACTGGTCGACTAAGGAGTCAGTTAAGCACCATGGCAAATATCAGCCAAATCAGCCAATTCCAGCCACGCATATATAGTTTTGGCAGACCATGAAATTTTGTAACCTGACTAATCAAATTTTCAGCAGACAAAAGTGTACCTACCATTGGTCATTGCGAGCAATCATTTCCACTAGTTTCAAATGAGTTTTATCTCTCGTGTATGACCAGTTTTAGGAAAGTTAAGCAAACCAACTGAGAGTTGTAGTTTACAAGCTGCATAGCATCACATTGTCTACACTGTATCGATGGCTTTGTGGTGTTTTTTTTTTTCTCCTCCGCAGTTGGTAAAAGCTTTAAAAGCTGTAAATTTCACAGATCCCACTGGAAATCATCACTACTTTGACAAAAATGGAGATCCAGTGGCAAAGTATGAAATTGTTAACTGGAAGATTGGAAAAAATGGCTTTTTAAGCTACAAGAAGGTGGGAAACTACTATGGCAGCACAATAATGGACCATGAACTAGTGATTGATGAACAGATGACCCTGTGGAATGGGGGCGAGTCTCAGGTATGGATTATTAATAGTTAATTATTTATTTTATTAAAGGTCATCTGTCAGCAGATCCGCACCTATGAATCTGGCTGACCGGTTGCATGTGCGCTTGGCAGCTGAAGACATCTGTGTTGGTCCCATGTTCATATGTGCCTGCATTTCTGAGAAATATTATGTTTTAATAGATACAAATGATCCTCTAGGAGCAATGGGGGAGTTATCATTACACTTAGAGGCAGTGATGGTCAGTTTGCATTGTTCGCCCACAAACACTTGCGGGCTGCCATCTTTTCTCACAAGTCCGGCGAGGCACAGGTAAGCCCTTACCTGTGCTTGTGCCGCGAGCTGGTCTGAAACAAATGCGATCAGCGGGAGCAGGCAGTTCCAAAACCAGCCCGATGAAGGCCCCCGGCGGCTGTTCTCGGAACTGCCTGCTCTCGGTGACCGCATTTGATTTCAGATCGGCTTGCGGCACAGGCACAGGTAAGAGCTTACCTGTGCCTCGCCGGACTTGTGAGAAAAGATGGCAGCCCGCATGTGTTCGCAGGCGAACAATGCGAACTGGCCGTCACTGCCTAGAGGCTCAGCTCTCTCTGCAACTGCAGCCTCCCTGCAATTTGATTGACCAGGCCAAACGTGATGATGTCTTCACTGACTGCCCCAGTCAATCAAAGGGCAGAGAGCACGGCATTTGCAGAGGGAGCAGAATCCCTAGGTGTAATGGCAACACCCCCGTTGCTCCTAGAGGTTCATTTGCATATATTAAACAACAAGTGGTTGTTAGGGATTAGAAAAAAGTGTCTGTTATTTTCTACCCGAGAAACATCACCTGTCTTATCCATGGACTGTGCCTAGTATCATAACTTATACCCATTCATGTAAATGGAGCTGAGCTTCATTACTAGATACAGCCCATAGATGGGCATGGCAGAGTTTCTGTAGAAAACAAATCATACCCTTCTTTCTAGTGCCAGGCATATTTTTCCAACTGTTTCATATTTATTTAATTTTTAGCCTTGTATTACTGTTAGTAACTATATTTAATTCTCTCATCCTCCCAACCGACATGTAATTTAGCTCCAAGGCCACAAGCTAAAGGTGGGTTTAGACAGGCCGATGGAGTTGCCATTTGTCGGGCCTTCCCGACAGTCGGCTGCTCATTCTGTGAACGATCTTATTCACAGTATGAGGATGGGGCGTCCCCATACAGGATCATTGTTTCTGAGCAGCAGATAGCTGTTTAGACAGCATGATCTGCTGCCCAGATGTGCCTGCACTAACTATAGGATGACCTGATCAGGTGACGATGGTTAGATGGTCAGATTATCGGAAATAATGTTGAGCTTCGGATGCTTTGTACAGTATTGGAATGTAATGGCTCCGATGAGCCGAAGTGAATTGAAACCGAACTCGGCTTCTGTTCTAACTAGTACGAAACTGAGTTCAGTTTCAAGTTTTAAACTGGTTTTCCACTTTAAAAATCTATTACTGAAGCTATTCGACGAAGTCACGCGCGACTTTGTGAATAACTAAATTCGGCTCATCAGAGCCCATACATTCTAATACTGTACAGAGACGAAGCATCTGAAGCTCCACTCGTTCAACACTAATCGGGGATGAGTAATCTGGACAATTATTGGTTAGTGTAAATGCATCTTAATTCTATAACAGTTCCCCCCCCCCCCCCCCGCCATGTGTGATTTATAATATGAGTATCTTCTTAGGCGACAGTGAGCTTGGTTGCCACAATTGCTTTCCTATTGCTACTTGGTCGCATACCAGGTCCAAACAGTAGGCTTGTGGCATATTATCATGCTGCAGATTATACAAGAGTATACCACTGACTAGACACAGTCACAGGCAGAATACATAACAATTGCATTAAAGGAAACCCTTATTTTTTCTTGCTTCTGCAGACTTAGCCTCTATAGAAACTCAAATTGAGACCCCATATCAAACCATCATATAAATACAGATCCCATACCATACCCCAAAATATATTCAGACACTAGTCCTCCTTGTTACCTCCCAAACCTGACCACTAAATTATTCCCATAAATTCATTATTCCCATAAATTCATATGCCAGACCAGATAAAGAAAAATTATTCAGACCACAGACCATATTTATTTACTTAAACTTCTCGCTCCTGGACTCTTCTTCAGATCTGGGTAAACAGGAGAGGGCCCGAATGCTAACAGTGTCAGGTAGCTGTGTGTGCCACTATGTCTGACCCTGGACAGCATGAGGACCCAGGGCAGCTCATATCATGTGCCTGGAGAATATGGCAGGAATCTGTCTTCTGTTCTGGCTATCTTCTGCTGTGTATTGGACTGACTAGCTGAGGAGGAATTTGGCTTCTCCTGGTCTCTGGATGGTACTAACAGTTATGCTCACAGGGAATGCTCTTCCTGGAGGACTGGAGGTGGCTGCTTGCTTGTAAACCAGCTGAGGCTGAAGGCTCAGACTGGGGATGAAGATCTTTGTTCTCAGCCGAGACTCGATCCTGGGTTGGGATCCCTAGAACTGGGAGCTCCTACTTGCACAGCCTTCCCCTAGCAGGGGTAGCTGGTACACTAACTAGAACTTCCTTCTCCTTCCCATGAGACAGGACATGGGCCAGCCCACTTCTGCTCAAAGAGGGGGGAGCTAAACTGGAATGTACTATTCCAGTTTAGAAACACTAAACGAACACTAGGTTCCTGGTCACACATTGCTGCCACCTGCTGGTGTACATAGAAAACTACAGCAAATATATAAAACAGGCCTAGAAAATGCATATAATGAAGGATGCAAGATTAGATTATACAAAATGACAATATACATACACTTAACATGATGTAGCGGGGCAAAAGAGTGTAGTAACATAACTCTGGGATGTTACATAAGCATTTTCAGCAGTTATGTATTGGCTAATCCAAAAGATAATGGGTGATTAAAAAAATGGCATACTCATTTAGAGGGGGCAATTGTCCCCATTATCTACCAAATCCACCCAGATGCAGACCCCCTTTCTTTTGGTCATGGATGCACTCCATGTTAGCTAGATTGTTATATCATTTCCCCCAAATTAAGTTTATTAGTTTCCGCCATTACTTCTATAATGAGAAAAGTATAAATATAAGTATAGTGTGAAATCTGTATGTGGTCTACTACGATGTATTGCACTACAATGTATTTGTAATTGCTTTTGTCTTAGCCTCCACTATCAGAGTGCACTAAAGGCTGCAGGCCTGGATTTAGAAAAAGTATCTTGCAGGGGCAACCAGTATGCTGCTTCAGCTGTATTCCATGCCCAGATGGGGAAATATCCAATGGAACTGGTACTACTTTTTAATTTATTTTCATAGTGTTTTCTTAATCTATAATACTATATTTTGGACAATAGGGAATACACAGTGTCCTCGGTTATAGCCTTTACAATATATGCTACAGGGATTGCAGATGAACAATAAATCTAATAAGTATTTCTGGACTTTATACAGCCCACATTTGAATTTAGGAATTGTGGATATGCTCTTTTCTCGTCAACACCACTCAACGTCCTATGTTCCTTCTTGTAATCTCATAGTTCTCTCTTCTCATATCCTTCTCCTTACACCATGTTTGTGAAAATACACGCCATCAAACTCTGGATCCTTCACTGTTCTTTTACCATAACCCACTTTCACCATTATACTAGTTCCAGTACTACTTGCCATACTGGAACTAGTAGTCAATCTTTTCTGAGCGCTCCACAATACAATATAGCTGCCCTTACCCAATTCATACTATTTATACTATTTGAGTAATCTACAGTTATTGAGAAATTAGGTGAAATACATCAATGTATTGGGATATCTGAGAAGTAGCTGGCTGGGCATGTTAGAAATATTTGTCTTTTGAGCATATTGTGTACCTAAACCTGGAGCACATCTTTAATACATATGGGACATTTTATGACTTATCTTAGTGATGCCCCGTTTTCTAGCCATTTTCTCCCATTTTGCCTCTTCTCTTAACCCTGAACCCTAGGATGAATACCCTCATAAGACACTCACCACAATATACAGTACCCTTGATTATTCTAGATACATGCTAACACTTACCTGTTACTTCTTATTAATGGTGAACACTTTTGATCATCTTGATATTATTTCCTCTTTTGTCTGCTCTTAAAGATATTTAAAAATAGATAAGAAATGGATGGATGGCTAGTAGGGATGAGCGAACATGTGTTTCCAAGTTTGCAGTACAAGGTTTGGGTTATCTAAGAATTCCGTTATAGATTTCTGCTATCACGGACCATAAGTTATGGTCCGTAATAGCGGAATCCATAACAGAATTCTTAGATAAACCAAACCCTGAACCTTGTAAGTCAAACTTGAAAACACATGTTTGCTCAATACTAATGGATAGATATAGATACTGTTTTATTGAGTATTTGTTTACACTATTTCACCCCTGTATCTGGTCCTCCCTTGATTAGGCCATATGTAGCCCCCTCCCCTCTTGGTCACACCTGATTGATCACTGAGTGGTATAAATCTAAGATCCATGGTCTTCCAGACCTTGGTCTTTCCACATGCAACATCTCTCAAGTGCAACTCCTTAAGTGCACAGACTGAATTATACAATAATTGGACCAGAGGGGACAACAGGTAATTAGACATAGTCAATGCGAACAATGTTTACATTTTTCCTCTTAGCCCTCCTACTTTTCCACAACCTCCTGAAATATCCCCACATCCATTCACCTAGCAAGGAACTATTCATCTCTTCTTCCATCTTACCTTCTCATCTGATAGCTTGCACAAACCTGTTTGCAAACATAAAACACTTCCTTCCAAAACACACACAGACACCTCATGCCCTCTCTTATTCTCACCTATTAACACTTTCTCTGCTTCTCCTTACTGCTGGTGATATCTCTCCAAATCCAGGACCCCCTCAGCAAATCCCCACCATCACCTCCATGTCCCACTACAAATCTCTTTCTTCAAATTCCTGCAACCCCTTAAACCTAATTACCATTCCTCTGACCCCTGCCCCTTTGACTCCTCTTGCAGGAGCATTATGGAACGCGCGCTCTGTCCGTAACAAACTGTCGTACATTCACGAACTGTTCGTCTCTCAAAACCTTTCCTTTCTGGGTCTCACAGAAACATGGCTGACACCATCAGCACCTCCTCCCCTGCTGCACTCTCTTATAGTGGATTTCAATTCACTCACACCCCCTGCCCCTGCTGCAAACATGGTGGAGGAGTTGGTCTTCTCCTATCAGACACCTGCTCCTACAGCCCAACTCCACTGCCACCCTCCATTACGCTCACCTCATTTGAAGTACACTCTGTTCGCATCTACTCTCCCTCCAACCTTCAAGTAGCTGTCATTTACCGCCCTCCAGGCCCAGCCACCATCTTTCTTGACCACTTCAACACCTGGCTACTACACTTTCTTTCTGCCGACATCCCCACTATCATCATGGGTGACTTCAACATCCCTATTGACACCTGCTACTCGGCCACCTCTAAACTCCTGTCGCTCTCTTCCTCCTTCGGCCTATCACAGTGGTCTTCAGCTCCCACCCACAGAGATGGTCACACTCTGGATCTGATCTTTACCCGCTTTTGCTCCCTATCTAACCTTTCTAACTCGCCTCTCCCCCTATCCGACCACAACCTACTCACCTTCTCTTCACTGGTCTCATCCCCCCAGGTCCACACACCAGAACACCCCCGCAGGAACCTTAAACATCTCGACTTTCGCTTGCTTTCTGACTCTCTTCTCCCACTCTCTACCATCTGCTGCCTCCAAGACCCAGAAGCTGCTACCTCCCTATACAACACCACAATAAGTACAGCTCTGGACACTGTTGCCCCCCTCACACATAACAAAATCCGGAAAATCAACAGACAACCCTGGGACACCAACCTGACCAAGAAACTCAGACAAGCTTCCAGGGCTGCTGAGCGACGATGGAAAAAATCCCCTTCTATAGATAATTTCACTGCATACAAGCAATCCCTTCTCATATTCAAATCCTCACTCGCTGATGCAAATCAGGCCTACTTCTCATCTCTCATATCTTCCCTGTCACACAGCCCTAAACAACTTTTTAGCACTTTTAACTCCCTTCTCCGTCCCGCAGCGCCCCCACCCTCTCCTCTCTTCTCAGCTGAGGACTTTGCCAAATATTTCAAACAAAAGTTAGTCCACATCAGAGAAAGCTTTACTACACAGTCCCCACAGACCCTCTACACAACTGCTCGGTCCTCTCCCCCCAAAACCCGCTTCTCCACCATTACAGAAGTAAAACTCTCCACTCTACTCTCCAGATCACATCTCACCACCTGTGCACTTGACCCGATCCCATCCCACCTCATCCCTAACCTCACCGCAGTGTTTATCCCAGCCCTAACTCATCTCTTCAATCTATCACTAAACTCTGGTGTCTTCCCCTCTGCTTTTAAACATGCTACCATTACACCCATCCTCAAAAAGCCTTCACTTGACCCATCTTCCTTGTCCAGTTATCGCCCCATATCACTTCTTCCGTATGCCTCAAAGCTACTTGAACAACATGTCCATTCAGAACTGTCCTCTCACCTCTCCTCCTGCTTCCTCTTTGATCGCCTACAATCCGGCTTCCGAACCCACCACTCGACCGAGACTGCCGTTACCAAAGTCACCAATGACCTACTGACAGCCAAAACCAAGAAACAATACTCTGTCCTCCTTCTCCTTGACCTGTCCTCTGCCTTCGACACGGTTGACCACTCCCTTCTGTTGCAAACTCTCTCATCTCTTGGCATCACTGACCTGGCTCTCTCCTGGATCACATCATACCTCACAGACCGGACGTTTAGCGTCTCCCACTCCCGCACCACCTCCTCGTCTCATGCCCTCTCTGTTGGTGTCCCGCAAGGCTCTGTCCTAGGACCCCTGCTCTTCTCAATCTACACTTTTGGCCTGGGACAGCTCATAGAGTCCCATGGCTTTCAGTATCACTCCTATGCTGATGACACACAAATCTACCTCTCTGATCCAGACATCACCACCTTACTATCAAGAATCCCACAATGTCTATCTTCTATATCATCCTTCTTCGCCTCTCGCTTTCTTAAACTTAACATGGATAAGACAGAATTCATAATCTTTTCCCCATCTTGTTCAACCCCCCCAACAGACCTATCTATCACGATCAATGGCTGCACATTATCCCCAGTCAACAAAGCCCACTGCCTTGGAGTGACCTTAGATTCTGCCCTTTCCTTCCGACCGCACATCCAAGCCCTTTCCACCACCTGCCGTCTCCAACTCAAAAACATCTCCCGCATCCGTGCTTTCCTTAACTTCGAATCTGCGAAAATGCTCGTACATGCCCTCATTATCTCCCGCCTAGACTACTGCAACATTCTCCTCTGTGGCCTTCCATCTAGCACCCTCGCACCCCTCCAATCTATCCTCAACTCTGCTGCCCGACTAATCCACCTCTCACCTTATTACTCTTCTGCCTCTCCCCTCTGCCAATCCCTTCACTGGCTCCCCATTGCCCAACGAATCCACTTCAAAGTACTGACAAACGCATACAAGGCCGTCCATAACCTGTCCCCTCCCTACATCTCTGAGCTACTTTCCCGATACATCCCCACACGCACTCTCCGATCCTCACAAGACCTCCTTCTCTCCTCTCCTCTCCTCTTATCGCCTCTTCCCACAATCGACTCCAAGATTTCTCCCGTGCATCCCCCATACTCTGGAACTCGCTACCCCAACATATCAGACTCTCACCTACAGTGGAATCCCTCAAAAGAAACCTGAAAACCCACCTCTTCAGACAAGCCTACAACCAATGACCCTGCTGCCTCTATACCGCCATGACCAACTTAACCCGCACCTACTGTGTCCTTCTCCCATACAATGTAGATTGTAAGCCCTCACGGGCAGGGCCCTCTCTCCTTCTGTACCAGTTTGTAACTCATCTTGTTTATGATTAGTACAATTGTCTGTTATGTATGTGCACCGCTTATCATATGTACAGCGCTATGGAATGAATGGCGCTTAAATAATAATTAATAATAATAATAATACTGTAGATAGATGGATAGATAGAGTAGATCAGTGTTCCTCAGCTTCAGTCCTCAGGGCCCACCTACTGGTCATGTTTTCAGGATTTCCTTACTATTGAGTAGGTGATATAATTAGTGTCAGTAAACCATGACTTACCACAGGTAATCTGTGGGATATTATCAAACCATGACCGAGAGGTGGACCCTGAGGACTGGAGTTGAGGAACACTGCGATAGATAGATAGATATAGATTTGTGACAGTATTGTCATTGCATGCTTTTACATCTGTTCCATGTTTGTTTTTCAGACTTTGCTGACTGTATTCAATGCCCACTAGACTACTGGTCTAATAGGCATAAAGATGCATGCATTCCCAAGGAGGTAGATTACCTGTCTTTTGGAGAGCCGCTCGGAATCACGTTCTCTGTTGCTGCTGGGTTGGGTGTCTGCCAAACTCTTCTGATCACAGTGGTGTTCATAAAATATAGAAATGCCCCAATTGTCAGAGCCAACAACTTAGAAATGAGCTTCCTACTGCTTTTGTCATTAACATTATCTTTTATTGGGGCCTTCACTTTCATTGGAGAACCTTCCACTTACCTGTGTGTCCTTAGACAAATAGTGTTTGGCATAAGCTTTGTCTTAACTATATCATGTATCCTAGTAAAGAAGTTAGTGGTCATTCTAGCTTTTACTATGTCAAAGCCCAACCAGGGAGTGATGAAATATTTCCGCCCATCTCATCAGAGAATTTTAGTTGGATTCACAACAATTATTCAGATTGTCATTTGCATTGGGTTGTTATCATCCACTTCTTCTTTTACAAAGAAAAACAGGGAATCTATGATGACTAAGATAATTCTAGAGTGCAACAGGGAGTCGGAGCTGGTCTTCCTAGTCTCCTTTGGCTATATTGGCCTGCTGGCAATACTTTGCTTCTTCTTAGCCTTTTTGGCCAGGAACTTGCCAGACAGTTTTAATGAGGCAAAATTTATAACATTCAGCTTATTGGTGTTTGTTATGGTCTGGGTGAGCTTCATTCCTGCTTATAGCAGTACTAGTGGCAAATATGTAACGGCGGTGGAAATCTTTGCCATTCTGTCATCTGCTGCTGGATTGCTTGCATGTATATTTTTTCCTAAATGTTACATTATATTGCTAAAGCCAGATAAAAATTCAAAGAAAAACCTCACCGGAAATACCTACCTCAGAAAACGTATATGAAATGTGAGACTTCACAGAAAGGACATACACCTGTCCAAGGGAACTGTTATAGATAGTGGTGAATAATTCAAAAATTCACTGAAAACCAGTAATTAAAACATAACCTTTAATTGATTATTTAATACCAATTTACCCAAATAGATATACAAAAAAGAAGAAATAAATAAAAAAATAAAGCTAAATTTATATTCCGATCTCAAATGGTTGTAGGTGAGTATAGTGGGCATACCACTAGTATAGGGTGTGGGACAGTATCCCTATTGATGTCCCTAACTCTGCCGCCCTACCTACAAATGGAATAGCCGCCCCGATAGGGGCGATCCTGTGTCTCGTGCCTCCTGGATACCCTAGGATGGCCCTGACGAAGGGATATATTCCAAAAATGTGGAATAGTGGCCTAGAATAATAACCTAGACTGCTATAAGTTAACAGACTATATTAGGCGGCCCCATTGAAGTGAATGGCGGCTCGGATGCGGACCCAAACAACGGCCGTATGCATGAGGCCTAAAGGTTATGTGTTAAATTAGTGGTTTTCATATTTTTTGTATATGAAATGTGAAAAGAAGTTTATTAGTTTAGAATGGATTGAAAAGATTGTACAAAGTTATTTTATGCCCGTTACGCCCATAGTGCATGTGAGAGTCTGAAATAAGAAAATTAAATCACCAGCAGATCCAGGACGGGGACTGATGTGAATGTGCATATGTGAAGCTGACTATCTACAGCAGTGTTCCTCAACTCTTGTCCTCACCTACTGGTCATGTTTTTAGGATTTCCTCAATATTGAGCAGGTGATATAATTAGTGTCAGTACATCAGGACTTATCACAGGTATTCATTCTGTGGGATGTTCTCAAATCATGACCGAGAGGTGGGCCCCGAGGACTGGAGTTGAGGAACACTGATCTACAGGACATCTGTACATGGATAAATAAGTTATCTGCTGTTAGAATGAATGGTTTGATAAGTATATTGCTTGATGTCAAAGCTTACTGATAAGGTTGGATACAAAAAGTATACTGGGATCACTATAGAGCTGATTGTGGGAGAGTTAACAATAGTGTTATAGAGTACACCAAAGTTATCAAAACGGTTCCTGTTAGACACATTTTGCCCTTCTTAAATTGCCATATGGCTGGCACACAGTTACACCCCAAAAGGTGCACATCTTTAGTAAGTTTAGACCATTGAAATCTTTTAGCCATGCCACTTTTTCAAGACTCTACTGTGTAAAATTGTTGAGAAAAGTGTATAAAATGTAATAGATTTGGTACACGCCATGAACTCTTTCTTTTGGCACATTTCAATAAATTTCCCTCTGTTCTTAACCCCTTAGGGACACAGTCTTATTTCACCTTAAGGACCAGGCAATTTTTTGCAAATCTGACCACTGTCACTTTAAGTGCTGATAACTTTAAAACGCTTTGACTTATCCAGGCCGTTCTGAGATTGTTTTTTCGTCACATATTGTACTTCATGACAATGGTAAAATGAAGTCAAAATTTTTTTTTTCTTGCACAAAATAATATCTAATTTACCAAAAATTGTGAAAAATTTGCAAATTTCAAAGTTTCAGTTTCTCTACTTCTGTAATACATAGTAATACCCCTAAAAATTGTGATGACTTTACATTCCCCATATGTCTACTTCATGTTTGAATTATTTTGGGAATGATATTTTATTTTTTCGGGATGTTACAAGGCTTAGAAGCAAATCTTGAAATTTTTCAGAAATCCATATTTTTAGGGACCACTACAGGTCTGAAGTCACTTTGCAAGGCTTACATAATAGAAACCACCCAAAAATGACCCCATTCTATAAACTAAACCCCTCAAGGTATTCAAAACTGATTTTACAAACTTCGTTAACCCTTTAGGTGTTGCACAAGAGTTATTGGCAAATGGGGATGAAGTTTGAGAATTTCATTTTTTTGCCTAATTTTCCATTTTAACCCATTTTTTCCACTAACAAAGCAAGGGTTAACAGCCAAAGAAGACTGTATCTTTTTTGCCCTAACTCTGCCGTTTACAGAAACACCCCATATGTGGCCGTAAACTACTGTACGGCCACACAGCGGGGCGTAGAGTGAAAGGTGCGCCGTATGGTTTTTGGAAGCCAGATTTTGCTGGACTGTTTTTTTGACACCATGTCCCATTTGAAGCCCCCTGATTCACCCCTAGAGTAGAAACTCCATAAAAGTGACCCCATCTAAGAAACTACACCCCTCAAGGTATTCAAAACTGATTTTACATACGTTGTTAACCCTTTAGGTGTTGCACAAGATTTAATGGAAAATAGAGATACAATTTCCAAATTTCACTTTTTTGGCAGATTTTCCATTTTAATATTTTGGAAGGCAGATTTTGCTGGACTGTTTTTTTTTTTTACACCATGTCCCATTTGAAGCCCCCATGATGCACCCCTAGAGTAGAAACTCTAAAAAAGTGACCCCATTTTAGAAACTACGGGATGGCAGTTTTGTTGGTACTAGTTTAGGGTACATATGATTTTTGGTTGCTCTATATTACACTTTTTGTGCGGCAAGGTAACAAGAAATACCTTTTTGGCACAGTTTCTTTTTGTTATTTACAACATTCATCTGACAGGTTAGATCATGTGGTAATTTTATAGACCAGGTTGTCACGGACGCGGCGATACTTAATATGTATACAATTTTTTTTATTTATGTAAGTTTTACACAATGATTTCATTTTTAAAACAAAAAAAAGTTTTAGTGTCTCCATAGTCTAAGAGCCATAGTTTTTTCAGTTTTTGGGCGATTATCTTAAGTAGGGTCTCATTTTGTGCGGGATGAGATGACGGTTTGATTGGCACTATTTTGGGGTGCATATGATTTTTTGATCGCTTGCTATTACACTTTTTGTGACGTAAGATGACAAAAATTGCTTTTTTTACACTGTTTTTATTTTTATTTTTTACGGAGGTCACCTGAGGGGTTAGGTCATGTGATATTTTTATATAGCCGGTCGATACGGACGCGGCAATACCTAATATGTATACATTTTTTTAATTTTCATAAGTTTTACACAATGATTTCATTTTTTAAACCAAAAAAATTATGTTTTAGTGTTTCCATAGTCTAAGAGCCATATTTTTTTCTGTTTTTGGGTGATTATCTTAAGTAGGGTCTCATTTTTTGCAGGATGAGATGACGGTTTGATTGTTACAATTTTGGCGCACATGCGACTTTTTTGATCACTTTTATTACCTTTTTTTGGGAAGTAAGGTGGGCAAAATTTCAATTTCATCATAGTTTTTATTTTTTTATTTTTATGGCGTTCACCATTCAGGTAAAGTAACATGACCGTTTTATAGATCAGGTCGTTACGGACGCGGTGATACCAAACATGTGTAGGGAATTTTATTTTTTTCATTTTTAATCAGTGATAAATGTGTTTTTTGATTTTTACTTTTTATTCCCTTTTTTTTTTACTTTTTTTTTACCCAGACCCACTTGGTTCTTGAAGATCCAGTGGGTCTGATGTCTGTATAATACAGTACAGTACAATATATAGTACTGTACTGTATTTTACTTACACTGAACAGATCTATGTCTTTAGCATAGATCTGTTCAGCACCATGGACAGCAGGACGCCTGAGAAGGCGTCCTGTTGCCATGGGAACCTTCCCCGTCTGCCACAACTTCGCAGACGGGGAAGGGTGAGGACGGGGCTTTGGGGGGCTGTCCGGGGGCTCTCTCCCTCTCCCATCGGGGGCTGCAAAGGCACAGCAGCCCCCCGATCCTAGGATCAGAAACGGCAAAAAGCGCATCAAACCGCAGGTCTGAATTGACCAGCGGGTTGTTGCGATCGCCGACATGGGGGGGGGGGGTCACGGGACCCCCCCGCGCATTTAGCCTAGGTGCCTGCTCAATGATTTGAGCAGGAACCTTGTTCCGATCACTGCCAGCCGGGCGGCAGTGATCGGAACAACACATGACGTACCGGTACGTCATGTGTCCTTAAGTACCAGGACATCATGACGTACCGGTACGTCATGTGTCCTGAAGAGGTTAAGGGGGTTCTCCGGGAATTTAAAATGCCCACCAGTAACCTTTCCTAGAATGTGAGCAGGACTGCTTGCCACTACTTGCAGAGCTGCCTGGGGGAGAGGGAGCGTGTCCTCACTACACACAAACTACACTGCTCTAGAATAGATGACAATGATGGCATCCTGCCTACAATATGCCATCATGGCTGAGAGCCTAACATGAAAACTGACCAATATGTAGTATATGCCAGTGTCAGAGTGTAGCGTATAGTGATGTCCCCCTTGCCCCGAGGCAACCAGTCCTTCTCATGTTCTAGGACAGGTTGCTGGTAGCCAGTTTGAAATCATTCTCATAGAACCTCTTTAATTTGCATATGGGTGTTGCAAGACTCTAAATGATTGGACAATGAAATTATAGTTCACCTTGTGACTAGTAAAGTGTGCACTTAAAGCACATGAAACACTACTTTGCATACTTTTGTTTGCCTCAGTTATAGTTTATGTGATCTGTCAATGTCTTGAAATAAGAGGAATATATGTTATATACATGCTTTGTTTATATAAAAACAATATATACTATATAGCAATATAACAAATAACCAAAAACTGCCACCTTGGAGGTGGCACAAATTGAGTTGATTTATGAAGGTAAAAAGGTCCTCTGACCTAATGCAAACTGGAGGTCGTTTGTACTACAATCCACTTCACCACTTTGTCTTTTAAGCATATGTGGTTCTAGAATTATTAATCTGCCTACCCATTTATTATCTGTTGCATATATAGCACCAATATACCGTATTGTGCAGATTGTCATTGCTCACTGTCCACAGTGGGGCTCACAAATTAAATTCCCAAACACTCCCAAACACAGTTTTATCGGGAGCCAATTAACTTATCAGTTTAATTTTGGATTGTGGAAGGAAGCTTCAGTACCTGGAGGATATTGGAATGTCCCTGGTTGGATACATAAAAGCCCCCCAGTGTTCCAAGTCAGCAGCGCTAACACAATTGGCTTATTATAATACCTTTGCATCACGTCAGGCACAAAACCACCAGCTGGGACCATGGTATCATACATGCACACATAGCAGAACGGCTGTACTTTTTCCATGTGGATAAGCACACAATCAGCTGCAGATTACAATACAACGCATGACTATGGTATTGGTTAGACTGCTCTGGACTCACCAACCCCAACCTTCTTAAACCCCACCATTAAATAACAGCCAGACAATGATTCGTATTGAATAGGCCACAGCAGCCATTTTTATAAAATAACAAATAAATATCCAACATAAATAACTTAACCTTAACCCACAGACACCTGAGTAAATGGGGAGGGAGGTCCTAGAAGCCCCAATAACACAACTGCACCTAAATAAACTGGCAACTCCATCTTGCTCCCAGCCGATGAACGCCAGCTCGGAGGCACCAACTGATGGACACCTAATTCCTCCCCTCCAGTTCAACCATGAGAGTCCAGCCCCACCTGTGGGGCCCTTTCATTCTCAACTACCACCATATTCACCAACTTCGAGGACCTCCCACCGCCAACATCGCGTAACTTGACCCACTTAAGTTTGCGTTTTCCTCCACATTCTCAGGGCTGTTTCAATCCCTCTCTGAATCCCCAGGGACCACAAATATATTGCTACAGCATTGAGGTGCACCCCATCTGCTCACCAAAATTCGCCCACTTCCGCCTCCAATTCCGAATGCCGCACTGCAACCGCCCCGTTCCTTGCCACAAATCTACCCACCGCCCGAATTACCTTAATCGGAGCTTTATTTAGTCGCTTGACCGACCTTGCACCCCTTCAAGACCGCCTCGGCACCATTAAAATAACTGTAACTCACAATCTACCCAATCTCACCTATCCTTTTCATCATATCCTCACTCAAACCTAAACGCACTGCTTCCATCGCTGCCCCAATCCGAAATGAATGCCCCGTATAACCCTCCTTATTAATCCCCAAGACCTTCAAGCCTCTCTTAAAAAAGGCAAAAAATTGGAAACGCGACAGAAACGTTTCATTCTCGTGCCTATGAAGAGGAGCAGTGCCTTTCCCAATCACCCCCGCATAGCCCTGCAAGCACCTAACAGGACAAAGTAAACAACCCGCAACCTCGAACAAAATCAACTGCCTACCCTTTCCCTCTTGATCAGTTTTTAACTTCCTGATACGTACCACCACCCTGTCTGAATACAGGTCTACATCTTCAGACCTCAACCCCCCAGCCCTGTTAACACTACTACTCACCAGTTCCCCTAACCTAAAATCCCCCAAAAATGCTACGAAGAAGCAGCCTTAAACAAACTAACCTCCCATGATGACATTGTGGAGTGAGCGTGGATTCAAGGAAAGCAAAAGAATAAAGAATAAAGAAACTAAATATCAAGTCGCCAGCACAAGAGATCCGCTATCAGATTTGAAATTACCGCCGCATAGCAGTGACGTCATCGAAGCGTCCGCCCGGAACCCCAGAGCATCAGGTCACGTGGGACGCCACAGACGGCCGTGTTCGGCTACCTGGAAAATCAGCGCTACAGCCGTGCAACAAGGAGGGGTGAGACCGGGTGAGACCGGGAGACCGCAAGCGGCTGGACACTGTGAGTAATCTGAGGATCTGTGCAAATATTCACACATGCAATTCTTAATACTGGACATTGCTATATAGTCAGCAGTACTGTTCCATTGCATTCAAATTGAATACACCCGTTGGTGCCATCTTCTGGATACTTCATACTATTTTGTGCTATAGCACCGTACGAATTGGGACACTATTTGGATGAACTTTATTTTACTGTACCCATAGTACTATCCAGAGCACTGCAGCTGAACAGCGGACATTATTACCCATACCAGTGGACTTATATGCAAATCAATTATAGGTTGCTATTAATATAATTTTATGTATGTTTCATATATATCTTTTTAGGGGAGTGTTTTTAGAGTAATAAATATTAATTTTCCATCCATCAATTGTTTCCCTGATGTGTGTGCCCCCTCACTTCACCTATTACCTTTTGATCTCCAATAATAACTTAAACGAGACAGGCCTTCTCTGATCTTCCGTCCCCTTGCCCCGTCGCCAACCTTCTAAAACTTGCCTAACCAAAAAGTATTTGTAAAATTCGGAATACTACGTAAACAAAAACCGAACGCCAAACCCGCAACTCGCCTATTTAACTGAGATACTGACCACCCCTACTCCCTGATATGCCCTAACAGTATAAATAAATCCATTTACCAATCACCCTCCCCCATGCCTAATTCCAAACACCACCGTTCCCAAGTCTCCCAGGCCTTACCATATGAAGCCCATGTGCCAGGTCTCAAAGACACCCGCAAAAGCCCCATTACGGTTCCTACAAGATTTCCCACAGTCAAGCTGGACACACCAGGCCCTCGTCCTCCATTTCTGGCACCAGTTGACAAAAACTCTCCCACTGTGAACAAGTAAGGGCACCCGCAACACCATTAGAAACTCCCGGCACATGAACGGCCACTATCCAAGCATTGATGGATAAACATCTAAGCACCAAGTATTGCATCAGCTTAACCACCAGGGGAGAAGACGCCATCAAACTATTGATAGCCTGCACTACCCCCAGATTGTCATAGTGGTAGCGAACTTTCCTATTCGCAAACCGCTCTTCCCACAACACTACCTCCATGACAATTGGAAAAAGCTCCAATAGCGCCAAATTGTCACCCAACCCCTGACAACCCAAGACTCTGGCCAACGTCCTGCACACCATTGACCATAGTATTCCCCCCCCCCCCCCCCCGGCAGTGTCCGAATACAATTCAAAATCAAAATTGTTGAAAACGTCACCCATGACCAACGTTCTACCATTATAGTCCTCAAAAAACTTCCCCAAACTTAAAAATCCCCCCTTAATTCTTTTCCTAGCTGAATAAAATGATGCGGTCCAGCTATGCCCGCAGAAGTGTAAGCCAAGCACCTACAAAAAATACGCCCCATCGGCATAATCCTAAAAGCAAAATTGAGTTTTCCCAACAGGGACTGTAAATCCCGCAATCTAATCTTTGCCAATCTCTTCGCCCTACCAACTTCCTGCCGCAAATTCTTGTCTTCCGGCAACCTACACTTCATTTTAACCATGTCAATCACAATCCCCTAAAAACACAACTCAGTTGCAGGCCCTTCCGCTGCCAGAGGCACCCCAAACTCTTCAAAAACTGACTGTATGGTATGCTACAACAATGAACAAACCCTTGAACCTGCCGGCCTAATGCATAAAAAATCAAGGCATAATGGACAAACAACCCGACACGTCAACAACTACCCATTCAAGGAATGAACTAAAAGTCTCGAAATAGGTGCAAGACAACGAGCACCCCATAGGTAGACATCTGTCCACAAAATAACCCCCATTCCAAAAACAACCTAACAAATGCAAACTATCTGCATGAACTGGTAACAAGCGAAACGCAACTTCGATGTCGGTTTTTGCTAACAACGTCCCTGGGCCCAACTTCCTTACCCAAGCCACAGCATCAAATGACGTATAAACCACTGAACATAATTCAGGATTGATGCCATCATTGACTGACGCTCCTTTTGGGAAGGAGGGGCTTAGCTATAGGGGAAGCAGGGGAACGGCTGCTTTGGGGCCCAAACTCAGAAGGGGCCCACCCAAGAGGAGGACTAAAAGCTTTTATTGTCAGAACCAACCCAACAGTATTATAAAATGACTAGAGATGATCGAATTTCATGTTATGAAATTTGTTCACGCTTCGTTTGGTAGTAAAAGCTGAATTGCATTATGGATTCTGTTACCAAGGACCAAAACGCAATTCTATGATGGAATGCAAAACGGAATGCCTTTAGAGGCATTCTGTTATTCATTCCGTCATAATAGAAGTCTATGGCCTGCATAACGGATCTGTTCCGTTTCTGTTATGCAGGAGAGGACTCCCCTGCATAACGGAAACGGGACGCATCTGTTATGCAGGCCATAGACTTCTAATATTTTTATGGAGTTTCTACTCTAGGGGTGCATCAGGGGGGCTTCAAATGGGACATGGTGTCAAAAAAAACAGTCCAGCAAAATCTGCCTTCCAAAAACCGTATGGGATTCCTTTCCTTATGCGCCCTGCCGTGTGCCCATACAGTAGTTTACAACCACATATGGGGTGTTTCTGTAAACTACAGAATCAGGACCATAAATATTGAGTTTGGTTTGGCTGTTAACCCTTGCTTTGTAACTGGAAAAAAAATATTAAAATGGAAAATCTGCCAAAAAAGTGAAATTTTTAAATTGTATCTCTATTTTCCATTAATTCTTGTGGAACACCTAAAGGGTTAACACATTTTGTAAAAATCAGTTTTGAATACCTTGAGGGGTGTAATTTCTAGAATGGGGTCATTTTTGGGCGATTTCTATTATATAAGCCTTGCAAAGTGACTTCAGACCTGAACTGGTCCCTAAAAATTGGGTTTTTGAAAATTTCAAGATTTGCTTCTAAACTTCTAAGCCTTGTAACATCCCCCAAAAATAAAATATCATTCCCAAAATGATCCAAACATGAAGTCGACATATGGGAAATGTAAAGTAATAACTAATTTTGGAGGTATTACTATGTATTATAGAAGTAGAGAAATTGAAACTCGGAAATTAGCAATTTTTTAAATTTTTTTGGTAAATTTTGTATTTTTTATAACTAAAAATTTATTTTTTTACTTCATTTTACCAGTGTCATGAAGTACAATATGGGATGGGAAAACTATCTAAGAATGGCCTGGACAAGTCAAAACGTTTTAAAGTTATCAGCACTTAAAGTGACACTGGTCAGATTTGCAACAAATGGCCAAGTCCGTATGGTGAAATAGGGCCGAGTCCTTAAGGGGTTAACATATTTTTAAAGAATGTTTGGTGATGTCATTTTTAATTTTCTATATCAATGTCTACATATAAACATAAACCATAAATTCATTTAGTTTTCGCACTGGCCACTAGAATAATAATAGGCACCTCTTCTTGGTTTATATAGATCACTTTACTGCAGTTACCTGCTTATCTATATACAGAGGTGATAACATTACAGACAGGAATAAAATAACATCTAAGACAGGATTCACCATTCACAATAGTTGATTGTCAAAGCTCATCTATTCTTTTCTTGTACAATGACCTCTGCACAGGTTACAAAGACTGTCCCCTCATCACCATTGTGTCTATGGCTCATGTGGCTGCCATAAAGCAATTTTCCTAATGCTTTCTAAATGCTGTTAAGAACAGCTCAGGCAAGATGGCCGCCCCCATAATCATGTTCAGTAGATCGAAAAAAAATTCTACAATCAGAAAATAAAAACAGATTAGAAAAAATTGACATTTGTTACTATCTGGTTTTAACTGGCTGAATTTTTTTTTGGGGTGACATATGGTATTTCCTTGCAGTGCAGTAACTGTGCAAATGAACAGGATGTATTACAATAAACATATAAAATGCAGTCAAACAATATAAAACAGTATAAGTGTAAACAACGGCACAAATTATTGTGTAAGTTAACCCTTCCAAGTGCACTAAAGTAATGAGTTGATGGCTTTGTGTAGTAGCAATAGGGACAAATGTCCACAAACGTCCATATTCCAAAGTACCCTTGCTCCAGGGCACTACAATAGTAGCTCTTTTTTATAGTACAGTGCAGTACTACATCAATTTTCTGCTACATTGTGCGCTATACAGGACCCTGAGGAAGCTCCTGTTCTTGCAGTAGTTATACCCTCTTATTTCCCCCTTACGCTGTAGTCATGCCCCCTTATTAAGCCCACACAGTAGTTATTCATCTTTAGTGCCCCTTTATAATAGTTATGCCCCCTTCAGAGTAGTAATGCCCCTAGTGCCCCTACACATTCGTCCTGCCTCCTTAGTGCCCCCACACAGTAGAATGCCCACTTAGTGCCTAAACACAATAGAATTCACCCTTAGTGCCCCCACTGGAGTAGTTATGCCCTCTCAGTGCCCTCTCACATTAGTAATGCCTCCTTAGTGCTCCCACACAATAGTTATGCCCCTTTAGTGCCCTATTACAGTAGTGCTGCCCCATAGGGCTAATACAATCAATAAGTAATACTCACCTTAGCCCAATTCCCTCAATAAATGGAGCATATCCTGCTCTTCCCAGCAGGTGCGATGCAGTGAGATGTGCCTGCTGGAATGAGTAGGAGAGGGCACAAGCCGGGGACAGGGAATGATCCTCGTGTCATGGTCTTACCTTCTTGCCGTCCTCCTTCGTTTGACATGTGCTGGCGGCCATCTTGGTTTCTGGGTTTCTTGTAGCCTCCCACCCTGCGGCTTCTCCTTCCCACTGGGAGGAGCTGGATGCCTAGCTCATATATATAGGAGGTCTGTGGCTTCAGTTCCTTGCTTGGTCCTCCTGTGTTCACATGCTTCTAAGACTGCTGCTGCTTCTGGTTCCTGATCCTGGCCTCGTCTGACTACCCCGCTGGTTCCTGATCCTGGCTTCGTCTGACTACCCTTCTGGTTCCTGACCTCTGGCTACGCAAGACCCTGCTTCGGTTTAGCCATCCGTTTGGACTTTTGCTTACAGCTTGATTTCAATAAAGCCTTCTTATTTCCACTTATCTCTTGTTGTACGTCTGGTTCATGGTTCCATGACATTAGGACCAAGCCATGAATTCTGACGGTACAGGGCCATCCTCGCTACCTACGCTGGTTGCCAGACTTGATCAGCAGGATCACCTGTTGGGTCGGTTCGCTGTGGCGTTGCAAACCCTGCTTGAACGCACGGCTCATTTCGCTTCCGTTGCCGATGGGTCGGTTGTCGCTCCTGGGCCCGCTCCTACTGCCGCTTCGGTTGTTGCGCCAGAGTCTACCCTGACACCTGTTGCTGCGCCTGCGGTGTCTCGGGGTATGACCGGTTCTGCCCCCCTTCCACAGCGCTTTGGGGGAGAGCCAACTCAGTGCCGAGGTTTCCTTAACCAGGTGGGCATTTATTTCGAGTTGCTGCCACATGCCTTTCCTACTGAGAGATCAAAGGTGGGCTTCTTGATCTCGCTGCTCTCGGACAAGGCCTTGGCCTGGGCCAGCCCTTTATGGGAGAACAACAATCCGGTGGTTGCCGAGTTTTCCGGTTTTGTTGCTTCTCTTCGGAAGGTATTCGATGTGCCGGCTCGTGCTGCCTCTGCTGCGAAGCTCCTTATGTCCATCAGACAGGGTTCACGATCCGTAGCTGAATACGCCATTGAGTTTCGTACCCTGGCAGCAGAGGTGGGCTGGAATAATGAGGCTCTGGTCGCTGCTTTCTCTCATGGTCTCTCGGATGCCTTGAAGGATGAGGTTGCAGCTAAGGACCTACCAGTGGAGCTCGAGTCTATTATTTCTTTCCTGATTTTGATTGACACCAGACACACCAGATTGGCGCCTACTTTGCTGTCCCACCCGTGCCTCCCTCTCCTCCCACGCCTCCTGGGGATGACTTGTCTGGGGGTGAACCCATGCAGCTGGGGTTTGCTCGCCTGTCCGAGGGGGAGAGGGTACTCCGGAGACGCGAGGGCCGATGCATGTACTGTGGTCTCGGTGGGCATTTTCGGTTGGCATGTCCGAACCGTCCGGGAAACGCTCGCACCTGAGATCCTGTCGGGGGCAGATCTTGGGTGGAGTCTCCTCGTCCCCGGTTTCCCGTGTTGACAAACCACTGATCACTGTTGTCCTCTCCTGGGTCGGGGGCTCGGTGACGACCCAGGCGTTGGTGGACTCTGGTGCTGGTGGTTTGTTCATTGATAGTGTGTTCGCTGCCGCCAATTCCATTCCTCTGCAGCCTCGAGGTTCCCCACTGGCTCTTGAGGCGATAGACGGCAGACCCCTTCTGCCGCCACACGTGACTCATGAGACCCTTCCAGTGGGGATAGCCATTGGTGCCGTTCACAGAGAGTCGGTCTGTCTCCAGGTTATTTCGTCTCCACACTACTCGGTGGTCTTGGGGTACCCCTGGCTCCAGAAGCATAATCCGACTTTCGATTGGAGATCGGCCGAGATCCTCTCGTGGTCACCGCAGTGTGGGGCTAGTTGCATCCATGGGCCTGTCAAGTTGCTGTGTACTTCCTCGGACTCTCTGTTGCCTCCTGAATACGAAGAGTACCGGGATGTATTCGATAAGGTGCGCGCGGTTGCCCTACCTCCGCACCGCCCATACGATTGTGCCATAGAGTTACAATCTGGTGCCGTTCCTCCTCGTGGCAAAGTCTATCCACTGTCGGTAGCGGAGAATGAGGCCATGGAGGAGTACGTGAGGGAGGCGCTTTCACGCGGACACATTCGCAAATCCTCGTCCCCGGCAGGGGCTGGATTTTTCTTTGTGAAAAAGAAGGGCGGTGAGTTGAGGCCTTGCATCGATTACAGGGGTCTCAATCGCATCACGATCAAGAACGCTTACCCGATACCCTTGATTTCCGAGCTGTTCGATCGCCTCAAAGGGGCCACGGTCTTTACCAAACTCGACCTGAGGGCGGCATATAACCTGGTAAGGATCAAGGCGGGCGATGAGTGGAAGACCGCGTTTAACACCAGGACCGGTCATTATGAATCCTTGGTTATGCCCTTTGGGTTGTGCAATGCGCCCGCAGTCTTCCAGGAATTCATCAACGATGTTTTCCGTGACCTGTTGCAGCAGTGTGTGGTGGTCTATTTGGATGACATCTTGGTATATTCTGAATCCATGGAGGCCCACATTATGGATGTCAGACGAGTGTTGCAACGGTTACGAGAGAACAGGCTGTTCGGTAAGCTTGAGAAATGCGAATTTCACCGATCCCAGGTAACCTTCTTAGGTTACATCATTTCTCCATGGATCCTGAGAAGGTTTCGGCTGTCTTACAGTGGCCCCAGCCCAGTGGTCTCCGTGCCCTGCAGCGCTTTTTGGGCTTCGCCAATTATTATCGGAAGTTCATCAGGGACTTTTCTATGCTAGCCAAGCCTCTCACGGATCTGACCAGGAAGGGCAGTAATTTCCAGGTCTGGCCGCTCGAGGCCATCCGAGCTTTTGAGGCTCTAAAGTCCGCCTTTGTGTCGGCTCCGATTCTGTCGCATCCCAACCCTGGGTTGCCCTTTGTCCTCGAGGTGGACGCGTCTGAGACGGGAGTAGGCGCCCTTCTGTCTCAGCGTAGAACACCAGAGGGTCCTCTGCTTCCTTGTGGGTTTTACTCCCGGAAATTGTCTTCCGCGGAGTGCAACTATCAGATTGGTGACAGGGAGTTATTGGCCATCGTGCAGGCCCTTAAAGAATGGAGGCACTTGCTCGAGGGTTCGGTGGTTCCGGTTCTCATCCTGACGGACCACAAGAATCTGACCTACCTTTCTGAGGCCAAGAGATTGACACCACGTCAGGCCAGATGGGCTCTGTTCTTGTCACGTTTTAATTACGTGGTCTCCTACCTACCCGGTTCCAAGAACATCAGAGCGGATGCCTTATCACAGCAGTACTCCGAGCTGTCTGGGGAGGAGTCGATTCCGACTTCGGTCATACCTCCGAATCAGATCCTGGCCGCCATTCGCACCAGCCTGACCTCTCCCCTGGGTGAGCAGATTTTGGCGGCTCAATCTGGTGCTCCCTCTGGGAGACCCAACGGCAGATGTTTTGTGCCTGAGGAGTTGCGCACTCGGTTGTTGCGAACCTACCATAACTCCAAGGCCGCGGGGCATCCTGGAAAGAATCAGCTGTCCTGGGCTGTTTCACGTCTGTTCTGGTGGCCTTCTCTACGTTCCGACATCGCCGCATATGTAGCGGCATGCTCCGTTTGTGCCCAGAGTAAGTCCCCTCGGCACCTTCCGTTGGGCCTTTTGCAACCCATAGCCACCGGGGAGCGCCCATGGTCACACCTGGGGATGGATTTCATTGTGGACCTCCCTGCATCCCGAGGCCATACGGTCATTCTCATGATTGTGGATCGGTTTTCCAAAATGTGCCACTGTGTTCCTCTCAAGAAGTTACCCTCTGCACAAGAGTTGGCCACGATTTTCGCCAGGGAGGTCTTCCGGTTGCACGGTTTGCCCAAGGAGATTGTGTCGGATCGGGGGAGTCAGTTTGTGTCCAGGTTCTGGCGCGCCTTTTGTTCCCAGTTGGGGATTCATCTCTCTTTCTCCTCGGCCTACCACCCTCAGTCCAATGGGGCCGCAGAACGATCCAATCAGGCCTTGGAGCAATTCCTTCGTTGCTATGTCTCCGATCACCAAGACAATTGGGTTGACCTCCTGCCTTGGGCTCAGTTTGCCAGGAACACGGCGGTGAACTCTTCCTCTGGGACGTCTCCCTTCATGGCCAATTATGGGTTCCAACCTGCAGTGTTACCGGAGGTATTCTCTCCCCAGGATATTCCGGCTGTGGAGGATCACCTTTCCGTCCTACGTGCTTCTTGGGTACAGATCCAGAGGTCCCTTAAGGTCTCTGCGCAGCGCCAGAGACTCCAGGCTGATCGCAGACGAGCGCCCGCTCCTTCCTACCAGGTCGGAGACCGTGTATGGTTGTCCACCCGCAACCTCAACCTTCGAGTGCCCACTCCCAAGTTGGCGCCTCGCTTTGTTGGTCCCTTCCGAGTGCTTCGCAGGGTAAACCCGGTAGCCTATGCCCTTGCGCTTCCTCCTGGCATGCGGATCTCAAACGTGTTTCATGTCTCCCTGTTGAAGCCATTGGTGTGTAATCGTTTCACTTCCTCGGTTCCTCGGCCTCGTCCGGTCCAAGTGGGCAATCGTGAGGAGTATGAGGTGAGCAATATCCTGGACTCATGCCTGGTCCGCGGTCAGTTGCAGTTTTTGGTCCATTGGCGTGGTTATGGTCCAGAGGAGCGTTCCTGGGTTCCCTCCGCAGATGTCCATGCTCCTGCTTTGCTCCGAGCCTTCCACGCACGCTTCCCTCAGAAACCGTTCCTTACTCCGCGGAGGAGGGGCCCTTGAGGGGGAGGTACTGTCATGGTCTTACCTTCTTGCCGTCCTCCTTCGTTTGACATGTGCTGGCGGCCATCTTGGTTTCTGGGTTTCTTGTAGCCTCCCACCCTGCGGCTTCTCCTTCCCACTGGGAGGAGCTGGATGCCTAGCTCATATATATAGGAGGTCTGTGGCTTCAGTTCCTTGCTTGGTCCTCCTGTGTTCACATGCTTCTAAGACTGCTGCTGCTTCTGGTTCCTGATCCTGGCCTCGTCTGACTACCCCGCTGGTTCCTGATCCTGGCTTCGTCTGACTACCCTTCTGGTTCCTGACCTCTGGCTACGCAAGACCCTGCTTCGGTTTAGCCATCCGTTTGGACTTTTGCTTACAGCTTGATTTCAATAAAGCCTTCTTATTTCCACTTATCTCTTGTTGTACGTCTGGTTCATGGTTCCATGACACCTCGGCCATGTGCTTTTCTATGCAGCCCAGCAGGTGCCATGATATAGCTGCATCATGGCTGCTGGGGAAAGCACAGCCAGGGAATAAGGCTCAGGCCCTCATGGATGACAGACCTAGGAGTCAGACTTGCACTCATATTTTGGGCCCGAGTCTGGCTACTGTGTCTGTCCTCCATTACGGCCTGGACCTCACCTGTCATTACACACAAAGTAATCATTACTGTGTGTATACACTGGCAGGCAGGTCCTGGGCCCCGTACCATTGCAGGCCCAGTAGCAGCCACTGTGAATGCTATGGTGGTACTGTAGTTCCAAACAAAAAGAGTACACAGTCGGCACTCCCCTTTTATAACCTGTTATTGGGACACAGGTTGAATGATGGTCTTTGCAGACACTGCGGTGCAGAGGGGGAACAACAGCAACAATGTCCCAAAGCCATAGGCCGTTTGCCATCTTTCTTGAGCTATTTCCCTATATACACCGTGCACTTTATGTTCTGCAATAAATGAAATCGAAGAAGGTCAGTGAGTGCTGTGGATTACCTTGTTTCTTTTCGGACACCATAAATGGTGGTAGTTCTGCCACTGACTGGAGGGCCTTTTGTAGCCTTCTTGTCATTTAGTATTTGTTAAAGGGGATATTAATTATTGATATTTATGCAAATCTCAATAATTAATATTCATAAATAGGCGTAATCGTCGGGTGATGACTCCGCCTATTTATGCCTTAATGAACAACAATTTTACTGCTGATTACCTTAGTCTAATCACCAACTACACTTACTGCATGCGCCTTACTGACTACCGCTAGTAATCACACGTTATACAATAGATACAAATGACACAGTATTTATTTACTAACAGTATACAAGTAATACAGTGCCAACAATATGCTACCTCTACGGCAGCGTTTCCTTGCAATTATAAAGGAATTATAGGTTTATAACTATATATATCTATAACCAGATGGATAGATATATATTGTTATAACAATGCACAATAATATAGATACACACACACTAATACAATACACTAATACGGCACTGACTACACTAACGCAGTCCCAAATCCACCCCAAGATCTAACTAGTATCAATGACCATACACATTCATACACTTTAACGGTCGCCCACCCAAGCCTGACTATATACTATCCCTAAGGGGTAAAATCAGGGGTTATTACATAAACTGTACTGCTGGGGTAAGCAGGACAGCCGCGGGGGTAGAGACACCGGGGAACAGGGGACGTTAATGCCGGGGATGTCAGGACCTGGGTCAAGGGAAAATGAGGGTCACCTGGGGTATAGGAGATGAGGGTATATTATGGGGGGCAATAAGGCATGGGGGGAAATAAGGGATATAGGGCAGGGTAGATTCTATAGGGTTAGGAGAGTTTATAGGGGGGGTAGGTAGGGTATAGGAGGGTGGATTAGCATTGGTGGTATAGGGGGGGTAGGTAGGGTATAGGAGGGTGGATTAGCGTTGGTGGTATAGGGGGGGTAGGTAGGGTATAGGAGGGTGGATTAGCGTTGGTGGTATAGGGGGGGTAGGTAGGGTATAGGAGGGTGGATTAGCGTTGGTGGTATAGGGGGATACTTATGTTATCCTCTGCTCGTTGTCCAGGGGGGCTCGTTTTGTCCAGGGATGATCCTCTTAATGCCGGTGGTGGTGGACCCTTCTGCCCAGCGTAGCGCTGCCGGACTATTTAAGTCCAGCAGCGCTCGCTCCCGAGGCCGCCCGTCCCGCGGCGCGCATGCGCGCCGCTTGCCCGAACACGTGGGCCGGCGCGGTGATATGACGTCACCGCGCCGGCCCGCGCCTCCAGAGCGCGCTTCTAGGCGGAGGATTCCTTTGATCCTCCGCCTGTAATCCTCTGCATACCTTGCGGTGCGATAATCATCGCGCCGGAGGTATGCAGATAACAGAGGGAGGGATGTATGTTTCCCTCTCTCTGTTATGTTAACTATCCCCAGCAGCTGGGGATAGTTAAACACCAAAAGGCATCGGATCTCTATTGATCCCATGCCTTTTGATGTCACCAGAGGCTGGACATGATTGTCCAGCCATCTGGTGACCTTCCTCATCCCCTGCAGGGATGCAGGAGGAGGGGGGGGGGTCACATTATGTCTGATACTATATGTGTATGGATGCTTGGGGCACATCCATACACATATATATCTATATCCATATATATATAATACATAGGTGTATATTCACTGATGTTTGGGGCACATCCATGAACATACAGCTATACACAGGGCACAAATATTAAGCCCATCCGTATCTGTACATATACACGGAGATGCAGGCCGAAAAGGGGCCTATATACATCTCCGTGCATATCCACAGATCCCACCCGGACGAGCCCATGGACAAGGGCTAATATATATGTATATATGTCAAGGCATACATACATATATATTTAAATATGACATTTCCCTCAACAATCCCCCTGTTGTCGGGAATACGACAATAAACATTTTGGGGGAAGGGTTGGGAGGCATTTGCCTCCTCAATCGTAGCCTTGGTGACAGTTCAGGGAGGACTAAAGTAATCTGACTCTTAGGTACCTAGACATCACTCATCGTGTATAACATCTCCATCCTGCCTCTCATTAAAAGGTCTCCATCCACCGAATACACCATCTTCGTCTCCTTGGATAACTTTCTTGGTATCTTATGATCTTCAGGTGACAGCCACTCCCAAACTCCGGAACGGCTTCACCCTTGCAGTCTTTTGATTACTCCACTCAGCGACCGTGTATGGTCTTTTCTTTCTCTTTACCAGTGTGGCTTTCCCGGCGTCAGTCCCCCGCAATGTCAGTGCCAGTCCTTCGGTGTCAGTCACTCCCAATGATTCTGGAATGACTTTACCCTTATGTAGCACCTCCTTCTGGGGTACTGACGGCTGTAGGTTGGCCTTTTAAATTATCTTGATTGAAGACTTAGTTGTTCGAGAGGTTCTCCCATGGACAGATACGTAGATATTTATAAGGCAGGACAGAGTTTCTGGTGCGGGGTGATGTCATAGTACCTAAATTCTAACCGCGGGAAGGAACCCCGCACTACCACCATTCAGTCCAACCCTTACAAAAAGTCACCATTGTCGATGTTAAAGTGGCAAATGCTTTGGTAATGAGGGGCCTGACCCTAGGGAATCTATTCTTCCCCACTCACGCAAACAGGTCCCATCCCTCCCCATACAGCCTAATTCAATTTAGTGTGTACCCATAGAGGCTCCAGCAACCTGGCCTATCTTTCTAAACCTCCAAAGATGCCGGTAGTTAACAGACTTCCGTGTCATTGGGAAATGACTATAGGATGCAAGTGTGCGTTCAACCATAATGTAGTATGGCCGTCGCACAATTGCACCCAGAGCCTCCACGGGCACACAAGGAACTCACAGGCTTATCATCAATATGAATCTATACACAGTATAACGGTTACAGAGTGGCCTAGGATACATCCCGAACCCTTGTATGAAACTCTATTATATTATAACACACATATATATATATAATGCTATGAGGTTACAGAATGTCCTTTGGATTTTCATCCCGATCCTCATAGGAAACAGTATGTCCATTCAGTCTCTGGCTTCAGGACTTTGTTGGAGCTAAGTCCTGAGCCTCCTACGATTGACTTCATGAAGCTCTGTCTGGTTCTGGTTTAGTTGGTCCGCAAGTCTCTTGACCCTCCTGTAGATTAGACACAGTCCCGTGTACATGATGATTATCAGAACCAGAAGAACTATCACCGGGTGTATCAATAGATTAAAGAAGGATGTTGCCTTGGGGCTGTAGCCGAACAGGCTTTCCCACCAGGAAACTTTGGAGTCTTTGTCCAAGGCGGTAGTGATTGCCGTTATTTTGTTCTTGTCGTGGGTCAGTTGGATGGTGGCCCGTTTCTCAGTTTCTCGAAGATTTTGAAGTATTTCGTTTTCTTGGCTGAAGTCTAGTAGGAGGTGTTTGAGCTCTATCCCAAAACCCAGAGGAATCTTCTGGAGTCTCACCGGAACGTCAGGGCGGATGTCGAGTCTCTTCTCCGGGGTGATTGGTGTCCTTCCTTGTAGTTCTGCGACATCTAAACCTAGGACGGGACTAAGGGTGCAATACGCTCCAGGGAGGAGTTCTCCTCTCTCGGTGCAATTAGTTCCATAAATGGTGTAAGACATATTTTGCCTCTGGTACCAGCACCAATACCCTTGCCCCAAGTATTTAGGGGAGGAGGGCATTGGGCTGGCCTTCATCTCACAGGACCCCTCGGTGCTCCAGCACTGGTGTCTTAACACCCGATCCTGACCACCTTGACAGAGGATGGCATCCTCTTTCTTCCAGCATCCCTCTGTGTCTAACAGATAAGGATGGCCTTTCTCATAGGTTAGAACGCCCGAGGGGAGCTGTGGATGAAGCACCGTCTGGTTATTTATGACAATCCCTAGGTTAACTGCACTGTAACCCTGTCTAAGATGACCAGATACCGGAGCCAAGGATGACGCAGTGCAAGTGAGATTCCTACAGCCGTGCCACTGTACTACCCACCAGTTGGTGTGATTGGCTGCAAAAGGAGATATAAGAGGACTTACCCGTTGGCGGAGGTTAAATGGAAAGTGGCCGCCGTACAACGATGATACAATATGTTTAAGGTTGCCTGAGAGTTCACTCTGGACTTGCGTACAGGCCAGAGCGAGCTGAGCTCTATCCTGTTCTTCCAAGAGACCCACAACTAACCTTCTAAACTTCTCTCGTAAAGCAGAAGATAGAGAGGTAGTGGCATCTATGTGCGAATGCTGCAAACCCTCTAAGACGTGGTTTACATCAAGCTGGGTCTCGAATCCTTCTCCGGCGTGTCGCGCAACATCCCCAAGTTTACCTCTCAGGACTTCCATATCCATAGTGTTCAGGGCGCCCACTCCCAATGCACCTCCGCCTAATCCCATGGCTATCAGATCTCTTCTTCTCCTTTGATTCCTGTGTATGAGATCATCCTTTCTTACCTCTTGCCCCGCCTCTATCCAACCTCTTATCATGTCAATTTGGTTCCTCACAAACTCCCCACATCTGTGATCCCATTGGTCGACTCGGAAGTCATCTACGGAAATTCTCCAAGTAAAAAGGACGAATTTTGTCCCCGTGATGATCTTCCATGGGGATGACAGTTGAGGAGCTATAGGATCTGCCAATTGATGGATAGGGGCGTTGCAAGAGTCTAAATGCATTTTTACAGGTTGGAGACCTGTTGCTTCATAGGGGATCCTCACCACGGTTACACAAACTTGCCCTCTACCTTTGAACGGATACCATTGGTCACTTTCTCCAACCTGTAGCACTAGTTTTCCTACGGGTTTGGATTTAGACAGATAGACCCATTGTGTAAAGGTCCAGCACCCTTCATCTACTGCCTCGCAAAAAGGCCATCTAAACGAACCATCTATATTGATGTCAAAGTTAATATCCCTGCCACTCGGGTCTTTCCAATCGGAAGACACATACCTCCCCCGGTATTCCTCATTCATAGGGGTACCGTCCATCCATACATCCACTGTAGGGGTATCCACTCCATTGCACACCAAATCCCATCTCCAGGGATTAGTGTCCAAGGTTACCATCTGGGTATCTTGTTCCCAGTGGGCATAGGTGATGAAATAATATCCAGTCACCTCCTGAACGCACTTGTCTCTCATGATGGTGATCATAAAAGACCGTATGGATGGAGATCCCTTTAACTGAGCATACCTTAGATCCTTGGCATCTGTCCGTACTTTTAAAACGGTGGCTCGGTAAAAGCCTTCCAGTTTTACCGGACCACTCTGGTCATTCCATAGGACCTGGCCAGAGTTACTGCAGTTTAACTTTAGCATCATTATACTGGTTCGTATGTAATCTGTGGACACGTGTCCCTGAACATAACTGGATTCCCTAGTGATAATCATCTGGGAATCTCTTAACATACAATAAGCTTTTAGGGTGCCCTTTATCGGAATGGGTCTGTCAAAATATGTCCTTACCCTCAGCCCATCTTGGCTATCCCTCCTTATGAAGGTAGCTTTAAGGATATACCAGCCACTATATTCTGCACCCGTGACATCCTCGGGACTCAGAACCCCCTCCTTGGTACACAATACTGTGGTAGTGTTGGCTTCCACTTGTTTGTAAGGATGCAGGTGAGGGTCCCTAGACACCCATCTTAAGGATCTCATAGGAGTAGGGTCGGAGTCCCGAAAATGTCTGAATTCTTTGAGGCAGAGGGCATGTAAATCATGTTGTATGGCAGACACATTCTCCACAGGGGTATAATGTTGAATTACACCTTGGGCAAAACTCTCCCTCTGGAAACCATACAGATACCACTGTCCTGGTGTAAAGGAAAAGTTCTCGTATGGTTTCAGGATTTTGCCCTCCAAACATTCCACCATTAAAAGGCCGGGTTTATTCATAACTCCCAGGCCCTCCCCCGAAGAGGTTGAGCCCGCCATCATCATGCTTACCACCAGTGCCACAAGTTGGGGATATGCCATGTTCAGAGGATTTCTATATCTTTTCAGGCTAGTCGTAACCTTGGTGAGTCTCCCTCCCGTGATCTGTTAATTCAATGTGTATGTAATTAGTTTCATGGATCCACCCTCGACCCACCAAAACCCCCCCCCCCGTTTACCCAGCTGTGTGAGGGTTATGTTATTGTGTTGGGGAGGCTCGGGTGGCCTTGGCCTGGTCGATATGGATCCATAAAACTCCCTGTCGCCTACGTGACTTTTTCTTGGTTGTCATCGGCCTTTGCACCTTTAGCATGGTGTCACCCATTACTTCAAGGACCTGATAGGGTCCTTCCCAGTTTGCATCCCAGGGGCCGGCCCGACGGAAGATTTTGACCATCACCATCTCTCCTACAGAGGGCATTGGTGTTTCCCCCTGTAGATACGGTCTGTGTAGCCGTATTGCCGCATGTGGCAATAACTCCTTCAGGTTTAGTTGTACCTGTTGGAGAAACAGGTCTCTGGCGATGGCGTTCTTCACTGGTTCAGACACCAGGGGTTCATTGGGCAGGCATAAGGGCATTTTGCGTCCGGTCATTAGTTCGAACGGGGTGATACCGGTACTGGTAGCCTCGGTAGCTCGGATTCCCATGAGCACGGCTGGCAGAGAGGTTACCCATGAGGAACCTTTCTCCAGTAGTGCTTTAGAAAGTCGTGTTTTTATGGTCCGGTTCATCCGCTCTACGATGCCCGCTGACTGAGGGTGGTAAGGCACATGAAATCTTTGCTTTATGTCTAAAAGACCACAAAGCGCTTTCATTACCTTACCCGTGAAATGGGTCCCTCTGTCTGACTCTATCAATCTGGGAATACCCCATCGTGACAGAACCTGTTCCCAGAGAACACGGGCAGTGGTTGTAGCCGAATCGTTGACCGTGGGGATGGCTTCTACCCATTTAGAGAAAACATCCACTACCACCAGTGCGTAACGATAGTTACGACTTCCTGTTGGTAAAGGTCCTATAAAATCTATTTGTAGTGCGGACCATGGACCATCTGCAGGAGGAACTCGCTGCAACACCGGCTTCAGGGCTGACGCCCTTGGGTTAACCTGAGCACATACCAGGCACTGTTGTGTTACTTCCTCTACTGTGTTGGACATTCCCGGCCAGTATAATTTGTCTCTCAGGAGAGACAAGAGTTTATCCCGGCCCAGGTGTCCAAACAGTTGGTGGTTCAATCTGGTCAGTTCTGCTTGCAGATGCTGTGGAACCACGGGAAGAGGAAGCTGTTGTGTACCGGCATCATAACACAGGATCCCTTGCTGTCTTGACCAGGGATGCTGTGGAGATGTGAGGTGTGTCATTAGAAGAGGGTCTTTTGCTTGTTCCTCCTCAAATGACACCGGGCCTTTACTCAGGTTGGTACGAACTGCAATCTGGTAGGCCGGTAGCGGCTCAGTGTCTGTTTCCTGAAGGATCCCAGATACTGCCGCTAGTTTGGCCAATTCATCCGCCTTGTTGTTACCTAGCGTCAAAGGCTCATCCCCTTTCTGATGCGCAGGGATTTTTATGATGGCTGCTTCCGCCGGGTGTGCCATGCCCCATTCCCAAAGTTCTTTCAGGACCGATAAATGAGCCAGAGGTTTGTTTTGGCTATCCACAAATCCTCGTCTTTTCCATGTGTCCAGGTGCAGGGTGAGAGAACGAACTACATATGAACTGTCGCTATATATAGTTCGTTTCCCTGGGGGTTGAAGAAATAAGGCTTCCTTGACCGCCTCCAGTTCCGCCCGTTGTGCCGACATGTGACCCGGTAACTTGACAAGATTCTGGGTACCTGTGGTCTCATCCAGCACAGCAAAACCTGTGACATAGGTCCCATCCATGAAGAATCGAGAGCCATCAACGAAGATGACTCTGTCTTCTGGATGTTTATCGGTCCTGAAAATTTGTGGCGCGTTGATATGCGCTGGTTGGCCACAGTCATGTTCGGTGCCAGTTAGGTTCAGTAACTGGGACAGAACATACTTGGCTTTGTGGTTCACCTGCAGACTCCGGCCACTGAGATCCATAATCCATCTCCCGAATCTCTGTTGGGAGACTCCAGGGAGTGTATCACGGAGCAGGAGGGCCAATGGAGAGTGTGGAGTCTGCAAAGTGAGGGGCCTGAAGCCTACAATATGCTCAGTGGTTTTGACGGCATAGTGTATGGCTGCCAGTTGTTTGGCACACTCATCGAACCCTCGTTCAACAGGCGAAAGTAACCTGGAGAAGTATCCCAGCGGTCTAGTGTCATACCCTATCTGCTGTAGGAGGACCGCTGAGATAGACTCCGTCCCTGCATGCGCCTGTATGGCTATTTCCCCTTCAGGATGGGGGGTAGCCAATACAGGGGCAGAGGAGAGGTCCCTTTTCAAAGTAGAAAAGGCCTCTTCCTGTGTATCAGACCAGCCTTTGATTGAAGGGTCTTCTCCTCTGAGGAGTTCATAGAGGGGTTTTGCTTTGGCAGCAAAATCCTCTATGAACTCCCTCATGAAATTAGCGATTCCCAGGAATTTTCTTAAATCCTGTAGAGTGCCCGGCCTAGGTAACTTTACCATGGCTTCCACTCTGGCTGCCATGATTCCTTTGGCTCCAAAAGAAATTTGGACTCCAAGAAAAGTCACCTCCGTTCTGGCCAAATTTGCCTTGTGGGGACTCAGCTTGAGTCCTGACTTGGCCAGGAGTCCCAATAGCTCTTTTAACAGAACCAAGTGTTCTTCTATGGTTTCTGTTTGTAAGAGCAGGTCATCTACGTATTGCAGAAGGCATTCTGGCCGTGAAAATACACTCAGAACGGCCGCCAATGCCTGGTGAAAATACGTGGGACTACTGTGAAATCCCTGGGGGAGTACACCGAACATGTACTGTTTGTCCCCTACTGTAAAGGCAAATTTGTACCTACAGTTTTCAGTGAGTTCAATTGAGAAGAACCCATTGGCAACATCTATGGTTGAGAATATGCGACTTTTGCCGCTTATTCTGGCCATGATGTCGGGAGTCTGTGCCACCACTGGAGCGGATATTGGGGTGTATTTGTTGAGGACCCGGAGATCTATGGTGAGCCTCCATGCATTGGTGTCCTTTTTCTTTACTGGCCAGAGGGCATTGTTGCATTTGGAATTGCCCTCTATGACCACCCCCTTAGTTTTCAATTCTTGGACAGTGTCCAAAATTGAATGGGTGGCTTCTGGCGGAAAGCGGTATTGGCGTTGAGGTGGAGGGTCGGGACCTTGTATGTCCACCTGAACTCCAATCAGTCTGCCACAATCGTTTTTTCCCTGGGCCCACAGATCGGGGTACTCATACACAATAGGCTCAAGATCTGGATTATGCGAGATCTCAGGCCATTTGTGTTCAAGTACTTCAGTAGAGTCATCTACTGTTGGCAATGGTGGTCCCAGAAACTGGCGTTGGATGACAAACACCTTGGATTGTCTGGGACCCTTCCACACAATACTATTTGCCAGATCTAGGATCCACCCATTTTGTGTCATTACGTCGGTTCCAATAATGTTGTCAGAACCGGGGTAATACCACATGGGGATCCTAAGGGTCGTGTGAGTGGTAATCTGGACAATTACTTCTTCTATTCTGTGGGCCTTCACCCCCCCTTGTTGGTGATCAAATCCGATCACCACACACTGAGGGCTGTTGGGATGTAAATCATGTTTGACATTGGTAATGGAAATTTCCGCACCAGTGTCCAGCATGATTTCGGCGTCCTGATTTTTGATTTTGGCTTTTATGTGGGGTCTCCCTGAAGAATCCAGTATGATAGAACATACTGGCGCCAGTTCTTTAGGGATCCCTGATCTTCAATCAATTTCTACCAGACTCCCAGTAGGTACCTGTGAGGTACATACTGCCACTTGTGGGTTGTTGTTATGGACCCTTAGTGTGGATTCCAGGGATTCCACACTCCTTCCTAGACGCGCAGGGTCATTCACAACAGCCACACGTTTTGGTGTCTGGACCTGTGAATGTCCCAGATATTCCCCCACTGGTTTGGCATAATTAGGTTTCATCTTGAAACCGTTATTATTGCCCGTTCTCTCAGGATTTGTCCGGTTATTACGTGACCATTGTGGACAATTCCTCTTTATGTGCCCGTATTGTAAACATAGGAAGCATCGAATGCTTCCTATCCTTTCCAATGGCGGGGCCGTGGGGCGAATAGTTGAATTACCCTTTGTGTGCTGTACCCGATCATCTTGAGATATATCAGGTACAGGCGCACGCTCCGTCACTTTGACGAATTTCTTATTGAGCAGTGTATCCTGTCTGCACTGTTCAATAATCATAGCAGCATCCGTGAGGGATGGTTCCCTGGCTGCGCTTAACCGGATTGCGGTATCAAGGTATGGGAATTTTTCCACAAACATACGTATCATACCCTGTGGAATTCCGACACCGTGATCCTTTGTAACCCTTCTATACATGGCTTCAAACCGACTACACATAGACAAAGGTTCGTCATGTATAGTGGGTTTGAACTTGGACAGGATATCTGGAGTGACGTCCCAATGGCCCGTTGCCAGTCTCATGAGTATGGAGAGACGTTCCTCCTTGTCATAAAACTGCCCATTCATGGGTTGTGTCCTCCCCGTTACCTCATACCTTTGGTTTAGGTGTGTAGGTAACCATAACTTGAATAACTCCATGCGATATTCGTGAGCCACTGAATACTTGTTACAGTGACCCTCGAAAATATCACATGAAGTAAACGGATCTACAATGGGATCATATTTTGGGATCTCTTTGCAAATCCGTAACAGGAAGTTTATCCTTTCCATACTGGAATGGTTAGGGTAAAAATCTTCCTGTCTTTCCGGACGCGTTGGCGGATTGGAAGTGGTAAATGGCCAACCACTTTCCTCTCTCCAATCGTTGTCCTGTTCCTGGAATCGGTTGCTACCCCTATTCTCCCTGGGTGTTTGGGTAAAAGGTAGCGTCCGTTCCACATGTACCCTGGTGTCTACTGCCTCGGGTGTTTGATCCGTGGAAGATATTGGCGCTGTCGCCGCTGTCTCCCCATGTGCCGTTCCCGAAACACAAACCTGTTTCGTGGGCACCATGCTGTTAGCACCAGGCCGTGACAGATTCGAGATGACCTGCTGCAAATCCGCAATGGTTTGCGTTTTTGCAGCCATGTCCTCTCGAAGTTGAACAATCATGCTATCCATAGATACCGTATTGTTCCTGAACTGATTTATCTCAGTGTACAGTCTGAGCAGTTCCTTGTCCATGTCAGAGTAGAAACTCTCCTTGTCCGAGAGTCTAGATTCTAACACGCAAATCTCCCTGCCCCTCTCGACCGTACACTGGGACTTCTCTTGTAGTTGTGTTTGTAATGTGTGCAACTGTTTAATGTTCTCAACACAACAATTGCAGTGAAAGTTTGCCATGTTGGAAACTTCCTCTGCCTTTGTTGTGCTGTTAAGTGTTTCTAGATGTTCTGGCTTCCAAATGATATCCTCAAAGGTATGAACCAATTTGGCTAACATTTGGAGTCGTTTTTTTGTTTTTTTGAACACACTACGACTAATGCACAGTTTATCGTGAGCGTATGCCTGGTCCAATAAAGTGGACCATAGCAGCTCAGTGGATTTGTAAGTGGTGGGGATGATGGGGTTGTATGTGCTATGTTTGCTGAGGTGTTGCAGTGTGGTGAAGTTCATACTCACTTTTTGACGAGAGGCCATCTTCATTGGTGTCGTTGATACTGTGTTTCTGCGTGGAGGAGGTCCTTCAATATTCGGAACGCCTTCTCCCGACCAGCCAGACGACTTCTGTTTCAATGATGATGGTTCTCTCTGCAGTGGTGTATGTGATGACTTCTCTCCAGTTGGCGTGTAAGGGAATCAGAAAATATTAGTACACAAAGATCAGGAAAGATTTTAGATTCTCTGTTGTAGAGTTTGCTCTGTGTCCGGTTCTGATCGAGAAAAACCCGCTCTACCTGTCCGAACCTTCAGGCTATGGACGCTCAGAATCCACTGACCGCGTCCTTCCCACCTGATTAGTTTACAGCGTAAGCGATTTTTCCGTTCCAAAACCAACCACAGATACAAACTCACAGCAGTGGGCCTGGCTCGCCAATGTTAAAGGGGATATTAATTATTGATATTTATGCAAATCTCAATAATTAATATTCATAAATAGGCGTAATCGTCGGGTGATGACTCCGCCTATTTATGCCTTAATGAACAACAATTTTACTGCTGATTACCTTAGTCTAATCACCAACTACACTTACTGCATGCGCCTTACTGACTACCGCTAGTAATCACACGTTATACAATAGATACAAATGACACAGTATTTATTTACTAACAGTATACAAGTAATACAGTGCCAACAATATGCTACCTCTACGGCAGCGTTTCCTTGCAATTATAAAGGAATTATAGGTTTATAACTATATATATCTATAACCAGATGGATAGATATATATTGTTATAACAATGCACAATAATATAGATACACACACACTAATACAATACACTAATACGGCACTGACTACACTAACGCAGTCCCAAATCCACCCCAAGATCTAACTAGTATCAATGACCATACACATTCATACACTTTAACGGTCGCCCACCCAAGCCTGACTATATACTATCCCTAAGGGGTAAAATCAGGGGTTATTACATAAACTGTACTGCTGGGGTAAGCAGGACAGCCGCGGGGGTAGAGACACCGGGGAACAGGGGACGTTAATGCCGGGGATGTCAGGACCTGGGTCAAGGGAAAATGAGGGTCACCTGGGGTATAGGAGATGAGGGTATATTATGGGGGGCAATAAGGCATGGGGGGAAATAAGGGATATAGGGCAGGGTAGATTCTATAGGGTTAGGAGAGTTTATAGGGGGGGTAGGTAGGGTATAGGAGGGTGGATTAGCATTGGTGGTATAGGGGGGGTAGGTAGGGTATAGGAGGGTGGATTAGCGTTGGTGGTATAGGGGGGGTAGGTAGGGTATAGGAGGGTGGATTAGCGTTGGTGGTATAGGGGGGGTAGGTAGGGTATAGGAGGGTGGATTAGCGTTGGTGGTATAGGGGGATACTTATGTTATCCTCTGCTCGTTGTCCAGGGGGGCTCGTTTTGTCCAGGGATGATCCTCTTAATGCCGGTGGTGGTGGACCCTTCTGCCCAGCGTAGCGCTGCCGGACTATTTAAGTCCAGCAGCGCTCGCTCCCGAGGCCGCCCGTCCCGCGGCGCGCATGCGCGCCGCTTGCCCGAACACGTGGGCCGGCGCGGTGATATGACGTCACCGCGCCGGCCCGCGCCTCCAGAGCGCGCTTCTAGGCGGAGGATTCCTTTGATCCTCCGCCTGTAATCCTCTGCATACCTTGCGGTGCGATAATCATCGCGCCGGAGGTATGCAGATAACAGAGGGAGGGATGTATGTTTCCCTCTCTCTGTTATGTTAACTATCCCCAGCAGCTGGGGATAGTTAAACACCAAAAGGCATCGGATCTCTATTGATCCCATGCCTTTTGATGTCACCAGAGGCTGGACATGATTGTCCAGCCATCTGGTGACCTTCCTCATCCCCTGCAGGGATGCAGGAGGAGGGGGGGGGGTCACATTATGTCTGATACTATATGTGTATGGATGCTTGGGGCACATCCATACACATATATATCTATATCCATATATATATAATACATAGGTGTATATTCACTGATGTTTGGGGCACATCCATGAACATACAGCTATACACAGGGCACAAATATTAAGCCCATCCGTATCTGTACATATACACGGAGATGCAGGCCGAAAAGGGGCCTATATACATCTCCGTGCATATCCACAGATCCCACCCGGACGAGCCCATGGACAAGGGCTAATATATATGTATATATGTCAAGGCATACATACATATATATTTAAATATGACATTTCCCTCAACAGTATTTCATGCCCTGAAACCCACAAAAACAACAATACAATCTTCCTTTAAAAATTCTCACTGCTGTATTCAGGTAATGGAGAATAATTTTACAAGTGACATTTTCATGATTTTCGAAGCTGTTTACCTGCATGAATGGATTACAGCATTTCTATGGAAACCCTTTACAATGCATGCAAGAGTTACTGCATCACGTTCAGTATGTGCCGTGTTAATCACAGGAACATATAATTTATCTGTTATTATCTTCGTCCCCTGACAAACAAAACATTAGCATCACTGGTAGGTTCAGGTGTTTTGTGTTGCTGGAAGGGAAAGAAACAAGTAATGACAAGTACATCTTATGGCATAAAAGAGCATAACATGATAAAGTGTCACTGGAAATACCTTTATCTGTGAGCCGCTCACAAGAATTACATACTAAGAAAACTGTGAGACATATAAAACAATGGGACATATACTGTATATCTGGAGTAGAAAACGGCGCACAAATCCTTATAGTGTATGGCTGTTATTTTTTTTTGCATTATCATTTTATAATTTACATTCTCACCACTTTCATTATTCATTTGGAGTTGTTGCTTTTTTGCATACATTATCTAGTAAAAATATGAATTTACAAAATGGAAACTAAATATATATGTACTACAATGTATACAATTTATGCGCACTGATTTGTATTAAAGGCTATGTACACCTTTGGGGGATTTTTTTTTTCTATTGCATTATGCTGATTTTGAGTTAAAATTATTTTTTCAATTCTTTAAAATTTTGGGACCTTGAGATTTTCTAGTAGCATGCTCTGTATTTTTACAGCTTCTGGTCAGGCAGCTCAGCTGAAATCTCCTTATCTTCTTATCTCACTGAAGTAAAATGGCTTAAATAAGCGTTCATGACCTTTTAGTAATTTAGAGATAAGGTTTATTAGATGACCAGCACAAAGTGAATGTTAAAGTACCATTCTCACAGATTAACCGTTTGTGACAGGACGGCTGAACATTTTTAATAAAGACCAATTGAAAAAAAAAGATTTTTAGCCCAAAATGAGTAAAATGCGATCAGAAGAAAAATTGCCCTCGAACGTGCCCATAGGACAAGAAGATCTTGTGATAAACCAAGCTTCTAACACAAGTGACTTAGAAATAATGGTTTCTGTAGCTATGGCTTTGCTTAGGCCAGAATAACCAATAACAATGATGGGGTCAGCTACTACTGGACCTATTATTCACGTTAATTACTTGAAACTGACTGTAGATGTGTGGTACACCAGCAGTGGTACTGTGTAGTCTGAGCCAGTTGACTAATTGGCAGGTGCTGCCCCTGTACAGTGAAAGTGGTATAAATAAATGAGTAGGTGCTCCAATAACTCAGAACTTTACTGATGGGTATGAAGGCACACATCTGTTGTAGCACAGTGTAGTGAGGCCCTGCTCACCCCCTAGGCAGGTACTCCAATAACTCATAACAAACCCTGCCCATTCAATTCATTAAAAGAGGGCCCGTCCATCTGGCTATCCAAGTCTTCAGCATGCAGCTGCCAGGTAGCCATCCCAACCTCTACCCACTCCTTCCTCTGCCTCTCTCCTGTACTATAGGATTCAGTATATGGCAGCCTCCCCTCTCTGCCCGCTGTTTTGCCGTGTACTTAAAGGGGTTCTCTGGGAATTAATAAAATGAAAATACTTAAATATTACTTTATAATAAATATATTCCCAAATACCTTTTATTATTTATAATGGCTTATTTTGTCTGGGGAGCAATCATCAGGTGAAATAAAATGGCTGCCATCCTTTTAGTACACACAAAACCTGTGCTGATTACACAGGAGGACAAGTTACTTCACAACACTGAGGTAAAGAGCTTCCCCATCCTCCTCTCTCCTCTGCTTGTCAAGGATTATGATCCTGAATACAGATGATAAGAATGATGAGGCAGCTCTTTACCACAGTGTTGTGAAGTAACTTGTCTTTCTGTGTGATTAGGACAGGTTTTGTATGTACTAATAGGACAGCGGTCATTTGTTTTCTCCTAAAGATTGCTCCCTAGGCAAAACGAGCCATTGTAACTCTTGAAAGGTATTTGGGAATATATTTATCATAAAGTAATATTTAAATATTTTCATTTTCTTAATTTAAGTGCTTATTATGGCACTCTTAGATATACACATGTGATTCCAAAAAAGTTCTAGGCTTGCATCGGGTGCGCGCGTATGCGTGCCATAATAAGCACTAATACATGGCAGAACTGCAGGCAGAAAGGGGAGGCTGCCATGTACTGCATGCTATAGTACAGGAGGCTGGCAGAGGAAGGAGCGGGCAGAGGTTGGGATGAAAGTTCATATCACCCCCTTTCCCAATGTTTTATATAAAGATAAATAAAAATAAAAAAAAAGTATTCCCTTGAGATGACACACAGTACATATATGTAGGAAAAGGATGGCATGGCGGCCTGGTCTGAGAGAGCGATCTTGATTAGCCACAGGAGTGGGGTTTTCACAGGTGGAGGGGGTTCCGAGGGGGAAGGGGGGGTTGTACAAAAAATTTGCTGTGGGGCCCTGTCAGTTGTAGCTACACCCCTGTTAGCAGGGTAATATTAGTAGTTCAGTTCCTCCCTGATTCAGGGGTATAGGACTGATGGTGGCTTTGCATTGCAGAGTCTCCCTAAGACCTGCTTGTAGGTCAGTTCCTATTCCAATTACTGTGTGGCAGGACGTTGCAACATAGACCACTGGTGAAACCAGCTGAACTCCCTCATGGTATTTTCTCAGGCATCCGCCTAACAAGGCTCCCTGAACTACCTGGATGGAAGAATGTTTCCCTTCTGCAATTCCTCGGCTAAGAGGTGCAGAATTTAGATTTGGATGGCCAGTCTGTCTCAAAGTATGGCAGGTGCTGATTACAATTAACCCCTTAAGGACGCAGGGCGTATCGGTACGCCCTATTTCCCGAGTCCTTAAGGACTCAGGGCGTACCGGTACGTCCTAACTTTAAATCGGTATTCCGGCGCCGCGGGGGTTAATCGGAACGGGATGCCGGCTGAAATCATTCAGCCGGCATCCCGTAACAACGCAGGGGGGGGTCATTTGACCCCCCCGTATCGGCGATCGCAGAAAACCGCAGGTCAATTCAGACCTGCGGTTTTCTGCGTTTCCGGTCCATTCGGGTGTCCTGTGACCCGATGAACCGGAAAAAGACTGCGATCGGTGGCGTAATTATACACCACCAATCGCAGTCCGAGGATTTGAGGAGGCGGTGCTGGCCCTGGTGCTGAACACTGCTGTCCAGGGTGCTGATTGGTGCAGGGGAGAGAGGCGCGAGATTCAAACTTCCTGCGCTCCTCTCTCCCCTCCTCTTCCTGTTCTGCACGAGCACCCGGCAGCATCGTCCAGCACCAGCTCCTGTGTCCCCCTAATCGCCATCCATCACCCTCCTGCACCCATCGCCACCCAGGTAGGTTAGGGTCAGTGAGGGAGAGGCACCGTTAGGCAGGGAAAGAAGGGAAAAGTTAGAAAAAAAAACCAAACTTTTATTCCTAACTTTTTTGATCCATCTATCAGACCCCAGCCTCCCCCCTGCCACTTGCCCCCCCCTACTTTTTTTTCAGTAACCCACTGGTGAATCTGATGGTGGAGCAGACGAATCTGTACGCCCAACAGTTTGTCGCTCAAAACCCAGGCTCATTTTTGTCTAGACCCGGTGGCTGGACGCCGGTCAGTGCAGCCGAAATGAGGACATTTTGGGGCCTCGTGCTGCATATGGGTCTAGTCCAAAAACCCAGTGTCAGGCAATACTGGAGTGGGGACGTCCTATACCAGACCCCACTGTACAGTATGGTCATGACACGTCCCCGGTTTGAGGCCATCCGGAAATGTCTGCATTATTCCGATAATGCAGCATGTCCACCCCGAGGTGATCCTGCCTATGACCGGCTGTATAAGATACGGCCGGTCATCGATCACTTTGGGGCCACATTTCAGCAGGCCTACGTACCTGGAAGGGAGGTCGCGGTTGATGAGTCTCTCGTTGCGTTCAAGGGGAGACTCAGTTTCCGCCAATATATTCCCACAAAGCGGGCGAGGTATGGCGTGAAGCTATACAAAATTTGTGAGAGTACCTCAGGGTACACTTACAAATTTCGTGTGTACGAGGGGCGAGATTCCCGTATTCAACCCCCAGAATGTCCCCCCACTCTGGGTGTTAGTGGGAAACTCGTGTGGGACCTTATGTACCCACTGCTGGATAAGGGTTACCACTTGTACGTGGATAACTTTTATACCAGCATTCCCTTGTTCAGGTCCCTTGCCGCCAGATCCACGTTCGCTTGTGGGACCGTGCGGAAAAATCAACGCGGCCTCCCTGCCTACCCCCTCCAGGTACCTATCCCCAGGGGTGAGACCCGTGCACTTACCAGTGGAAACCTGTTGCTGGTCAGGTATAAGGACAAGAGGGATGTCCTTATGCTGTCCACAATCCACGGTAACGGCACCACCCCAGTCTCTGTGCGAGGTACCACGGCAACGGTCCTCAAGCCCGATTGTATCGTCGACTACAATCGGTATATGGGAGGAGTTGATCTCTCTGATCAAGTCCTCACGCCATATAACGCCATGCGCAAAACCCGGGCATGGTACAAAAAAGTTGCGGTCTACTTGGTGCAGGTTGCCATGTACAACTCTTTTGTACTATCCCGAAGCGCTGGCAGCACAGGGACATTCCTCCAGTTCTATGAGGCAGTCCTCAAGGACCTGATCTTTTCGGACCGGGAAAGAGCAGGCCGGAGTACCTCGGGAACTGGAGGCGCCCGGATCGTCCCTGGCCAACACTTTCCAGGTGTGGTCCCCCATACTGGAAAGAAGGGACGAACCCAAAAAAAGTGCAGAGTGTGTCGCAGGAGGGGGATACGGAAGGACACCACCACTCAGTGCGACACGTGCCCCGATCATCCGGGCCTCTGCGTTATCGATTGCTTCAGGGAGTATCACACTTCCATGGAGTACTAAATTTTTATAATCCCCAACAGTCCACTAGAGAACATAAAAAACTATGGCTCTCAGCCTTTGGAGACACGAAAACATTTATTTTTTCCCCCAAAAATATTAGTTTTAGTGCAGGCATCCTCAAACTGCGGCCCTCCAGATGTTGTAAAACTATAACTCCCAGCATGCCCAGAAAAACCTACAGCCATCAGCAGGGCATGGTGGGAATTGCAGTTTTACAACATCTGGTGGGCCGCAGTTTTAGGATGCCTGCTTAGTGTCTCCAAAGTCTGAGAGCCATACATATTGGGCATCGTCGCGTGCGTAAAAGTCGTCGCTATAAAAATAACTTTTGACCAAACGCCTCGGATGAACGGTGTTAAAAATATAAAAAAAAAACGGTGCCAAAACAACAATTTTTGGGCAAAATTTCCATTTGAATCCTTTTTGCCGGTAATAAAGCAAGGGTTAACAGCCAAACAAAACTCAATATTTATTGCCCCGATTCTGTAGTTTGCAGAAACACCCCATATGTGGTCGTAAATGGCTATATAGCCGCACGGCAGGGCATAGAACGAAGGGAACTCCATACGGTTTCTGGAAGGCAGATTTTGATGGACAGTTTTTTTTTTGACACCATGTCCCATTAGAAGCCCCCCCTGATGTAGCCTAGACTAGAAACTCCAAAAAAGTGACCCCATCTAAGAAACTACACCCCTCAAGGTATTCAAAAGTTACTTTACAAACTATGTTAACCCTTTAGGTGTTCCACAAACTAAATAGCGAATGTAGAAACAATTTTAGAATTTTTTTGTTACATTGCCTCAAAAAAGAGTAATATAGAGCAACCAAAAATCATATTTACCCCTAAAATAGTCCCAAAACAACAACCCCCTTATCCCGTAGTTTCCTAGATGGGGTCACTTTTATGGAGTTTCTACTCTAGGGGTGCATCAGGGGGCTTGAAAGGGTACATGGTGTAAGTAAACCAGTCCAGCAAAATCTGCCTTCCAAAAACCGTTCCCCTTCTTCTATGTCCTGCCGTTCGGCCAAACCGTAGTTTACGACCACATATGGGGTGTTTCTGCAAACTACAGAATCAGGGCAACTCATTTTGAGTTTTGTTTGGCTGTTAACCCATTTTTTCCAGTAATAAAGTAAGGGTTAAATTGGAAAATTTTCCAAAAAATAGAAATTTCAAAATTGTTTCTCCATCTGCCATTAACTCTTGTGGAACACCTAAAGGGTTAACAAAGTTTGTAAACCCAGTTTTGAATACCTTGAGGGGTGTACTTTCTTAGATGGAGTCACTTTTTTGAAATTTCTATTTATGGGGTGCAACAGGGGGCTTCAAATGGGACATGGTATAAACAAAACCAGTCCTGCAAAATCTGCCTTCCAAAACCCATATGGTGTTCCCCTCCTTCTATGTGCTCCTGTTCGGCCAAACAGTAGTTTACAACCACATATGGGGTGTTTCTGCAAACTACAGAATCAGGGCAACCCATTTTGAGTTTTGTTTGGCAGTTAACCCTTGTTTTACTCCTGGAAAAAATTGATTATATTGGAAAATTTTCCAAAAAATACACATTTCAAAATTGTTTCTCCATCTGCCATTAACTCTTGTGAAACACCTAAAGGGTTAACAAAGTTTGTAAACCCAGTTTTGAATACCTTGAGGGGTGTACTTTCTTAGATGGAGTCACTTTTTTGAAATTTCTATTCTAGGGGTGCAACAGGGGGCTTCAAATGGGACATGGTATAAACAAAACCAGTCCTGCAAAATCTGCCTTCCAAAACCCATATGGTGTTCCCCTCCTTCTATGTGCTCCTGTTCGGCCAAACAGTAGTTTACAACCACATATGGGGTGTTTCTGCAAACTACAGAATCAGGGCAACCCATTTTGAGTTTTGTTTGGCAGTTAACCCTTGTTTTACTCCTGGAAAAAAATGATTATATTGGAAAATTTTCCAAAAAATAGACATTTCAAAATTGTTTCTCCATCTGCCATTAACTCTTGTGAAACACCTAAAGGGTTAACAAAGTTTGTAAACCCAGTTTTGAATACCTTGAGGGGTGTACTTTCTTAGATGGAGTCACTTTTTTGAAATTTCTATTCTAGGGGTGCAACAGGGGGCTTGAAATGGGACATGGTATAAACAAAACCAGTCCTGCAAAATCTGCCTTCCAAAACCCATATGGTGTTCCCCTCCTTCTATGTGCTCCTGTTCGGCCAAACAGTAGTTTACAACCACATTTGGGGTGTTTCTGCAAACAACAGAATCAGGGGAACCCATTTTGAGTTTTGTTTGGCAGTTAACCCTTGTTTTACTCCTGGAAAAAATTGATTATATTGGAAAATTTTCCAAAAAATAGACATTTCAAAATTGTTTCTCCATCTGCCATTAACTCTTGTGGAACACCTAAAGGGTTAACAAAGTTTCTAAACCCAGTTTTGAATACCTTGAGGGGTGTACTTTCTTAGATGGAGTCACTTTTTTGAAATTTCTATTCTAGGGGTGCAACAGGGGGCTTGAAATGGGACATGGTATAAACAAAACCAGTCCTGCAAAATCTGCCTTCCAAAACCCATATGGTGTTCCCCTCCTTCTATGTGCTCCCGTTCGGCCAAACAGTAGTTTACGACCACATATGGGGTGTTTCTGCAAACTACAGAATCAGGGCAACCCATTTTGAGTTTTGTTTGGCAGTTAACCCTTGTTTTACTCCTGGAAAAAATTGATTATATTGGAAAATTTTCCAAAAAATAGAAATTTCGAAATTGTTTCTCCATCTGCCATTAACTCTTGTGGAACACCTAAAGGGTTAATAAAGTTAATGGGGTCATTTTTGGGAGGTTGCTATTATCTAAGCCCCACAATATGACTTCAAACCTGAACTGGTCTATAAAAAGTGGGATTTTGAAGATTTCTGAAAAATTTCAAAATTTGCTTCTAAACTTCTAAGCCTTGTAACATCCCCAAAAAATAAAATATCATTCCCAAAATGCTACAAACATGAAGTAGTCATATGGGGAATGTAAAATCATCGCAATTTTTGGGGGTATTACTATGTATTACAGAAGTATAGAAACTGAAACTTTGAAATTTGCTAATTTTTCGAAATTTTTGGTAAAAATTGTATTTTTTTATGCAAAAAAATTCACTTTTTTGACCCAATTTTAGCAGTGTTATGAAGTACAATATGTGACGAAAAAACAATCTCAGAACGGCCTGGGTAAGTCAAAGCGTTTTAAAGTTATGAGCACTTAAATTGACACTGGTCAGATTTGCAAAAAATGGCCAAGTCCTTAAGGTGAAATAGGGCTGAGTCCTTAAGGGGTTAAAGGAGTTCTATGGGAATGATTTAAAATGGCTGCCATCAACCTGTCCTAGAAAGAGATCAGGACTGGATGCCTCCACTTGCAGTGTTGCCTAGGGAGTGCGGCCTCACTACACACTGCACTCTGGTACTTGCATATGCTACATATGGTGAGTTTTCCTGTCAATCTGCTCAGCCATGATAGCATATCATAGGCAGGATCGCTTCATTACCATCTGTTGTAGAGCAGTGTAATGTGTATTGAGGCCTTGCTCACCCCCATAGGCAGCTCTGCAAGTGGTGGCAACCAATCCTGCTCACATTCTAGGACAAGTTGCGGGCAGCCATTTTAATCAATTCCCAGTGAAACCTTTTAAATCTTTCCACAGCAGTATTGTGCCACAAATGAGCGGTAACTTACTGTATTCTAGCTGCTCAACATTCCTGGGTCTTCTTTGAGGTATTATATTGGTAAAAGGTCTGGACTCCAGGCAGTTCCGATCCTGGACTCTTCTTCTGCAAAGTCATGCTGTTGTGATGGATGCAGTATGTGGTTTAGGCTACTTTCACACTCGCGTTTGGTGCGGATCCGTCATGGATCTCCACAGACAAATCCACACCGATAATACAACCGCATGCATCCGTTCAGAACTGATCCGTTTGTATTATCTTTAACATAGCCAAAGCGGATCCGTCTTGAACACCATTGAAAGTCAGTGGAGGACGGATCCGTTTTCTATTGTGCCATATTGTGTCAGTGAAAACGGATCCGTCCCCATTAACTCACATTGTATGTCAGGACGGATCCGTTTGCCTCCACATCGTCAGGCGGACACCAAAACGCTGCAAGCAGTGTTTTGGTGTCCGCTGCCAGAGTGGAATGGAGGCGGAACGGAGGCAAACTGATGCATTCTGAGCGGATCCTTATCTATTCAGAATGCATTAGGGCAAAACTGATCCGTTTTGGACCGCTTGTGAGAGCCCTGACCGGATCTCACAAACGGAAACCAAAACGCAAGTGTGAAAGTAGCTTTAGCATTGTCTTGCTGAAAAATGCAAGGACTTCCCTGAAAGAGATGTTGTCTAGATAGAAGCATATGTTCTAAAACCTCTATATACTGTTCAGCATTGATATTGCCTTTCCAGATACGTAAGCTGCCCATTCCATAGGCACTAATCCAACCCAATACCATCAAAGATGCAGGCTTTTGAACTGTGCGTTGAGAAAAAGCTGGATGGTCCCTTTCCTCTGGAGTCCGCAGACTTAGCATCTGTGGTTTTCCAAAATAATTTAAAATTTTCATTCATCTGACCACAGAACAGTTTTCTATTTTTCCCTCAGTTCATTTTAAACGATCTTTGGCCCGGAGAAGACGGCGGCATTTCTTGATCGTGTTGACAAATGGCTTCTTCTTTGCATAATTCATTAACTTGCATTTGTGGATTGAACGGCTTACTGTGTCCACGGACAACGATTTCTCAAAGTGCTTCTTAGGCCATGCAGTGATTTCCAATATAGAATGATCCTGTTTTTAAGACAGTACCGCCTAAGGGCCTGTAGATCATGAGCATCCAATATTGACTGTCAGCCTTGTTCCTTGTGCCTTGTGCACATGGACTTCTCCAGATTCTCTGAATCTTTTTATGACATTATGTACTGTAGATGGTGGGATATTCACAGTCTTCACAATTTTACATTGAGGCACATTTTTCTGAAAACGTTCCACAATTCTGAGAGACTCTGCTTTTGTAACATCCTCTTTTTATACCCAGTCATGTGACTTAGTAGCAATTTGCTCCTCCCACTCTTTTTTTCACCACTTTCTTTTCCTTACTTTGTTTCCCCTGTCCCAACTTTTTGAGATGTGTTGCTGCCATCAATTTCAAAACGAGTTACAAACCTTATTTTTCACCCTATAAGACACACTTTTTTGCCCCAAAAGTGGGGAAAAATGTCAGTGCCTCTTATAGGACAAATACTAATAAGTGCTTCCATTATGGAAGCGCTCATTAGTACAGTAGGACTGGGCAGCGGTGAATACAGTGCTCCCTGTGTGGGCTCTGTACTCACCACTCCCTGGTCTTCATCTGCCGGTGCCACACGCTGTGCTGTGACCTGCGCACAGCATGAGGACATAGGCACACTCTGTGGCAGTGGCGGCGTCCGGAACAGGAGAGGTGAGTTGAGGTGAGTTTTTTTTTTTGCTTGATCTGATTGGTGGTATTATTAACATTAGGGGTCCAATCTGAGGTCTGGTTGGGGGTCATTAACATTGGGGGTCTGATTGGAGGTTTGATTGGGGGTCTGAACTGGGGTCTAATAAACATTGGGGGTCTGATCTGAGGTCTGTTTGAAGGTCTGATCTGAGGTCTTTTTGGGGATCTGAGCTGAGGTCTAATTAACTTTGGGGGTCTGAGCTAAGGTCTAATTAATATTGGTGGTCTGGTTGAGGTCTTATTAACATTGGGGGTGAGATTAGGGCTCTGAGCTGAGGTCTGATTAACATTGGGGGTCTGAAATGAGATCTAATTAACATTGGGGAATGATCTGAGGTCTGATGAAAAATATTTTTTTTTCCACCTCTAAAACCTAGGGGCGTCTTATGGCTGAAAAATACTGTATTTTTCCCCCCAAAAAATGTCAATTGTCTCATTTTAAACATCTGAACTGCTTTCTATAAATTTGCAAATCATTGCATTCTATTTTTATTTACATTTTATTTACATTTTACATGATGTCCCAAGTTTTTGGGAATTGAATTTGTATCTCTCACTGTCGTATATGACAGATAATCAGTGTTATAGTTGAGAAAATTGAAGACATATAGCATGTGCTTGTCAGGGAATACAGCCCACCCAGGGGTGTAGCTAAAGGCTTATGGGTCCTGGTGCAATAGTTCAGCTTGGGCCCCCTTCCCTCAGTGTTTTGTGGCAAGGGTCATGGGAGCACATAGCCTTCCTGCTACCTGAGGTCAAAATTGAAACGGCACCCCCTCTTGCCGAATTCTTGACCTAACCCCTACCTTCCAGCCAGAAGTGTAACTTGAAGATTCTGGGCCCCAGTGCAAAATCTATGACAGAGCCCTCCCAACGTGCACTTTCTATAATACAGGTGTCTTCTTATATGACACAAGGGTCTTTGGGCCATCTCAGGCTCCTGAGCCCAGTAGCGACTGCTACCTCTGCACCCCCTATAGCTGCGCCCCCTGAGGCCACCTTACCGAACCCCTAGTGTTTTTCTGTACCTATTTCTAAAGAGGAAACGTGGCAGAGAGTGTTTAGTAAATCAGTCAGACTTGGTGCAGTTGGATGACTACATCTACTCCCAAAGTATGCCTTCACACGTGACAGAAACTCTGCAAATGAAAATCGGTTACATTCATCTGAATGGGGTTGTTTTGGCAGCAAGCATATGGATTTCTACAAGCCCCATTCAGCACAAAAAGTGTGTGTGAAAGAAGTCTAATACTTTCTCCTAATGCAATAGTATAGGTGGTATCACATCTCCTGTGACCATACCTACCCTTGTTTGCGCATGCTCTTACATACAGTGCACATGCACAATCAAGGGTAGCTAAGAACGCAGCAGTCGTGTGATACATACTGTGACTGCCACCGCTATTACCCTACCAAAGCCGTAACAGCGCAAATGGTTACCTGCAGTTCTGTTAGAATTAGCAGATATTCCAATACTAAGGCCACTTTTGATACCTTAGGTCTTAAAAATAGTAAACAAGTTAAATTCTAGGGAACATATTGTGTTACACTATTATGGGGGTGCAACACATGTGATTTGGTCCTCTTAGATCAATAAGTTACAAAACGCAGTGTCTCAGATTTACTAAATCACAGTGACTCATGGTGGGAAGATAAATCTAGTACAGGGATAAACACTTTTTTCTGCCTCTATACCCACTATTGATTGGCTTCCTTTGGGACAAAATTTTATGGCCGAATTGTGGAGCAATTATGGTGCAAAGAGGGGCATCTTAGGCCTTATCACTTTTCCAGTGAAGTTCTAATGGTTCCCACTAAGCCCATCCCATTTTGTAGCAAGTTGGAAAAAAGGATAGAAACCCCAGTTGTGTCAAATTGCATTAAAATTGCGCCAATTTGCACCACTTTTTAGAGATTCTAAATGTAGACACATTAGTAAATTTGGACTAAGTTGCAGACAAATGTCACAAAAGAAGTACAAGGATTTCAAAGTGAATTAAAATGACTTATGATCATCCAAGCTCAGAATATTTCCTTTACCCCGGACAACCCCTTCTCAATAATAAGGTGGCCTAGAAACCATTTGTGAGTCAGTGGCTGAGCCCTCCTGAATATCGGTTACTTGTGACAACCACCACACAAGTAGTAAATGTGAAGCTCACATTTAGAGCCAAGCACTGATTTACTGTTCTTATTAAAATGTCTTATTATACAAGCCTGAGTGACTTCAATGGCAGGATTAGATAATTGCTAAAATATAAAGCAATTCTTGCATGCATTGTTAGAACATATGCACAGATAGCATATGATACTTTAAACCTTTCATTCATAGATTCGGTTACTCGCCAATCAAGAAAGCAGTGAGTTCCCATAGGAATTCCCGTAGGTGTATTTAATATAATCAACAGCCAAGCATCAGTATCACTACCTGCTGACAGCTGTTCCTCTCCTGACTGACAAATGTACCATGTTCTGTGTGAGAGATCATCAGGCCTTCTTCTCCCTAGGGTCACCTTATACCTTTACCGGTCAACAGCGGTAAAGGTGAATTTATTGCAAAGCTCTGATATAAACTGAGAATCTCTGATATTGGTCACAGCAGAATTTATCATCATCATCATCTTAAACATGAAGAACAAGCTGTGTTATTATATGGACCATCACATGTTACATATACTGGTGGCTTTGATCATATGTCTAAAGAACCACATTTTGGTGAGCGGTCAAGAATGCAGGCTGATAGGAAAATTTGACCTCCATGGATTTGTAGAGTCTAGAAACCATGAACTTATCATTGGAGGATTGTTTCCCTTCCACTGCAGGACCATCTTGAATAATGACACCGACTTGGAAGAACCCAAATCCCCAAAATGTGAAGGGTAAGTCAGAATTTTTGACATTGTATAGTTGGAGGTGGCATAGAATAAGTCATAGTTATCACTGAGGAGACCCAGTGGTATCCCTGTTTTATATTCGTATATCAATTGAGTATATTTTCCAATTAGTACTGGCTGTGGTCATCGCTATGGATGGTAAAAATAAATGGTATGGATAGAAAGACTGGAAGCTGTTAAGATTCTTTCATAAGAGATGTTAGACTTCTTATTGGGACAAGTCAGAAGATATGATCTCATAATAAAAATCTTCATTTCTACAACATTGTAGTGTTGGTGAAGCATCTGTATGTATGTACTGTGCTGAAGAGCTTGCATTCTGCTACATATAATACTGATACTATACATATTATAGATTTGATACTCATTTCAAATAAGAATCTCATAGTTAACCTCTTTGTTGCCCGGTGTGTGGTTAGCTTAGGGATTCTGCTGTAAACAGCCGTCTTCTGGGAGTAGAGGAGTTAATAGCTGGCTTTCACATCTGCTGTGTAACACATCCATACATTTTTTAAGTTTTTGTTTTTAACCCTTAAACTTGTAGCAATAAAGATTGAAATTTAGTTTCTCCTCCACCCCCATTCAGGTGAAAGATGTCTACAAAAAAGCACAATAGCAGTTTTGCTGTCTTGACAAGAAAAAAAAATAAAAAAAATTAACTCTAAAGCCTCATTCACACAGTCAGTGTTTGGTCAGTGATTTCCATCAGTGATTGTAAGCCAAAACCAGACTTGGAGCCTCCAGAGACATAAGGTATAATGGAAAGATCTGCTCCTGTTCTGTGTTTAGAGCCGCACCTGGTTTGGGCTCAAAATTACTGATGGAAATCACTGACCGAACACTGATGTGTGAATGAGGCATAAGGGTCCTCCCATCTGTGCTGAAAAGTGGCTCCACAACCAAAACCACATGTATTACATGAGGTATTTGCCACAAAAATGGCTGTGGATTTCACCTTCTCCATTGCAAAGAGTGAAATCCGCTGCAGATTTTTATCAACTTCCCTGCAGTTTTCTTACACAGCGTATGGATGATTTCTTAGAATCTCATCCACTTTGCTGGTACTGTACAAGACTGAGGATTTGTCACATGAAAATCTGTGAGGGCAAACCTGCAGCATTTTCAGTCCCGTGTGGACATAGCTTTAAAGGGAACCTGTCACCAGGATTTTGCGCATAGAGCTGGGGACATGGGCTGCTAGATCGCCGCTAGCACATCTGCAATACCCAGTCCCCATAGCTCTGTGTGCTTTTATTGTGTAAAAAAAAAAAACGTTTTGAACCACACAGAGCTCCATGGGGACTGGGTATTGCAGATGTGCTAGTGGCCATCTAGCAGCCCATGTCCCCAGCTCTATGCGCAAAATCCTGGTGACAGGTTCCCTTTAAGATTCACACCTGATAGAGCTGCACCATTGCTGCAGTAAAAAAAAAAAAAAAAAAACAACCAAAAAAAACCAATGGGGGTCAATTACTATAATTTTTATGCCAGATTTTGTTGAAAAAATAGTCACAAGATCAGTTTTGCGACTTTTTTTTAACATCCCAGCTACAATATTTTGGAGTTTTTACGCTGTGTACGACACTTGGGACTGAGACTAGGACTGTACTTGTGGAAAACTGTGTTCAATGCTGTGATCTTGTCCATTTTAGTCCATGGGAGAAACAAAAACAAAAGTATGATTAAAAAAAAGGCACAAAACCGCAACCATTAGAACAGCGGCTTAATAAAACGTGACATGCCCAGAAAACCATGCAGCTTTTAACCGCAATGTGAAAATGGGATTTTCCCCCAAAAAATTACAGGACATCATCTGGCGTAATCTGTGCAGTTGTGAAGATTCGGGGATACCCAGCGTGTGCTTGTACAGCCTAAAGCTGCATTCACACGTCCGTGGAAAGCGGTCCGTGTGATACCGGACTGGATTTCCGCTTAGTGCAGGAGCGCACGGTGTAATTGGTTTCTATGACGCTGTGCGCTTTCTGCTGCCGCCGCAGTACAGTGGTACACTGGTATAGATCATAAGAGTGCATTACCATACTGCGGCGACAGCATGTAGCGCACGGCGTCATAGCAATCAATCACACTGTGTGCTCCTGCACTAAGCAGGAATCCAGTCTGTGTGAATGCAGCCTAATGTGTTTTTTGTCCTTTTTTTGTTTCAAATATATAAAAAAACTGATCTTATGCCCATTTTGTACTCCATTTAGATGCAAAAGAAAGTGCGTCTAAAACCATATGTGCCAAACTAGTATTTTTCACTTTCTTCTTCTTTTAACCTGATTTCAGATGCCCATTATATAAAAATAAATAAAAATGTTTTAAGCAATTTATCTAACAGCCACTGCAGTCCACATAGGTGACCTCAAATAAACTTAGATCGCCATCCAGCTCAATGATGATCTTAGTTTAGTTCAGTAGAACAAAAGGGGGTCCTGGACTTACAACTGTAATATGGACCCTGAAATACCGCTTCATTACAGAGTCATTAAACAGACCTTGTAACAAGGATCACACAACCACTGAACTGAGGCACAACCGTATCTGGCTCTCTTGGCAGCCAACATTACCCTTCTGGTTACTTGCCTATGGAGCCAGCTATACCCATCTGAAAACAGATAGCCATTGGTCACACCAAATCGATCGGCATGATTACACAGGTCCTATGGCAAGCAGAACTGCCGTGGCCCATGAACTAACACCAATGAGTGGTTTTAATGCTTACAGCATTATTCATTCACAATAAAACAATTTTTTATGTGTTTTATTGATTACAGGGCACATTTTTAAAGAGGCAGTTGCCCAGATCAGTTTTTGAGGGCTAAGCGATAATACAGCGCACATTAAAGGGGTTGTCCCACGAAAAATAGTCAACAGTTTTCAAACAAGCACCTGGATCTGAATACTTTTGTAATTGCATGTAATTAAAAATTTTGTATAACCACTTGGCTATTTAATAACATGTATCTACAGTATATAGAGTCACCTGCTGTTTGCATTTTTTTGCTATTTTTTTTGTCATACTACATATTGAGATGGCCATACATGCCCAGTTTCATCTTTTAAATGCCTACCAAGCTGTGATAGAGAGAGCTGCATCAGAAAGGACATGTAGAAGAAAAGACCCTCCCCTTGAGCTGCCAGCTTGATGATAATCTAGCAGAGCAATGAATGGGGAGATCTCTGGTTCCATGTGAGGTACAGGGCTGGTTCCCTTATGCTGCCCTCTGTGATGATGGGCATTATAAAGTAGTGACAGGCACATTTACTAATAATGTATAAATGTAAGACATTATAAACTTTGTCTTAAATTGTGCAAGAGTGGCTGATGCTGAATGATGAATCTGGCGCACCTATAGACTGTTTAGTCTAAATTTACACAAAAAAAAGTACAGTGCCACATTTAATTCATATTTCTCATTAAGCCAAACCCTTTTTCACTAAGCCAGATGCAAAAAGTATCTGAAAGTGTCTAAAACAATAAATGTGTTACAAAGCGTGTACCAGTGTTTTTTTTGGCACAGATCGTGCACAGCTCTGATGCATTTTGGTTAGTAAATTTCCCTAATGGTTTCAGCAGCCTACAACTCTTTTGTCAATGTGCAGTGGTTTTGTAGAAGTTACATCTCAATCCTGGCTAGGGGCAGACTGGGAACTTAAAGTGGCTCTGGAAAAAATACGAAAAGTGGCCCCGTTTTGTAGTTGGGTCAGCAATACCATATTGTGGCACATTATACCACCCCAACAGAGCCAAATACCACAGTCTATTACAAAATACTGCCAGCAGCCAAAAATAGTTCCCCAAAAACAGCCACTGGCCGGCCCCCTGGACATCGGCTAGCCAGGAAATTTCCCTGTAAGGTCTATGCCCAATCTGCCCATGATCCTGGCAGTGTACAGCCAGCAAGGAGAAATCTGTTAAAGGGGTTGTCCGGGTTCAGAACTGAACCCGGACATACCTCCATTTTCACCCCAGCAGCCCCCTTGACAGGAGCATCAAAGCAGTTCATGCTCCGATGCTCTCCTTTGCCCTGAGGTACCCCTACAGTGGAACAGCCTGCCGGAGATCTCTGAATCCAGCACTTCTTAACACCTGCACACAGCGGGTTTTGTCTGGCCAATTTTTGGTACCTTTGCCAGATTGCAGCTGGATCTCCGATGGTCCCCTTTATGGTGAATGTGGCCAGACAGAGATGCGGTAGCTTTTGGCAATGCCAGAAGGCAGAGAGATCCAGCAGGCTGTTCCCTGCCAAAACTGCCTGCTGCATCTCAAAAAGGCACTGTGAAACAAGCCTAAGTAGTAGAGCCCTTTTCTGATAACCATAAGTCTTTTTTTTTCTCTTGACAGAGCTGTGTGAGGGCTTGGTTTTTTGCAGGATGAGTTGTCATTATCATTAGTTCTATTTTGATCTTTTCTTATTTCGCTTTTTGGGAAGCAGGTTACAGAAAAGGCAGCAATTCAATGGGCTTTGTTTTTGCGCGCATGCTGTGCAGGAAAAATGACGTGTTATCTGTATTCTGCTAATCAGTACGATTACATATATAACAATATTTATATTTATATTTTTTTTACGCTTTTACACAAAGTATTATTTTTTTTAAATATGTTTTTGCATTGACATTTTCTGAAAGCCATATTTTTTATATGGTATTGTGGTGGGGTTTTCTGTTCAGTTTTAGGTCTCTTTCACATTCCCATGTCCGTTTGACATCCGTGAAAAAATCCTTATTTATTTTATCTGTGAGGATGTCCGTGAAAAATCTGTGTTTGATCTATGTATCTGTTTTTTGCCCTCCGTATTCCATTGACACTGCTCACTGGAAAATTCATTTCCAGAGCATCTCCTATCAGTGGTCAGTAAAAAACGGACCAAACACAGATGCCATCCGGTTTGTGTCAGTGATTTTTCATGGACCCATAGACTTAAATGAGCGTATTTGGTCAGCATCATGGACCAAAGTAGTGCATGCCTCTATGATTTTTTCACTGACCCACAGTCAATGGGTATATGAATAGGTAAGTGTGCTGTTCACAGAAAATGCGGACAGCACAGGTCATTGAAAAACGGAAATGTGAACGAGGTCTTACAAAATCAAAGCATTCTTGAAACCATTTCCTGAGAGCCATATTTATTTTTATGTTTTTTACTTTTCTGGCAATAATCTCATGGGAGGGCTTGTTTTTTTGTAGGTGATGTTTTCTTTGTTACCATTATGGGGTAGATTTGACGGTTGGTGTTCAACTGACTGGATAGATCATGTGATATTTTTATACAGCAGGTCATTAAGGATGCTACAATACCTGATATGTCTATTTTTTTTTATTTTTTCAGTTTTACACTATAAAAGCATTTTCAACAAAACATCATGTTTTTGTGTCGCCATTTTCAGCCATACTTTTATATTTTCTGGTGATGGTCTTGTTTGAGGGCTCTTTTTTGCTGGTTGAGTTGATGTTTTCATTGGTACTATTTTTGGGTGCATATTACTTTGTGATTGCTCGATATTATGGTTTTTGTGAGGTGAGGTGACAAAAAAAATTAACTTTTCTGGCATTATTCGTATTTTTTACAGCATTCACCTGATGAGGTAAATCATGTGATCAATACCTAATATGTTTAATTACATTTTTTTGTATTTTGCATTAAAAAAATTGTTTTTATAGAACACTTTATTTTTACCTTTTTATTTTTGTCCCACTAGGGGACTTCAACCTTTGAGGGTCTTATCCCATCCACAATGCATTACACTGACAAATAAGGCTGGGTCTCATAGGCCTCTATGGGTGGCAGGTCCCAAGGCCTTTGTAAGACCTGGAACAGCCTTAGCAGCCATCGACACCCTGTGATCACATGTGTAAACCCCTTAGATGTGGCGGCCAGCAGTGACTGTAGCATCTAAGGGGTTATTCAAAGGCATCAGAATTTTCACGGAAGCCAGCGGATAAACCTGTTGCAAGCCCCCACCACTGATTGGGCAAGGACAGCTCTTGTGCCCGTCCAATCAATGCTCCTTACTATTCCGGTGTGTGTCGGGAACTCGGTTGCTGATCTGCAAAACAGAGGATTAGGATTCTCAATATACACACACGTGTCTATTTATATATACTATATAGATATATATACAGTACAGACCAAAAGTTTGGACACACCTTCTCATTTAAAGAGTTTTCTTTATTTTCATGACTATGAAAATTGTAGATTCACACTGAAGGCATCAAAACTATAAATTAACACATGTGGAATTATATACATAACAAAAAAGTGTGAAACAACTGAAAATATGTCATATTCTAGGTTCTTCAAAGTAACCACCTTTTGCTTTGATTACTGCTTTGCACACTCTTGGCATTCTCTTGATGAACTTCAAGAGGTAGTCACCTGAAATGTTTTTCACTTCACAGGTGTGCCCTGTCAGGTTAAATAAGTGGGATTTCTTGCCTTATTAATAGGGTTGGGACCATAAGTTGCCTTGTGGAGAAGTCAGGTGGATACACAGCTGATAGTCCTACTGAATAGACTGTTAGAATTTGTATTATGGCAAGAAAAAAGAAGCTAAGTAAAGAAAAACGAGTGGCCATCATTACTTTAAGAAATGAAGGTCAGTCAGTCCGAAAAATTGGGAAAACTTTGAAAGTGTCCCCAAGTGCAGTCACAAAAACCATCAAGCGCTACAAAGAAACTGGCTCACATAAGGACCGCCCCAAGAAAAGAAAGACCACCTCTGCTGCGGAGGATAAGTTCATCCGAGTCACCAGCCTCAGAAATCGCAGGTTAACAGAAGCTCAGATTAGAGACCAGGTCAATGCCACACAGAGTTCTAGCAGCAGACACATCTCTAGAACAACTGTTAAGAGGGGACTGTGTGAATCAGGCCTTCATGGTAGAATATCTGCTAGGAAACCACTGCTAGGGACAGGCAACAAGCAGAAGAGACTTGTTTGGGCTAAAGAACACAAGGAATGGACATTATACCAGTGGAAATCTGTGCTTTGGTCTGATGAGTCCAAATTTGAGATCTTTGGTTCCAACCACCGTGTCTTTGTGCGATGCAGAAAAGGTGAATGGATGGACTCTACATGCCTGGTTCCCACCGTGAAGCATGGAGGAGGAGGTGTGATGTTGTGGGGGTGCTTTGCTGGTGACACTTTTGGGGATTTATTCAAAATTGAAGGCATACCGAACCAGCATGGCTACCACAGCATCTTGCAGCGGCATGCTATTCCATCCGGTTTGCGTTTAGTTGGACCATCATTTATTTTTCAACAGGACAATGACCCCAAACACACTTCCAGGCTGTGTAAGGGCTATTTGACCATGAAGGAGAGTGATGGGGTGCTGCGCCAGATGACCTGGCCTACACAATCACCAGACCTGAACCCAATCGAGATGGTTTGGGGTGAGCTGGACCGCAGAGTGAAGGCAAAAGGGCCAACAAGTGCTATGCATCTCTGGGAACTCCTTCAAGACTGTTGGAAGACCATTTCAGGTGACTACCTCTTGAAGCTCATCAAGAGAATGCCAAGAGTGTGCAAAGCAGTAATCAAAGCAAAAGGTGGCTACTTTGAAGAACCTAGAATATGACATATTTTCAGTTGTTTCACACTTGTTTGTTATGTATATAATTTCACATGTGTTAATTCATAGTTTTGATGCCTTCAGTGTGAATCTACAATTTTCGTAGTCATGAAAATAAAGAAAAATCTTTGAATGAGAAGGTGTGTCCAAACTTTTGGTCTGTACTGTGTGTATATATATATATATATATATATATACATATATATATATGTGAAAGTCGAAAAATGAGAATATCGTGCAAAGTCCATTTATTTCAGTAATGCAACTTAAAATTAGAATATTGCAAAAAAGGTTCAATATTATAGACTCAAAGTGTCACATTCTAGTCAGCTAATTAATCCATACCCCCTGAGCAAAGGGTACCTGAGATTGTGACTTTGGGGCTTTCATAAACTGTAAGCTATAATCATCCAAATTATAACAAATGCCTTTATTTAAATATCTGGCTTTGCATGTTAATGAGTCTATCTCATATATTAGTTTCACCTTTTAAGTTGCATTACTGAAATAAATTAACTTTGATATTCAAATTTTTGGAGTTTCACCTGTGTATATATATATATATATATATATATATATATTTATAACAGAAATTGAAAGTAAGGGCGAGCACTCAACACCTGGAACCAGTTAGTAATGCATAAAATTATTTATTAAATCACCATATAACAATATGACATATAACATATAAATGGACAATATAAACTAAAATACAATAAAGATGCCACTTAGGGAATGGTTAAGTAGTAACAGTCTCTTCTATTCAAGGCTAATAATGTAGCAAATGAGTTGCACCGATGTGCTACAATGTCCCATGCGCATATAGCAATAGTCAATAAATTTAGCTGGCTCTTATGTACTGCTCCAATAACAGCCCAACAATAGTGCAGATGGATTCAGCAATATCCGCTACCACATATAAACAGGACTTGATATCCTTAGATGCCAATAATCATATAGACGTGCACCTTCCGTTGATAAGCCTCACCGCATGAGGTTTGAACTGGTAATGTTCCTACCTTCCTCTGGTTTCGAGGACGTCCAGCCGGACGTGTGCGGTGGATGGGCTGCGAGCGACTGTTCCGGCGTCTAGCTCGTGGTATCTGTGATCAGCTGTTCCCAGGTCTCGCGGGATTTCGGAAGTAGTATGTACCTGGACTGCACAGCAATAGTTAGAAGTTCTGTACTTAGCGTCTCAGGAATCTTGCTTCTTCCGATAGTTAAATTGTTTGCATGGCCATGCGTCTATTGCGGAGATGCTTCTGATACAGGTGTGCGGCCCAGACGCGTTTCGGGAACTCCTTCCCTTCGTCAGTGGTCCAGCTACACCTGTTTTACTCCGCCTTTTATATCCTCAATTAGCTCCCAAAAACCTGGATCACCGGATTGGCTATCAAATGCATAGAATATACATGCGTTTTTTCTAGTGGTATTGATGCGGTTTTTTTGAAGACATGCGTTTTGACATCAAATAGATTCCTTATGACAATCTATATATCCTGCATAGGTCATATATGTAATTTTCATTTGTACTACTGAAATGAAAATGTTAACATCCAGATAAATATACATATTAAATAATAACATTTTTCTAGCAACCTGCACCATAGGTTAATCCTATGTGAATAGATTAAACCATAATTAATGACATATAGCACCAAAGTGTCTGTTCTTATATATAAAAAAAAAAAAAAAAAAAAATATATATATAAATGCAATAAAACTGTATAGAATATAGACTACCAGTAGAACATAACTCGTTTGTATAAAAATATATATATAATATTTATATATATCTATTCTATTGGTATTTATGGTGCAATATAATACATACACTTGAATTAAAAATATATAAAAAATTATGTGTTAGACTGAGAGAGAGATTAAAAATTCATAATATAAAAATATCCAGAATATAAAAATTAAAAGATATAAAAATTAAAAAACGCACATTCAGGTTGGGTGCATGTCAGTTAAATAATAGGGTTCAGACTGGCTGCATAAGCTAGATGTGGTGAATGAGATTGGGTGCCCACAATCGAGTCCACGACTTAGTGTCGATAAACGACCAAACTAAGTCGTAGGAGTCGAAATGGGGGCACCCAATCTACAAAAAAACAAAAATCTCCAATTCGGCGTTCAAGCCCACTGGCAACAGAGATCCAAACTGGTAAATGTGTTTGGATTCTATCCTGGACATCTGTTTGATATAGTTTCCGCCCCTCCAATGTCTGTCTACCTTCTCCAGTGCCGTGAAGACCAGGCCGGAAGGATCTTTATTATGTATATCTTTGTAGTGTTTGGACAGGCAATGCTTGTCGTAGCCCTTCCTTATATTGGCTATATGCTCAGCCAGCCTGGTCTTCAAGGGACGTTTTGTTCTCCCTATATACTGTCTCCTACAGGGGCACTGGACTAAGTAGACAACTCCCGACGTATTGCAAGTAATGCAATCTTTAATCTCCCATGTAAAGTTGTTTTGCATTGAGGAGATAGTAGTGGTTTTTCTGAGTGTGGGATTGACCTTGCAGGCCATGCATTTCCCACACTTAAAGAAACCTTTTAAATTCATCCAAGAGCCCAAGATTGTATTCTCCTTTTTTGTTGCTTTAGATCTTTTAATTGATGGGGCTATTTTTAAACCTAAATTAGGTGCCTTGGTGAATATTAAAGCCGGGGTGGTTGGTAACAGATGGCCTATCTTTTTGTCACATAAGATATGGTGCCAGTGGGTTTTAACAATTTTCTGTAATCGCTTATAACTTTTCGTAAATGGAAAAATGATTTTGTTGTTAATAGTCTCAACATCTTGTGTTGCCTCTGTCCTAACCATCTTATCCATAAAGAAGCTATTTCTGTCTAGATTTCTCGTTTTTTCTAGAGCTAAATTGATTACTCTTTCGGGATACTGTCTCTCCATAAATTGGTCCTTCATCTTGACTACTTCCACCTCAAAATCTTCATCTTGTGTGCAGTTTCTTTTTAATCTGCGAAATTGTCCGTATGGCACATTTAACAGCCAAGTCGGTAGATGACAACTAGTAAATTGTATGAAGCTATTCTTTGAGGTGGGTTTCGAGAATGTGTTACATATGTACCTTTGTTCTACCGATTTTATTTTTAAATCCAGAAATTCAGTCTCCTCAGCAATACTTGCAATAAATTTCAGATTGAGCTGGTTATGATTAATTTCATCCAGGAAAGAATCCAGTTCTTCCCTACTTTTATTCCAAATAAAGATGACATCATCAATGAATCTCCGCCATAGGACCAGATCCACCCCCAGCCGTGGTTTGATGGTATTAAATTCCCACTCTGCCAGAAACAAATTAGCATAGCTGGGGGCGAGTCTGGTTCCCATGGCGGTCCCGCATTTCTGCAGGTAGAAGTTGCCCTCGAAATAAAAATAGTTGTGGGTCAAAATATAGTTTATACCCTCTAGAATAAATTCAATACATGTTTCATCCATTGTTCTATCTCTTCTTAATTGTTCCCCTACTGCTGATACACCTTGTTGATGGTCAATCACTGTGTACAGTGACTGGACATCAAGGGTACCCATAATCCACCCGGTTTCAATTCTCATTTCTTCCAATATTTTAATGATATGAGTTGTATCTTTTATATACGAGGTTGTTTTCTTCACTATCGGTTGTATCTGTACATCTATGTATTTAGACAGATTAGATGATATTGAACCAATTCAAGAAACTATTGGTCGGCCTGGTGGTTTGTCCAGGCTTTTATGCACTTTGGGGAGACAATAGAAGACAGGTAGTCTCCTCTGTGTCCCCAAAATGAAATTATGTTCTTGTCTCGTAATTATTGTGAGTTCAAGGCCTCTAGTGCACAATAACTTCAGGTCTTGTTCAAAATCATCTAGTGGATCGTTTTTTAACTGTATATATGTCTCAATATCTGACAATTGACGTAGACATTCATCATTATAGTCTACTGTATTGAGAACGACCACTGCACCACCTTTATCGGCGGGTCGTATCGTAATAGCTTCATTTTTGTAACTGTCTAATAGCTTGATGTTCTTGTCTTGTCAGATTATCCTGGTGTGTCGAACCTACTTTCAATTTCCGTATATCCTCTTCCACATTCCTTTGGAAGGTAGCCATTTCAGCACTAATCTCATTCCTAGGGAAGAATGTGGATTTATTTTTAAGTATGGGTTTTCTCGGATCTGTTAGAGTATTCCTCGTAATTGGATTTTTCAAGAAGTGTTTTTTTAAACATATATTTCTTACGTATTTTTGGATCCCTATGTATGCGGAAAATTTATCTAATTTTTCGGTTGGCGCTAATTTAAGACCTTTTTCTAATAACTTAATTTGCGGATTAGTGAGATTAATTGAACTTAAATTAATTATTGTAGTGTTTGTATTTAACGGGGTCTCCTGTGATGCCTTGTTCTTTCTACAACTTCTTCTGGTTTTTTTCGTGCCTCTGTGTAATCTTAGTGATAGTTTTTCCTGAAATCCCTTTGATTCCTTGGGAGGTATATGTTGTGTTCTCTCCCTTGGGGATTGTGATGTTGGTGGTTCTCTAAAATCTGTGTTGGATAATGGTTTTTGTGTCTCAGGTTGTATCTGTGTGTTGGTGATTCTTGATTGTGAATTGGGGGAGTGTGCTCTCTGTGTCTTATTCGTGTCTTGTGATGTGCTGGGGTATGATCTAAAAAATGTTGGTTAGATAGCTGGTCATATCTATTATTAACCGTTGCCGCATATCTATCTTGAATGGTCTCTTCCTCTATATCTTTATTATTTAAGGGATTATCCTCAGATACGTTCAGGTGGTCCCTAATATTATCTGCCTGATAGTTCCTCTGGGAATGTTGATGTTTCCTCCCTTTTCTATTTATTATTTCACTTTCTATCCTATCTAGGCCCTTACATATTCTTTCCTGCCAGTTCTCAAATTCTTCATTTTTAGGTAATTTTTCAATCAATTCTTTCAAATTTGTAATTTTAATATTGAGATCACCCAATATTTCAGTTCTCCTTTTAATAATTAATTTAATCAGCGACACTGAATGTGAAACCAATAAGGTATTCCATTCCTCTTCAAATTTGTCGCTGAGTAAATCTTGTGCGGGAGCTTTATTGCATAGGAGACCCTTTGGTATATCCTCATTCTCCAAATATTGTTGGAGGGACCTAATCTCCCAGTGTTGTTTTAGTTGTTTTTGTAGGAGTCCCTCTAATTCACGAAAAATATCTGACATGTCCCTGTCTTCTGACTGTGCATTTTTCACTTCATTCAATTTAAAAGTCTCAGCTCTCAGCCTTTTGGCTTCTAAATGGTGCCAGATGTCCATAATCCCGTCTGAAGGAGCTCACACAAAGGGTGATTAAATATAAATGGTCTGTGATCTCAAAAATGGTGGCTCACCTCAGGCGGGGTTCTGGATGGTGCTGCTAGCCCAATATAGAGGATCACCCCTCCTCTAGTGATAAATGTAACAGAAATTGAAAGTAAGGGCGAGCACTCAACACCTGGAACCAGTTAGTAATGCATAAAATTATTTATTAAATCACCATATAACAATATGACATATAACATATAAATGGACCATATAAACTAAAATACAATAAAGATGCCACTTAGGGAATGGTTAAGTAGTAACAGTCTCTTCTATTCAAGGCTAATAATGTAGCAAATGAGTTGCACCGATGTGCTACAATGTCCCATGCGCATATAGCAATAGTCAATAAATTTAGCTGGCTCTTATGTACTGCTCCAATAACAGCCCAACAATAGTGCAGATGGATTCAGCAATATCCGCTACCACATATAAACAGGACTTGATATCCTTAGATGCCAATAATCATATAGACGTGCACCTTCCGTTGATAAGCCTCACCGCATGAGGTTTGAACTGGTAATGTTCCTACCTTCCTCTGGTTTCGAGGACGTCCAGCCGGACGTGTGCGGTGGATGGGCTGCGAGCGACTGTTCCGGCGTCTAGCTCGTGGTATCTGTGATCAGCTGTTCCCAGGTCTCGCGGGATTTCGGAAGTAGTATGTACCTGGACTGCACAGCAATAGTTAGAAGTTTTGTACTTAGCGTCTCAGGAATCTTGCTTCTTCCGATAGTTAAATTGTTTGCATGGCCATGGGAACAGCTGATATCAAGTCCTGTTTATATGTGGTAGCGGATATTGCTGAATCCATCTGCACTATTGTTGGGCTGTTATTGGAGCAGTACATAAGAGCCAGCTAAATTTATTGACTATTGCTATATGCGCATGGGACATTGTAGCACATCGGTGCAACTCATTTGCTACATTATTAGCCTTGAATAGAAGAGACTGTTACTACTTAACCATTCCCTAAGTGGCATCTTTATTGTATTTTAGTTTATATGGTCCATTTATATGTTATATGTCATATTGTTATATGGTGATTTAATAAATAATTTTATGCATTACTAACTGGTTCCAGGTGTTGAGTGCTCGCCCTTACTTTCAATTTCTGTTACATTTATCACTAGAGGAGGGGTGATCCTCTATATTGGGCTAGCAGCACCATCCAGAACCCCGCCTGAGGTGAGCCACCATTTTTGAGATCACAGACCATATATATATATATATATATATAAAAATTGAAGACGCCGCACATCCGTTGGTGAAAATAGTGGATCTTTATTCACCCAAGCGACGTTTCAGTCCGCTTAATGGGACCTTTCTCAAGCTTGAGAAAGGTCCCAGTAAGCAGACTGAAACGTCGCTTGGGTGAATAAAGATCCACTATTTTCACCAAACGGATGTGCTGCGGTGTCTTCAATTTTTGTATTGTACACCTTAGTCAGGTGTTTCCATCGCTGGCACCCGATTATTCATTACTAGGAGTGCTGCCCTGGACTTCTGTTATCATATATATATATATATATATATATATATATGTATACATACTGTATGTATATATATATATATATGTATATATATACAGTATATATATATATATATATATATATATACCACTACTCACAAAGTAAGGAAATTTGGCTTTTGGGTGAAATTTATGGAAGACATAAAAAGTTCCTGCTCCAGTGATATTATATCATTAAGTTAGGGCATTTAAGTAGAAGCATGCAATGGTGATTTCCTCATCTCAGACAATTTATTGAAACAAAAGCCAACGACAGTGGTGGGTATACCTCCACAATAAATCCCAATGCATAAATAACTTGTCATGTGGCCTTGAGCATCTCATGCTGTTCACAATTCGACTTATTGTCTGCTGAGGCAAGGCATCCCTCTCTTCTTGAAGGGCGACCCTCAGGTCATTGAGGTTCTGGGGTACAGAGTTACGAGCCTGTGCACGGCGACTCAGCTGATCCCATAGGCTTTCAATTGGATTAAGGTCTGGAGAAAGTGCAGGCCAGGGGCGTAGCTTAAGGCTCATGGGCCCTGGTGCAAGAGTTAAGCTTGGGCCCCCCTTCCCTCAGTGCTTTGTGGCAAGGGACAGGGAAACACATAGCCTTCGTGCTGCCTGAGGCAAAAATTGAAACGGCAGCCCCCCTCAATCCAAATTCTTGACCTAACTCATTCCCTTCAGCCAGATGTGTAACTTGACCAGCATGTACTTTCTATAATACTGGTATCTTCTTATGTGGCACAAGGGGCTTTGGGCCCCCTCAGGCTCCTGGGCCCGGTAGCGACTGCTACCTCTGCACCCCCTATAGCTACGCCCCTGGTGCAGGCCACTCCATTTGAGGTACCCCAGTGTCCAGCAGCCGTTCCCTAATGATGAGAAGTCAATGAGCTGGCACATTGCCGTCAATTAAGATGAAATTAGGCCTGTGTTGTTCATGCAGAGGCACAATGACTGGATTAATGATGTTATTTAGGCAATATGCGATTGTCACTGCACCATTCACAAAGTGTAGGGCAGTTCTGTATTGACTAGACACACCTGCCCACACTGTAAGACCATGTTGTGAAATTTGATGTTAAGCTCCTTGTTAGATAACATTGAACAGTTGGACATGTGCACAGGCTTCCAGTATCCGTAGTTTCAGGTGCTGCACATCTCGTATCTTCACAGCATATGCTGTGAAGATACGAGATGTGCAGCACCTGAAACTACGGACACTGGAAGCCTGTGCTAGCATTTCTCCTGCGGTGTTGCTATCAGTGTGTGAAGAGTGGGAGAAGAGGGTTGCATTGACAATCCAACACAATTGGCAGCACATTGAACACATTTTATAAGTGGTCAGAAACTTGTAAATAACTCATGAAAGAATAAAGTTACGTTAAAACCAAGCACACCATTGTTTTTCTTGTGAAATTGATGTGTCACATGACCCTCTTCTTATTGAAATAACAAAAGTTGGATTCAAAATGTCTGACTTCAAAATGGCCGCCATGGTCACCACCCATCTTGAAAAGTTTCCCCCCTCACATATACTAATGTGCCACAAACAGGAAGTTAGTATCACCAACCATTCCCATTTTATTAAGGTATATCCATATAAATGGCCCACCCTGTAATCAAACGTAAATTTCAATATTATACAATGATATGCAGTATTCGCCACTATATGGTGCCAATAGAACACTACTCAACCAACACAAGAATATTATGCAATACTGCTTTCAATTAGGACAGATATATCAATCAATTGATTATTAACAGAAATTCTATCAAGAAAATGACAGATACGAAGCCTTGCCCTGCCAATTATGACCAAATCTCAGATAACGGTATTGCAATAAAACTTATAAATTATCAGCTTGATATCAAACTAGGGAATATAAAGATTCCCAACAGAGAAGCTCTCTTGTTATCAATATCAGATCTTGTATTCAGTGATATGCATTTTCACTGAATGCCATTGATACTGATGAAGTACTAACACTATACGTCCGCAATAAGCGAGGTTTGGTTAAGTATCAAGCCCATTAATTTATATCAATACTACATATAGATAAAAGTATACATTACCCAAGGATGTAGGTGATAGGCAGAGTCTAGGGGAAGTCAGCTCTCCAAAGTTTTTCTGATAATCCAAATCTTTCTCCAGAGATCTCCCTTTCTTTCTTTGTTTTTCTCTACTTTTTGTGTCCCCTCTCTTTTTGGTATCTGGTTTCTTAACCCAAAACTTATTAGATGAGCACACCTTCCTAGTTTGGAACTTTGCAATCATTGTTGAATAGGTGTGTGCATTGATAAGGAATGTGACGTTATAACACTACCCAGAATTCACTTTTGCTACTGGTGTAGTATTAACTGCTCATACCTAGGTGGCACTGTTATATAAGCTATAAGCATCATACCATTAAGGGTTAACTCATACATGCCTGATATTTGCAATACTACACACCTCTGACATCTGGAGTCCTTGTCTCAAAGCTCAGGGACAAACTTTGAAACATGAATGTATACTTTGAGGAACATCTAGACAATTCTTACACTATGGAATTCATGTTCAGATAAGAAATACAATGAAGCCTCTACTTTTGCAGGTGCCCTGTATCTTCTTACTGTCTAAATGTATAATAGATTGTTACAATAACTCTAGCTCTTTGAACGGCACAGTAATCTTCCCATGGACTTACTTTGACCTACATGAAATCCATACAAAATAGTGACTATAAATCAACATTGCTCTTAAAGTCAATGAATACCCATTATAATTAGAATAAGTAGATATAACTGTTTACACTTATGGAAAAGAACAACAAAGTGCATATCTACCATCATTGGACAGAAAAATTGTGGTTTCAGGCAATGGACATCATCATTGTGTCATAAAGCAACTGGCTGGACACAACTGATTTATGTGATCCCAGCCTCAGTCAGCTGCTACATATCACATTATTATGGAATTATTATGAAACCACTGCACTGCATCTTTATAATACCCCCCCCCCCCCCACAGAGGATGTCTGCAACTTGCAACCTCTGCACCCCTAGATATACAACTACCATGCTGTATTTTACACACACATTTTAGCAACATCTCTGATCATCGCAGACCTATCCACAGTAGTATAATAGTATAATGTGAGCCTGGGATTATTTGCATAGCATTAGAAAATTGATATTATCAGTTGCAATGAGCAGGTGTAGAAATGTGCCATCAATGCTACAGACTGGAATTTATAGTTATTGCCTTATTTACATGAAAGGGAAGAACATTGGTCTGGCCGATGAAATATAAAAGTGAGTCAGCAGAGGTTTGATGAAAAGCTATAAGCGTCATTGACAGGTAGGGTAACAGCAGCGACAGCTGTGCTATTCAGTTGAGATTTCATCCTAATAACTGCAGCTCTATAATTAGGAAGTGTAACCCTCAATTAGAAAGGTGAGATTAAGCACTTCCACTATCCTTCTTATAAAAAGCCTATCACATCCGTCTGAGCTGAAGGAAGGACAGTAATTTAGGGGAGTAGATGTTGGATGAGCCACATGCTGTGATATGTTAGTGCCAGGGGCAGACTGACAACTCATGGGGCACCTGGTCAATAGGAGATTTTGGGGCCCCTGTGTCTTCGCCCACCCTCAAGCCACACACACAGCGCCACCCACATATTGCTCCGTGCCGGCTCCAGGCTCATGTGGGCCCTTGGGCGATAAAGTCTCAGTGGGCCCCCCTATACAGTGATAACAGATAATATACTAGATGTTCCCTGCAGTCCTATGTTACAACACAGACAACACAGTGATGGATATCTGAGTACAGAAAATGTAGTATTGTTACCTGCAGTCCTATGTAAAACCACAGATAACACTAGTGCTGATAATGTGGTAGTGTTACTTGCAGTCTTATGTAAAACCACAGATAACACTAGTGTAGATTATATGGTAGTGTTACCTACGTCCTTAGTGTGCCTCCCTGTGTCTCTCCCACGGACTCCTTGCTGGCGGCGCTGCCTCCTCTTCCATCTTCTTCTTCCTGCCCCGCACAGAACGCCCTGATGAAGCTGCGTCAAGACATAGGAGGACTGTGGGCATAGTGATGGTGACACACAGGGACACACACACACAGGGACAGACACACACACACACACACACGGAGAGACACGGAGAGACACACAGGGACAGATACACACACACACAGGGACAGACAGACAGACACAGGGACAGTCACACACACACACACACACACACAGGGAGAGACACACAAAGGGAGAGACACACACAGGGACAGACAAACACACAGGGACAGACACACACACACACACACACAGGACACACACACAGGACACACACACACACACACACACACACACACACAGGAACAGACATACAGCTAGGCCTCACCACACTTCAGCCAGGCTCCTCTTTGTACAGGAACACACAGGGTCACTAGTGGAGGGGAGCAGGGTCACTAGTAGGGTAACAGGAGGAGGGGGGAGCAGGGTTATTAGTGGAGGGGAGCAGGGTTACTAGTGGGGTGACAGGAGGAGGGGGGAGGAGGGTCACTAGTGGAGGGGAGCAGGGTTACTAGTGGGGTGACAGGAGGAGGGGGAGCAGGGTTATTAGTGGGGTGACAGGAGGAAGGGAGAGCAGGGTCATTAGCGGGGTGACAGGAGGAGGGGGAGCAGGGGAGAGCAGGGTCACTAGTGGGGGGAGCAGGGTTACTAGTGGGGTGACAGGAGGTGGGGGAGCAGGGTCACTAGGGGGGACAGGAGGAGGGGGGAGCAGGGTCACTAGTGGGGCAACAGGAGGAGCAGCAGGATCACTAGTGGGGGGACAGGAGGAGGGGGGAGCAGGGTTACTAGTGGGGTGACAGGTGGAGGGGGAGCAGGGTCACAAGTGGTGGGACAGGAGATGGGGGAGCAGGGTCACTAGTGGGGGGAGCAGGGTTACTAGTGGGGTGACAGGAGGAGGGGGCACGGGGTCACTAGTGGGGTGACAGGAGGAGGGGGAGTAGGGTTACTAGTGGGGTGACAGGAGGAGGGGGGAGCAGGGTTATTAGTGGAGTGACAGGAGGAGGGGGAGCAGGGTCACTAGTGGGGGGAGCAGGGTTATTAGTGAGGTGACAGGAGGAGGGGGAGCAGGGTCACTAGTGGGGGGAGCAGGGTTATTAGTGAGGTGACAGGAGGAGGGGGAGCAGGGTCACTAGTGGGGGGACAGGAGGAGGGGGGGAGCAGAGAACTGTGAAACTGGATGGAACCATGATTGGGGAAGGGGGAATCACTTACTTAAAGACTGACAGGCCGAGCTTTTCACTGCCATGTCACAGTCGGGAGGTCACAGGCCCAGGGTCAGCTTTTCTCTTAGACCAGTCCAGTCACATGAGTTCGCGGCTCCCCAGGGTCCTTGGGCAGCACGCCCCGCTCTCCTTAATACAGCTGCTTCCGGGAGCCGGCCCCTCATCCTTCCAGATCTCGCTGGCTTCCTCTGCCTGACCCGACCTTTAGCGCTAATACCCAACCAATAACAAAGCTCTTTGCTGTAAGGTATTGGTTATCAGGCAGAGGCAGCATTGCTGCGCTGCCCGTGCCCTTCACAGCGCTCATTGCGCTGATGAATGTGGGGGACTTTTTCCAGGGAGTAAAATGTATTAGTTAGTAAAAGTTATTGCGATCCTCTGACTGCAGGAGTGAGCGGGCCCCCTAGTGGCCATCGATCAATGCCCAAGTGCCCGAATGGTCAGTCCGCCCCTGGTTAGTGCAGTGTCCCCGCTGCAAGTGTCAATGTGATTGAATTTTATGTACTGTATGTCTCATAGACCATGAGTGGGCTGGCCATAGACACCTCAGGGAAATTTCATGTTGGGCTGATACTAAGCCTTCCTCTTGGCCGCCCAAGCCCTACTCTTGGCTGACATGTACATAAAGATCTGATGCTCTCAGCATTAATTAATGTAAAAGCATCAGGCACTTATGCCCCTGGCCAGAAGCTGCAGGTCCCCTCCTGAATTCCACTGTATTGGTGTCCTCAATACGATGATACAGTTTAATACTGTGGCACCGGTGGCAGTATTTTGTACTGCACTGTGGTATTTGGTTCTGCTGGGGCAGTATTTTGTTCTGCACTACAATATTTCTGGCCCCAACTACTTCTGTGGTCTCGCCCTCAGTTTGGACCCACCTACAACATGGGGCAACTTTTTGGTATTTTTTCCCAGGAGGAAGTGAGTCAGTGTAAACTCAACTGTTGATTTGTAAACTGATAAGGAGCAAAGCTGTACAAAGTGAGAGCATATGCGCCAGCCCTCCAGGGAATGAGTTACTGGATTCTACAGAGAGTTTAATAGTTCCACAAGTGGGAGCGCAAAGCATTCTGTCAAAGACCATGGCTACAGACTTCTCTGCATGTGGCTGGGTTGTTATGGAAACCTGGAGTAAAACTGTATGTGGAGACTGGAGGACCTGCAAGCTTCTATTGGCTGATAAGGGTCATGTGACCAAGCTTCTATAGGCTAATGCAATTTTTGGGAATATCTCTGAGACCTGGTCTAAAACCTTTCCAGACACCTGATGTACCTGTGTTCCAAATTTCGTTATTGTAAATGCGACGGTTTCTGATTCCTTTAGCGGACATACACCCACACTTATACACTCAGCTTTATATATTACCGTAGATCTTAGGAAACTGAGGTGCAGGCCACAGACACTATAGATTCAGCATTGCAAGGGTTACTTGCAAGTGAGTGCTGAGGTTAATCAAGGGTAGGTAAACCAGGGGGGGCTAACTGCAAGGGTTAACCAGGGGATGCAGGGGTGTAAGCAGAGTATTAGGGAATGGTTTACAATGGATCAGGGCTGTACAGTAATGCAGGGGTTAATACCCTGCAAGTGTACAGTGAGGGGGGGGGGGGGGGGTTGTGTGGCAGGGGTTACAGGGGTTGCCACCAGGGGTTAATCAGGGACCAGACCACAATGTAATCAGGGGCAAGGGTTAACCAGGGTATTATAGGGTTTATCAGAGGTTTAATCAGGGGATCAGGGGTGTAGAAGGGTTGTGTGGTGGAGGGTCAGGGGTTAACCCGGGGAATAGGGGTATGGCAGGGGTTAACCAGAGGGGGAACAGGGTATAAACGTTCGGGGGATGATACTTATGGTTTGTTGCTCGTCGTCTAGGGGGTTGCTCCGCTCCTCCTGAGCGCCGATTGCGCTCTCCTTCAGAGGGGCCGGACAGGGTCCTTCAGGAGGGGGGGGGACCGGTCACAGCCTGAGCGCAGGATGCGCTCTCTTCTCCAGGTCAGTGAGGGTCCCGACCCTCTCTCCTTCTGGGGGGCAGCTTTGGGGGGTCCGGTCGGGCTCTTCAGCCGTAGGGGGGGGGGCCGCGCTATCCTCCAGGTGGGGGCCCAGACCCTAACTCCTCCGGAGCGCAGGACGCGCTCTCCTCAACTTGGGGGCCCTGACCCTGACTACCGAGTGCCGGGGCCGCCGGATATTTATCCCCGGCGGCCAGCACTCCCGCGCCGCCCACCATCCACGTGGGCCGGCAGCAGTGATGTGACGTCACTGCGCCGGCCCGCACATCGGGGACGCGCTGCAGGCGGGAGAAGCCTTTGATCTCCCGCCTGTGGCACTCTGCATTCCGGCCAGCGAGATGTTAATTTCGCTGCCGGAATGCACATAATAGAAGGAGGGGAGGCTTCTCCCCTTATTCTATCATGCGTAATTATCTCCAGCGGCGCTGGAGATAATTACAACAAAGGGCTCAGATTCTGTTGAATCTGAGCTCTTTGTATCCATCAGGATGACCGGACCCTTGTCCGGTCATTCTTATGCAATTAGCCAGATTGCATCGGTGCGAATGCTTGGGGCACATTCACACCGATGCACCTGGTTTCAGGTGTAGGAGGGGGAATATATATATATATATATATATATATAAATATAATATACATGTGTATTGATGCTTGGGGCACATCCATACATGTATACACTAATCATATTATTCTAAGGGGGATTATAGATAGATAGATAGATATAAATCTATCTATATATAGAACAAGGGGCCACAATCACATATGAATATATACATATACACTAAGGGGGCACATATTTCCCACAGGGGCCACCATGAGCCCCTGGGGATCACCATGGGCAGACGTGCGCAGATGCTGGGCACATCTGCGCACATCATCCCATGATGCGGTGGTTAACGCATGCATATATACCATACATGCCCGCATGTGTTTGCAGGCATGCATGGATACGTCTCAACCCTTCCTCAACAATCCCCCTGTTGTCGCACTATATAATACGACAATATATTGGGGGAACGGGTTGAGATATATTTGCCCCCCCCCCTCAACCCCATCCTAGGTGGAAGTTCAGGAAGAACTGTAGTGCACACTGATCTTTAGGTACTTAGACATCCCTAATCCAGCTTCCTCCGACCTGCCCTTCACCGTAACCTACTCCTCCGTCCACAGGATACACCGTCTTCATCTTTAGGATACCACACACCCACAGTCTCTCGGTTAACTGGCCTTTCTTTAACAGTCTTTTAGTGTCGGCCACCCCCACTTTGGAGTGACCACACCCCCACAGTCTCTCGGTAATTCTGCCGATCATCAGGTATGGCCCGCCTCCAAGGAATCTGGAGCGGGTTCACCCTCGCAGTCTTTAACTGGCCTTTCTTTCGCAGTCTTTTAGTGTCGGCCACCCCCACTTTGGAGTGGCCACACCTCCCACAGTCTCTCGGTAGTTCTGCTTATCTTCAGGTATGGCCCGCCTCCAAGGAATCTGGAGCGGGTTCACCCTCACAACCTCAGTCCCAACTTTCTTCAATCCAACATCTGTTTCCATCTTGATGGGTGCGGTTCTCCCGTGGACAGATTAATAGGTCTTTACAAGGCAGATCAGACTTTTAAGCGGTGATGTCATAGTACCTAAATTCTAACTGCGGAGAACACCTCCGCCACACTACACATCCAGCCCTTCCCTTAAGAACTTCACCGTTCCAGGGTTCAAGGTGGCAAATGAATGATGCCTGTCCCTATCGTGACCTAACCTTATCCCCATTCACACAAAATACATGTCACATCCCTCCCAACACCACCAAATTCCATTATATGTATGTACCCATTGAGATTCACGCAACCTGGCATTCCTCTCTACCTCCAAAGACACAGGTAGGTCGTAAACCCCCGTGTCAATGGGAAACATCTATAGGATGCAAATGTGTACAGTCAAATATAGGCTGTCACACATTTGCACCTAGAGTGTCTATGGGTACACAATCAACCGACAAACAAAATCAATAAATACAATGTGCTATGGGGTTTCAGGGTAGTACAAGTTATACGTCCCGAACCCTCATAGAAAACAAAGTGTGTCCATACAATAATATTTGGCTACAGGAACAATGTTTGCGTTATGTCCTGAGCCCCCTCTTCCGGATAGTTCTGTAAAGTTCTGTCTGGTTCTGGTGTATTTGGTCAATAAGTCCCTTGACCCTCCGAATGTAGGTGACGATGACCAGAACCAGAAGAAGTTTCACTGGGTGAAACAAGTGATAATATGCTCTTCCACCCGAACGTCTCCAAGTCTTCCTCCAGAGTCTGAGATAATGCTCCCGCTGGATTGTGGCACAGTCCTCCATCTCTAGAACACCTCTAGACAGAGGTCGCTTGGTTGCCAAAATCCAGTGGGATCCTCTGGAGCCTCACAAGAGTGTCAGGGGGAATAGCTGGCCTCTTCTGTGGCATGTCCTGGGTTTTTCTTCCGCTCCATATAAAATCACACCTATGGCAGAAGAAAATACCAGGCGCTCCCGGGGGAATTTCTCCCCTAACTGTGCAATTAAATGTACAAAATTCCCAGCACCAATACCTTTGACCCATGGGTAGAGAAAGGTATTGGGCTGCCCTTTATCTCACAGGACCCCTCGTTATCCCAACACTGGTGTCTGAACACCCTACCTTCAGAGGATCGCGTCCTCTGCTACACATCCCTCTGCACCAACAGATAAGGATGGCCACCCTACTAGGTTAGGATAACTGGAGTGCTGTGGACAAAGCACCATCTTGTTATTGATGGCACCGTATCCCTGTCCACTCATGTGTACCCAGGCTGATTTCCCCCTGTGATCCCGTCTTGTGGAGGCCCGCAGAACCAATGGCATAGGCATGCCCTGGCTCCCCAGGACCCCACAACACAAGAACACAGTCCACACTCTGCTGCCAAACACTCTGCGTCCAATCCCTGTCAGAGCTGTGCTACCTGCTCGGACTAGAATTAAGTGCGCAGCACAACATTACACCAATGTTGTCTGTCCGCCCCAGTCCCCAGCACAACACAGCCCTACCGAAAACCTTGAGCACAACAGTGTTATCTGTATCGATCTGAGACCCTGGTTGCCCAGAATAATATCACATCATCCTTTGTGTGCTGTATGGAGAAGGTCCCTATTCCTTCTCCCGACCAGCAGGATTTCCCGTGTGAAATTATCTGCTCGCGAACCTATACGTTCTCGATCCACAGTATAACACTGTTCCACTCCAAGGGGACACAGAATGAAACAAAGACAGCAGACGGGACTTACAACACTACATAAATCAGCATGGCGGAACACACTCATAGACAAGGACCACCATCAACATCAAGAAGAACGTACATACAGATAAAAAAAACACACAACATGGACATACACAGGGAACAAACTGTAACAAATAGTACAGGGGTGTCAAATGTTGCCTAGCCTAGCTTGGCCACTCTGACCCCTCAGCAGCTGGTGATGCTGCCAAGAGGTAACCCCTTTATGGCCAAGCTGACTAGACCCCGCTGCACGATTTGTTACCTGAATCCCATCACTGGACACATTGCAATTACTTGCACAAGGGCAATTCCTTGCAATGTGTCCTTTGTTCCCACACCTGAAGCACCTGATTGAGCTTTCTGTCTTGTGTGTTTTGCAGTGCTTTGCTATATGACCCAAGCCACCACACGCAAAGCATTTGATGTTTGCCCGGCGTGGCTTAGGTCCGTCCACACTGCAACCGCGCTCCCTGAATTGTTCCATCCTCAGGGAGGCACTTTTCACGATCTTCCTTTTCCCCAAAGTCAGGGATAAATCTCTGTTAGTCTGGACAGGCTTGGTTGGTGATTTGGCCTGTCACAGACTACTCTCCCCCATTTTTGCCCTGCATAGGGCAAAGTTTTGGGAGATTCCGACCCTGACTTTACAGGAAAAGAAAGGGCTGGCACCAACTTGGTGATGACCTGTTGCATGCCAGTCATTATCTGGGAGCTTACAGCAACCTGAGCCTTCAATTTGGCTACCGTCACATCAGTAGAGGCAGTCCGCTCCTTGAAGGCCTTGACCTCAGTATAAGACTGAGTCAACTTAGCCACAATTTCCTCCTTCTGCCTCTGCAGCTCTACTAACCGTGACTCTAACCTAGCCACTTGCGCATCTCGGTCAACAGTAGACTGCACATTCTCCGCCAGCTGCGTCCGTAATGGCGAAACCTGGTCCGAATTACTAGCACAGCACTTGCAGTGAACGGCCGGAGGAATTGTCTCCGTTGACTGAGACACCAGCGCCACTTCCTTTGGCTTACAGATGCTAGCCTCAAACGTATGAACTAGTTTGGCTAGCATCTGAAGCCCTTTTGTGGCCTTGTTCAACACCATCCGTTTGTTCACACAAAGCTTGTCATAACTACAAGCCTGTGCCAACAAATCGGACCACAGCATTTCTGCTGACTTGTATGTGGTGGGGAGAATGGGGTTAAATGTGCTGTGTCTGCTCAAGTGTTGCAGTGTGGGGAAGTCCATACTCACCATTTGATGAGCGTCCATCTTCTCCTTGGGGCCGTACCTCTTCGTCCTAGGAGCTGCTTGGAAGAAGTCTATTTTCCCGGATCGCTTATTCCTGACCAGCCGGACTTGTACGCTGCTCCCACGAAGATGGATCTCCTTCTGTGACGTGTCTTCTTCTCCCTTCCAATCACTTGAGCGATGCAGTGACATTTTTCTGAGCCTCCATCTTCTTGTTGGTGCTGTACTTTTCCGTCCCTTGCAGCTGCTTGAAAGAAGTCCTTTTCTTCCGGATCGCTTCTTCCCGACCAGCCGGACTTGTATGTACTGGTCCGTGTAAAGCAAATACAAAAATATTAATACACAGATAGATTATAGATTCTCTGCAAAAGATTTTGTTTTATTTCTGGTACTCTAAGGGAAGTATCGCTTCTCCTGTCCGAATTATCGGGTCCTAGACGCTCAGACACTCCGCTGACCGCGTCTCTCCTGCCCGCTAATTCACAGTACCAGCGACCCTCAGCCTTAAGACCAAAAATAAACGCAAAATCCACGCAGTGGGCCTGGCTCACCAATGTAAAGGGGGAATATTAATCACCAATATTTTGCGAATATCGATAATTAATATTCATAAATAGGAGGAGCCGTCTATTGATGACTCCGCCTATTTATGCCTTTATATAATAATTACACAATACTTTCGCTATGCCTTACACTAATCACTACGCTAGCTGCATGCGCCTAACTAACTCACTACCGCTAACAAGTACACGCTACACAAAGGGTACAAATATAACAGTATTTATTAACACCTGACGCACACGATATACAGTAAATACACAGCCTAAACTACACTACACGTTCCCAAATTCCACCCATAAACTATCTATACAATTCACACATACAAGTATATTCACAGTAACCCACCCGTCTGCACTGTCCCTACGGGGTACAAGGGGTTAACAGTGGCGCTGCAGGGACGAGTGCAGGCCACAGACACTATAGATTCAGCATTGCAAGGGTTACTTGCAAGTGAGTGCTGAGGTTAATCAAGGGTAGGTAAACCGGGGGGGGGGGGGGGGGGGCGGGCGGGCTAACTGCAAGGGTTAACCAGGGGATGCAGGGGTGTAAGAAGAGTATCAGGGAATGGTTTACAATGGATCAGGGCTGTACAGTAATGCAGGGGTTAATACCCTGCAAATGTACAGTGAGGGGGGGGTTGTGTGGCAGGGATTACAGGGGTTGCCACCAGGGGTTAATCAGTATACACCAAAATGACTCACAAAAGTGAGTACCCGTGCAGAGCCAGCACGTATGGTAGAACACCAAAAAAGAGAAAATAGGGCTCGCACTCAATAATATTATGAATATATAAATTTTATTAGTGTCTCCATATGAGACAAATCACAATTAAAAATACATAGAAAAGAATGGATGATGGAGAATGAGCACACAGAATGACATGGAGCACGACCAATATCTGAGATGGCAGATAAATACACACAATAAATATATAAATATAGCAATAAATGTGCATGTAAACCAAATAGATTATCAGAAATGCATATAAATAGGCAGAGCTGTACAGGCTAGGTAAGGATATCTTGTAAAGTATAACCAAAGAGAACATATACAATGACAAGTGCAGATATGTTAGAATGGATAAATAGCCAAAGCTGAGTAATTCATTATAAAGCCATAAATCAACTACCTGTGTAGTGCTCCAGCAACCCCGACGCACGTTTCACGCAAGGCTTCTTCAGGGGGAGGTGTGTGTGGAGAGGGGGGGCTAATGGGGTGGTTTATATAGCCAAAAGAAAAAACAGATAAATGGAGGGCAGCTGCAAACACTTATGGGGCAGAGTATGTGTGGCCACACATGGAAGGGAGACGAGTGCGCTCCAAGCTGGAACGCATCGCGTCACTTCCGGTTCCTGTAAGTGAACCGCATGGTGGAACGCAAAGCGCCACTTCCGGGATTCGGCAAGAGTGATGAGATGGGAGAAACTATGACCTGATATACTCCAGTAGATCCAAGGAGCCCAACTAAAAAGTGGGGAAACAGATGTAGCTCGCATTTTACAGCATATCAGAGTGTATCAGACCAGACCATGAGAGTGACAATATACGATGCATCATATGGCACATTGGAAAGCGGACCCTAAAAGAACCACATATAGCACTACAATATAAAACATGTTGATAAATAAAGTGTATTAGTAAATAATATATTACATATACAATGTGCAAAAAAAGTGTATGTATATATATATTAAATATAAAAGCCTACAACGTACAAATAAGACGTATATTATGTGTACATACATATATGTACACAAATATATACATGTAAAAACCTGTGCACACATATATACATATAAGGCAACCCTCAGGGATTACCGTAACAATATGAAGGTGTTGAGTGACAAGAGTGAAGCGAGCATAGACACTGCTGTGCATCTAGGGAAAATAACTCATGAGGTGTATGAGTGCGCGTGGACGCACGCGCGCCAGGGGCCCACATAGGCGCACGCGAGTGCACGCGCAACCAAACACACACAAGTGCATGAATAAGTATAGGAGAAGTATATAACCTATATGTGTGTAGATGAAATGTGAAGACAGTAGGTCCAAAAAGGAACAAATGACAGGTGTAGAGTGCATACTGATGGATCCGTAAAATTAAAGTACAAACACATGATCAAATAATCCAAGACATGGGTACATCTGTGGACCAGAATGGAGAAGAAGAGAAGAACAAGCCGAATCTCGGGTAACGGTGGCGACCACACCTAAATACCTAACAAGGGAAAAACATAAAGAAGACATCATTAAAAATCAAACAATGTGGAGGACAGATAAAATAAATCATGAGATAAAAAACGAGTCAGCCAAAGAAAGGCAGCCCTAAAGGATATTATATTAACCCTAAAAGCACCCCAGGTGGAGACATGCCTGCGGACAGACAAAAAAAAAAAAAAAAAAACCACCCGTGGGCAGACACAGAAACATGAAGTATAAATCTATCTAAAGGAACACGAATAGTTATGTAACCAAATTTAGAGCTCAAGATAAACGGAGAGGACCAGCTATCACGTGTGGCGGTAGCCCCAGAAGCATTATGGCAAAAAAGGGGCAAAACTTAGACCCTCATTTAAACCATGTGGGGTGACAGTGTGCAATTGGAAAATCCACGTAGCCTCACATTGGGCCAGGAGGCGTTTCCAATTGCCACCCCTGCTGCCCACAAAAACCCTATCGATCCCCCTTACCTGGAGCAAAGAGCTGTCACAGGCATGATGTATCTTGAAATGGCGGGGGATGGTCTTTAGGGCGATGTCATCTTCCTCAGTGGCAGCTGACTGTATCCCCAGCACGTGTTCTCTCGTACGACGCCTCAATTCACGTGATGTAAGACCAACATATAGAAGCCCACAAGGGCAGCTGGCAACGTAGATCACGCCGATGGTGCTGCAGGTGATGGTATGTGTAATTTGATAAATCTTCTGTCCGGCAGAATCAGTAAACGAGGTGGTAGTGAGGATGTTTGCACATGCCACACAGTGACCGCAGGGGCGGCAACCCCATTTTGGACCTTTAGACCCAAAGATGTGTGAGGGGGTGGCAGCCTGGTGGTGACTATGAACTAAACCATCTCGTATGTTTCTGTCACGTCGAAAGGTTAAAGATGGCCTCGAAGGCAGGTATTGTTTCAAAATGGGGTCCATACACAAGATGTTCCAATGTGTGTTTAGTGATTGCAGTACGGCATTATGGCCTGAGTTGTAGGTGGTGATAAAGCGTGCCATGTTATTCTGAGATTTCTTTGTCTTCGGACGTTGTTGTAAGAGGTCCTCCCTCACAGATCGTTTAGCTCTGAAGTATCCTTTCTTCAGAGAGGATTCAGTATAGCCTCTTTCTCTGAATCTATTGGTCAACTCCTGGGCGCGCTTCTCAAACAGGTCGTCGTTAGAACATATGCGTCTTAGTCGTAAAAATTGACCCGTGGGGATCCCTTCAATCAGTCTCCGTGGATGTGCAGAGCCAGCGTGTAACAGGCTATTGACTGAGGTAGGTTTACGGTACAGATCGGTGTAAATAAAGCCGTGATGATCTACCTGTAGAAGAACATCCAGGAAGTCCATGTCTTTTCGACCGAATTTATAGGTGAGGTGGATATTAAGTTGGTTTTGATTTAGGTTGGTCATGAAGGAGTCCAGTTCTCCAGTCGTACCCTGCCAGATCATAAGAACATCGTCGATGTAGCGATTCCACATATATACCCTGTCAATAAAAGGAACGGGGTCAGTCAAGAAGAGGCCCCTCTCCCACAGCCCCAGGAAAAGGTTAGCATAGGACGGCGCACAGGCCGCCCCCATCGCCGTTCCCTGGAGCTGTAGGTAGAAGGATCCCTTAAATACAAAAAAGTTATGCCGAAGGGCAAAATCCAAAATTTGAAGAATAAACGTCGCGTAGTCACCTTCGACATCAGACATTGCCAGGAACTGCGATACTGCTGCCATCCCATCCTGATGGCTGATGGAGGTGTACAGTGATTCAACATCGCAGGTAACAATGAGCATGTCGTCCTCCAGTTGTATCCCATTTAGTTTTCGCAGGATGTCACCAGTGTCTTTAAGGTAAGAAGGGAGATTCTCAACCAGAGGTCGTAACACATGATCTACCAGTTTACATATTGGTTCACATAGGTTATTGTTACCTGCGACGATCGGGCGACCTGGCGGAGTGGAAAGCTGCTTATGCACTTTGGGTAACAAGTAAAAAGTGGGTATCGTGGGGCAGGGTACAAGTAGACAACTGAGCTCCTTCTGACTAATGGTACCTTGATCATAGGCCGACTGTAGAATCTTATTCAAGGAATCCTGAAAGGAATTGAGAGGATTGAATGTGAGTTTTTTTTTTGTGAGTTTTTTATATAGCAGACTGGATTCTTTAGCTGACGGAAAGCTTCCTTTTCATATAATGTGACTGGCCAAACAACTATATTGCCTCCTTTGTCGGATGGCTTGATTACCAGATTTTTCATATTGCCCAATTGCTTAACCGCTAAGCGTAGGTTACCATCCATATTACCATGTTGAAACTTGGTGGATGCCCTGGTCAAGTCATTCGTAACCAGTTTCACAAAAATATCAATGTTGGGATACATATAGATAGGGGGAAATTTTTTGGATCTGGGCATCAACACATTAGGCAGCCTACTTACTGGAGGATCTTGTTCATCCAGTAGATCACATAGGTCCTGTATTGCTCTTTGTTCATCAGTCAGGGGGGACAGTGCAGGGTTACCATCTTTATGAAAAATCCTTTTAAAAACTAGATTCCTTGCAAATAGATTCAGGTCCTTTATCGCTGTAAAAACATCAAATTTAGTAGTCGGCACAAAATTGAGACCCAGACTCAACACCTCAAGTTGGGCCTCAGTAAGAACAATATCGGAAAGATTGATTACCTGAGTTCTAGATGGGCCGGAGTCACCTGTACGATATCTTTTGTAAATTTTTTGATGGTTCGGTATATCCTTTCGTTTGCCCCCGTACCTCGTGGAACAGGAGGGTGGCCACGTCATCACCTCGTGCCCCTTCAGCATCAGTTGAAGTATAGGAGGAAGCAGAGGCACTACGGCTCCTGGGCATGGTTTTAAATTGCTGCCATCGATACACCCGCTTCTGTTCATAGTCTTGACGATCCCTCTGAAATTTACTCGCCTTTCGATCCTTAATGAGTTTTTCCCATGCATCATGGCTAGTCTCCATTTCGTTTTAAAGGACTCCAATTCAGGACTAGGATAATGATTGCTTGAGTTGGACATCAATCGTGGTCAACTCCTTATCCAAGGTACTCAACATGGTCTCATTAGCTGATATTAGTAATTTGAGGAAGGTGTTAGAACATACATTACAGGCTTCCTCCCATCTAGCATTTAAAAGTTCCACTTCAAGACCATAGGAGGGAAAAACCTGGACCCGGAGACCCCGTGGGATTAAATCTTTTGATACATACTGTTCCATGGACGTCTTATTCCACCACATATGGAGGCGTTTATGTGACAAATTTCTAAAGGAGCTCTTCAAGTCACGTGTGTTCCTTAGATGGTTAACATCCTGTGTGCTTTCACCATCACAGTTAAAAATGGCATTTGCCTGGGACCTAGAGGAGGCCTCACGGGCTAGGAAATCCATATTAGAAATGTCTGCAAAAGAACAAATGAATGTCTGCAGATAAGTATACACCAAAATGACTCACAAAAAGTGAGTACCCGTGCAGAGCCAGCACGTAAGGTAGAACACCAAGAGAGAGAAAATAGGGCTCGCACTAAATAATATTATGAATATATAATTTTATTAGTGTCTCCATATGAGACAAATCACGATTAAAAAATACATAGAAAAGAATGGATGATGGAGAATAAGCACACAGAATGACATGGAGCACGACCAAAATCTGAGATGGCAAATAATTACACACAATAAATATATAAATATAACAATAAGTGTGCATGTAAACCAAAATAGATTGTCAGAAATGTAAATAGATAGGTAGAGCTATACAGGCTGGGTAGAGATATCATGTAAAGTATAACCAAGGTGAGTATATACAATGACAAATGCAGATATGTTAGAATGAATACGTAGCCAAAGCTGAATAATTCATTGTAAAGCCATAAATCAACTACCTGTATAGTGCTCCAGCAAACTCCGACGCACGTTTCACGCAAGGCTTCTTCAGGGGGAGATGTGTGTGGAGAGGGGGGGCTAATGGGGTGGTTTATATAGCCAAAATAGAGGACAAATAGGTAGAAAGCAGCTGCAAACACTTATGTGTGGCCACACATGGAAGGGAGACGAGTGCGCTCCAAGCTGGAACGCATCGCGTCACTTCCGGTTCCTGTAAGTGAACCGCATGGTGGAACGCAAAGCGCCACTTCCGGGATTCGGCAAGAGTGATGAGATGGGAGAAACTATGACCTGATATACTCCAGTAGATCCAAGGAGCCCAACTAAAAAGTGGGGAAACAGATGTAGCTCGCATTTTACAGCATATCAGAGTGTATCAGACCAGACCATGAGAGTGACAATATACGATGCATCGTATGGCACAATGGAAAGCGGACCCTAAAAGAACCACATATAGCACTACAATATAAAACATGTTGATAAATAAAGTGTATTAGTAAATAATATATTACATATACAATGTGCAAAAAAAGTGTATGTATATATATATATTAAATATAAAAGCCTACAACGTACAAATAAGACGTATATTCATGTGTACATACATATATGTACACAAATATATACATGTAAAAACCTGTGCACACATATATACATATAAGGCAACCCTCAAGGATTACTGGAACATTATGCAATGAATATAAAAGTGTACAAGTTGACAACATGAAACGAACCACAGACAATGCTGTGAATATAGGGAAAATAAGTTAATTAATGACTGTATGAGTGCGCGTGGAACCACGGCGCCAGGGCCTCCACATAGGCGCACCAGCGGTGCACGCGCAAACCAACACATACAATGCATTAATAAGTGTAGGATAAATATATAAACTATATGTGTGTAATGAATACAGTATGGTCCAAAAGGAACAATGACAGGTGTAGAGTGCTACTGATGGATCGTAAAAACGAAATGGAGACTAGCCATGATGCATGGGAAAAACTCATTAAGGATCGAAAGGCGAGTAAATTTCAGAGGGATCGTCAAGACTATGAACAGAAGCGGGTGTATCGATGGCAGCAATTTAAAACCATGCCCAGGAGCCGTAGTGCCTCTGCTTCCTCCTATACTTCAACTGATGCTGAAGGGGCACGAGGTGATGACGTGGCCACCCCCCGTTCCACGAGGTACGGGGGCAAACGAAAGGATATACCGAACCATCAAAAAATTTACAAAAGATACCGTACAGGTGACTCCGGCCCATCTAGAACTCAGGTAATCAATCTTTCCGATATTGTTCTTACTGAGGCCCAACTTGAGGTGTTGAGTCTGGGTCTCAATTTTGTGCCGACTACTAAATTTGATGTTTTTACAGCGATAAAGGACCTGAATCTATTTGCAAGGAATCTAGTTTTTAAAAGGATTTTTCATAAAGATGGTAACCCTGCACTGTCCCCCCTGACTGATGAACAAAGAGCAATACAGGACCTATGTGATCTACTGGATGAACAAGATCCTCCAGTAAGTAGGCTGCCTAATGTGTTGATGCCCAGATCTAAAAAATTTCCCCCTATCTATATGTATCCCAATATTGATATCTTTGTGAAACTGGTTACGAATGACCTGACCAAGGCATCCACCAAGTTTCAACATGGTAATATGGATGGCAACCTACGCTTAGCGGTTAAGCAATTGGGCAATATGAAAAATCTGGTAATCAAGCCATCCGACAAAGGAGGCAACATAGTTGTCTGGCCAGTCACATTGTATGAAAAGGAAGCTTTCCGTCAGCTGAAGAACCCAGTCTGTTATAAAAAACTCACATTCAATCCTCTCAATTCCTTCCAGGATTCCTTGAATAAGATTCTACAGTCGGCTTATGATCAAGGTACTATCAGTCAGAAGGAGCTCAGTTGTCTACTTGTACCCTGCCCCACGATACCCACTTTTTACTTGTTACCCAAAGTGCATAAGCAGCTTTCCACTCCGCCAGGTCGCCCGATCGTCGCAGGTAACAATAACCTATGTGAACCAATATGTAAACTGGTAGATCATGTGTTACGACCTCTGGTTGAGAATCTCCCTTCTTACCTTAAAGACACTGGTGACATCCTGCGAAAACTAAATGGGATACAACTGGAGGACGATATGCTCATTGTTACCTGCGATGTTGAATCATTGTACACCTCCATCAGCCATCAGGATGGGATGGCAGCAGTATCGCAGTTCCTGGCCATGTCTGATGTCGAAGGTGATTACGCGACGTTTATTCTCCAAATTTTGGATTTTGCCCTTCGGCATAACTTTTTTGTATTTAAGGGATCCTTCTACCTACAGCTCCAGGGAACGGCGATGGGGGCGGCCTGTGCGCCGTCCTATGCTAACCTTTTCCTGGGGCTGTGGGAGAGGGGCCTCTTCTTGACTGACCCAGTTCCTTTCATTGACAGGGTATATATGTGGAATCGCTACATCGATGATGTTATTATGATCTGGCAGGGTACGACTGGAGAACTGGACTCCTTCATGACCAACCTAAATCAAAACCAACTTAATATCCACCTCACCTATAAATTCGGTCGAAAAGACATGGACTTCCTGGATGTTCTTCTACAGGTAGATCATCACGGTTTTATTTACACTGATCTGTACCGTAAACCTACCTCAGTCAACAGCCTGTTACACGCTGGCTCTGCACATCCACGGAGACTGATTGACGGGATCCCCACGGGTCAATTTTTACGACTAAGACGCATATGTTCTAACGACGACCTGTTTGAGAAGCGCGCCCAGGAGTTGACCAATAGATTCAGAGAAAGAGGCTATACTGAATCCTCTCTGAAGAAAGGATACTTCAGAGCTAAACGATCTGTGAGGGAGGACCTCTTACAACAACGTCCGAAGACAAAGAAATCTCAGAACAACATGGCACGCTTTATCACCACCTACAACTCAGGCCATAATGCCGTACTGCAATCACTAAAGACACATTGGAACATCTTGTGTATGGACCCCATTTTGAAACAACACCTGCCTTCGAGGCCATCTTTAACCTTTCGACGTGACAGAAACATACGAGATGGCTTAGTTCATAGTCACCACCAGGCTGCCACCCCCTCACACATCTTTGGGTCTAAAGGTCCAAAATGGGGTTGCCGCCCCTGCGGTCACTGTGTGGCATGTGCAAACATCCTCACCACCACCTCGTTTACCGATTCCGCCGGACAGAAGATTTATCAAATTACACATACCATCACCTGCAGCACCATCGGCGTGATCTACGTTGCCAGCTGCCCTTGTGGGCTTCTATATGTTGGTCTTACATCACGTGAATTGAGGCGTCGTACGAGAGAACACGTGCTGGGGATACAGTCAGCTGCCACTGAGGAAGATGACATCGCCCTAAAGACCATCCCCCGCCATTTCAAGACACATCATGCCTGTGACAGCTCTTTGCTCCAGGTAAGGGGGATCGATAGGGTTTTTGTGGGCAGCAGGGGTGGCAATTGGAAACGCCTCCTGGCCCAACGCGAGGCTAGGTGGATTTTCCAATTGCACACTGTCACCCCACATGGTCTAAATGAGGGTCTAAGTTTTGCCCCTTTTTTGCCATAATGCTTTTGGGGCTACCCCCACATGTTACAGCTGGTCCTCTTCGTTTATCTGGAGCTCTAAATTTGGTTACATACTATTCGTGTTCCTTTAGATAGATTTATATTTCATGTGTGTGTGTCTGCCCACGGGTGGTTTTCTGTCTGTCCGCAGGCATGTCTCCACCTGGGGTGCTTTTAGGGTTAATATAATATCCTTTAGGGCTGCCTTTCTTTGGCTGACTCGTTTTTATCTCATGATTTATTTTATCTGTCCTTCACATTGTTTGATTTTTAATGATGTCTTCTTTATGTTTTTCCCGTGTCAGTTATTTAGGTGTGGTCGCCACCGTTACCCGAGATTCGGCGTGTTCTTCTCTTCTTCTCCATTCTGGTCCACAGATGTATCCATGTCTTGGATTATTTGATCATGTGTCTGTACTTTAATTTTATGGATTCATCAGTATGCACTTTACACCTGTTATTTGTTCCTCTTTGGACCTACTGTCTTCACATTTCATCTACACACATATAGGTTATATACTTCTCCTATACTTATTCATGCACTTGTGTGTGTTTGGTTGCGCGTGCACTCGCGTGCGCCTATGTGGGCCCCTGGCGCGCGTGCGTCCACGCGCACTCATACACCTCATGAGTTATTTTCCCTAGATGCACAGCAGTGTCTATGCTCGCTTCACTCTTGTCACTCAACACCTTCATATTGTTACGGTAATCCCTGAGGGTTGCCTTATATGTATATATGTGTGCACAGGTTTTTACATGTATATATTTGTGTACATATATGTATGTACACATAAATATACGTCTTATTTGTACGTTGTAGGCTTTTATATTTAATATATATACATACACTTTTTTTGCACATTGTATATGTAATATATTATTTATCTAATACACTTTATTTATCAACATGTTTTATATTGTAGTGCTTATGTGGTTCCTTTAGGGTCCGCTTTCCACTGTGCCTTATGATGCATCGTATATTGTCATTCCCATTATATTGTCATTCCATGGTCTGGTCCGATACACTCTGATATGCTGTAAAATGCGAGCTACATCTGTTCCCCCACTTTCTAGCTGGGCTTTTGGATCCATTGGAGTATATCAGGTCATAGTTTCTCCCATCTCATCATTCTTGCCGAATCCCGGAAGTGGCGCTTTGCGTTCCACCATAGCGGTTCACCTACAGGAACCGGAAGTGACGCGATGCGTTCCAGCTTGGAGCGCACTCGTCTCCCTTCCTGTGTGGCCACACATAAGTGTTTGCAGCTGCTCTCTACCTATTTGTCCTTTATTTTGGCTATATAAACCACCCCATTAGCCCCCCCTCTCCACACACACCTCCCCCTGAAGAAGCCTTGCGTGAAACGTGCGTCGGGGTTTGCTGGAGCACTACACAGGTAGTTGATTTATGGCTTTATAATGAATTACTCAGCTTTGGCTATTTATCCATTCTAACATATCTGCACTTGTCATTGTATATGTTCTCTTTGGTTATACTTTACAAGATATCCTTACCTAGCCTGTACAGCTCTGCCTATTTATATGCATTTCTGATAATCTATTTGGTTTACATGCACATTTATTGCTATATTTATATATTTATTGTGTGTATTTATCTGCCATCTCAGATATTGGTCGTGCTCCATGTCATTCTGTGTGCTCATTCTCCATCATCCATTCTTTTCTATGTATTTTTAATTGTGATTTGTCTCATATGGAGACACTAATAAAATTTATATATTCATAATACCAGGGGTTAATCAGGGACCAGACCACAATGTAATCAGGGGCAAGGGTTAACCAGGGTATTATAGGGTTTATCAGAGGGTTAATCAGGGGATCAGGGGTGTAGAAGGGTTGTGTGGTGGAGGGTCAGGGGTTAACCCGGGGAATAGGGGTATGGCAGGGGTTAACCAGAGGGGGAACAGGGTATTCCATAGGGGTATGGCAGGGGTTAACCAGAGGGGGAACAGGGTATAAACGTTCGGGGGATGATACTTTTGGTTTGTTGCTCGTCGTCTAGGGGGTTGCTCCGCTCCTCCTGAGCGCCGATTGCGCTCTCCTTCAGAGGGGCCGGACAGGGTCCTTCAGGAGGGGGGGGGACCGGTCACAGCCTGAGTGCAGGATGCGCTCTCTTCTCCAGGTCAGTGAGGGTCCCGACCCTCTCTCCTTCTGGGGGGCAGCTTTGGGGGGTCCGGTCGGGCTCTTCAGCCGTGGGGGGGGGGGGGCCGCGCTGTCCTCCAGGTGGGGGCCCAGACCCTAACTCCTCCGGAGCGCAGGACGCGCTCTCCTCAACTTGGGGGCCCTGACCCTGACTACCGAGTGCCGGGGCCGCCGGCCCGCACATCGGGGACCCGCTGCAGGCGGGAGTAGCCTTTGATCTCCCGCCTGTGGCACTCTGCATTCCGGCCAGCGAGATGTTAATTTCGCTGCCGGAATGCGCATATTAGAAGGAGGGGGGGCTTCTCCCCTTCTTCTATCATGCGTAATTATCTCCAGCGGCGCTGGAGATAATTACAACAAAGGGCTCAGATTCTGTTGAATCTGAGCTCTTTGTATCCATCAGGATGACCGGACCCTTGTCCGGTCATTCTGATGCAATTAGCCAGATTGCATCGGTGTGAATGCTTGTGTAGGAGGGGGGAATATATATATATATAAATATAATATACATGTGTATTGATGCTTGGGGCACATCCATACACATGTATATACTAGTCATATTATTCTAAGGGGGATTATAGATAGATAGATATAAATCTATCTATATATAGAACAAGGGGCCACAATCACATATGAATATATACATATACACTAAGGGGGCACATATTTCCCACAGGGGCCACCATGAGCCCCTGGGGATCACCATGGGCAGACGTGCGCAGATGCTGGGCACATCTGCGCACATCATCCCATGATCCGGTGGTTAACGCATGTATATATACCATACATGCCCGCATGTGTTTTCAGGAATGCATGGATATATATGCATACGTCTCAACCCTTCCTCAACACTAACCTCAGCAGTTACATTTCCCCAAGGGGTATGTGACCCAGCAGTGACATGCCGCTTGGGACACATTATCGGCAAAACCAGTTATTGTTTGCAGCCAAGCATGTGACCAGAAGTCTAGGGAGGAGCGCCCCCGTGCAACATAGCCAGAATTGAGTGTAGGGGAGCAGGTAAGTATGGCTTTCTTCAAAAGTACCACTTTCAGAAACTACTGGAGGGAAAATGTTTGACTCGCAAGGCTTTAACTTCTTTCTGTACTACACCTGTTCCTGTACGTGTTCCTGTACCATGCATTACTATTATGAAACAATAATGAATGTGGCTCAGTAGCTGTGTCCACACTATCCACAGAGAACGTTAGCTGTATCATACAGTTAACATCCTGCTGCAATGGCTGGGATTGAAGTTAACACCAATCCTGGTCATTTCTCACCCCTTGAATACAGTGGTCAGTACTGACCAGCCATTAAGAGGTTTTACAGATAGAGTGGAAATCTTTTTGGTGCTGCCACAGGGATTCTAAAAATGGTCCACAGGTCTGTGATGTACCAAAGTCACACTGACAGGCATAATATACTGCAATATCGTGATTACAGGATTAAGCCCCCTAGAGGGACTAAAGAAAAATGTAAAGTAATAAAATAAATGTTTAGAACTAAAAAGATCTAATAAAAAAAAACTACTTTTCCCTTACACACATTTTTTTTATTGAAAAAAGTATTCAAAAAGTTATATTTCCCTCCAAAAGCCACAAATGTAAATGGTAAGGCTACTTTCACATTAGTGTTTTTTGAGGATCCGTCATGGATCTTCAAAAACGCCTTGTTACAATAATACCACTGCATGCATCCGTCATGAACAGATCCGGTTGTATTATGTCTTTTATAGCCATGACGGATCTGTCATGAACACTATTGAAAGTCAATGGGGGATGGACAGTTTTCTAGTGTGTCAAAGAAAGCGTTTTTCTCTGCAGCACATCGCGGACAGAAAAACATTTTGGTGTCCGCCTCCAAGCAGAATGGTGATTGAAAGAAGGGAAACTGATGCATTCTGAGCAGATACTTTTCATTCAGAATGCATTAGGGCAAAACTGATCCATTTTGGACCGCTTTTGAGAGCCCTGAACGGATATCAGAAACAGAAAATCAAAACGCTAGTGTGAAAGTAGACTAAATTGTCAGGCTAAAAATAAGGCCTTTTACAACTCTGTTGACAGAAAAATAAAAACGCTTTGGAATTCCTCAAAAAAAAAAAAAAAGAAAAATTTTTTAGACAAAGTACAGTCCTGATCAAAAGTTTAAGACCACTTGAAAAATGGCAAAAAATCATATTTAGCATGGCTGGATCTTAACAAGGTTCCAAGTAGAGCTTCAACATGCAACAAGAAGAAATGGGAGTGAGACAAAATATTGTTTTGAGCATTCAATTTAATGAAAACAATGAATAAACTGAAACAGGCTGTTTTTCAGCTGATCAAAAGTTTAGGGCCACACCTCCCCAAAAAAATAAACCCCCCCAAAACTGAAATCCAACTTCCAAACATGAACTCAGTAATGAGTAGCTCCGCCGTTATTGTTTATCACTTCAAAAATTTGTTTCGGCATGCTTGATGCAAGCGTTTCCATGAGGTGAGTGGGAACATTTCTCCAAGTGGTGAAGACAGCCGCACGAAGGCCATCTACTGTCTGGAACTGTTGTCCATTTTTGTAAACTTACCTTGTCATCCATCCCCAAAGGTTCTCAATTGGATTTAGATCAGGGGAACACGCAGGATGGGCCAAAAGAGTGATGTTATTCTCCTGGAAGAAGTCCCTTGTCCTGCGGGCATTGTGTACTGTAGCGCTGTCCTGTTGAAAAACCCAGTCGTTACCATACAGACGAGGGCCCTAAGTCATGAGGAATGCTCTCTGCAACATCTGGACATAGCCACCGACCGTTTGACGCCCCTGCACTTCCTGAAGCTCTATTGTTCCACTGAAGGAAAAAGCACCCCAGACCATTATGGTGCCCCCTCCACTGTGGTGCGTAGAAAACATCTCAGGTGGGATCTGCTTGTCATGCTAGTAACGTTGGAAACTCAGAAACTCAGGACCATCAAGGTTAATTTTTTTTTCATCAGAGAATAAAACTTTCTTCCACCTTTGAATGTCCGATGTTTGGTGCTCTCTTGCAAAGTCCAAAAGAGCAGTTCTGTGGCGTTCAAGGAGACGAGGTCTTTGAAGAAGTTTTTTGCTTTTGAAGCCCTTCAGTCTCAGATGCCGTCTGATGGTTATGGGGCTGCAGTCCGCACCAGTAAGGGCCTTAATTTGGGTCGAGGATCGTCCAGTGTCTTGATGGACAGCCAATTGGATCCTCCGGCTCAGTGCTGATGAAATCTTTTTTGGGTCTTCCACTTGACTTTTTTGTTCCATAACCCTCAGGATCATTTAAGATTAAGAATTCCAAATGACTGTCTTACTGCGTCCCACCTCAGCAGCAATGGCGCGCTGTGAGAGACCCTGCTTATGCAGTTCAACAACCCGACCACGTTCAAAAAGGGAGTTTTTTTTTGCCTTTGCTATCACAACGTGTGACTATCTGACAGAAAATGACAATGAATCCACATCTTTGCACAAATTTGGCATTTTAAAGGCATGTGGTCCTAAAACTTTGATTAGCTGAAAAACAGCCTGTTTCAGTTTATTCGTTGTTTTCATTAAATTGAATGCTCAAAAAATGTTTTGTCTCACTCCCATTTCTTCTTCTTGCATGTTGAAGCCCTACTTGGAACCTTGTTAAGATCCAGCCACGCTAAATATGATTTTGTGCCATTTTTCAAACTTTTGATCAGGACTGTATTATCATTGTGCAAAAGTAGTGAAATTAACATTAAGTATATACATTTGGTAGTTATTAACTGTATACCACAAGACAAAAGCTGTAAAAATAAATGCCAAAAAATAGAGGCAAAAAACTGATTTTTTCCATTCTACCTTCAAAACGAATAAAAGTTATTCAGTACCTTATGTGTACCCCAAAATGGTGCTTTTAAAAAATAAAACTGAGCCTGAAAAAACAAGCCTTTATATAGCAACTTAGAATGAAAGTTGGCTGTTGGAAAGTATGTTGTTGGAATGTGGATATGGAAAAAAAAAAGGAATGTGTCACCAATAACATTTTCTGCCAGTTAAAACCAGATGACACATGCCCTTTTATTGCAATCTGTTTTTATTTTTTGATTGGAGATTTATTTCTTCTATTCCTGAACATAATTATGGGGGCTGCCATCTTGCCCGGGCTGTTCTTAATAGCTTTTAGAAAGCATTAGGAAAAATGGCTCAGGAGGGGACCTCATTGACTTCTATGGGAGAGTTTTCTAGGCATGCTCTGTGAAGAGGGCCCGTCATGTTAACACCTGTCACTCAGAAGATATACGGGCAATATCCTTTTAGGGGATCGAGCTTCCCCCCCCCCCACTTTTGTGTCCTTGGCATGTTTTCCTGTTCTTGTCATTGATGTGGTAATCCTCTATTCCTGTGAGGCCGTGTCTTTGCCAGGAGATTGACAGGCGGTGGTTGCTGCCCCCTGGCTTGTGATTCGCCCGCACTGGATTCCCACGCCATGAGGAGGGACCTTCTCTTCAAAAAGCAGACCATTTTCTGGGGGGTCCTCCCTTCACCTGCATTCAATACCAGATACCAGGCAGGTGTGTAGGGATTATCCCCAGTGAGGGTCTGCATTTATAGTTCCCTATACGTACAACACAGTTGGGACTCATATGTGGATTGTATTAGGGGTCTCGCAATTTCACTGCCTTATTTATATCCATTTTCCTCCCCTGACACAGAGGGGGAGTGAAGTTGATTTCAGTGGTACATATTTGTGCATTGCCAGTGGCAATACCCCCTGAGCTCAGTGCATTATAAGTGGTGTGTTTACAATATCACACCCATCTGAGCGAGGTGGCGGCTTTTGTTGACCAGTTGGGCATATCTTTATTCCCCTGTGGGCGATAGCGGGTGGTGGAGGATTTTTGGTTTACACCCACTGTTCACTCACCCCTGCTGCTCATGACCTATATATTTCAGTCCTCTGAGCGTTCTAGTGTCGCATCGCTCCATATGGGAAATTATTAGGTTTTCACTCCTGTTCCCCTGTTTTTAGTGTATACCAATAAATTACAGTTTTATACACTGCACACACCTCACTTTCCCTCATTTTCCGTGAATTTAGTTATATATAGAGGGGTGGTACCTTATTACATTACAGTCCGTGAATTGCGTGAATTATTAGATGAGATGACTGCAGTAAAGTTATCTGAACAGACCAAGAAGTGTTGCCTATTATTAGACTTAGTGGTCAGTGTGAAAGTTGCAGGATTTTATGTTATGTTTTTTTAAATATAGATATTGACATGGAAAATTTAAAATAACCACCAAAAATTATTTAAAAATATCTTTATCATCAAAGCATGATTTAAACAATAGGTCATGTTCTGGTGACACACTCCCATGCAAAACAGTCTACTGTGGATTTTACCATAGATCCATAGCCAAAATCGGGACAAAAAAAGCACATGAAGTAAATGCAGATTTTTTGTGGCTATGGATTTCACCCACCCACTCACTTCAATGTAAATAAAAATCTTAACCACTTTGCTGGTACTGTACAATGCTGAGTACAGAAATCTGCAGTAGCAAATCTGCAGCATTTACGTTTTTTGTGAGCCCACCCTAAAGAGACCTTCGTGTGTGGGGAGATTTTATTATAGATGTTTCTGTAACTAAAAATTAGTTCTATTCATGAGAATAGGGCTTACAGTGATCCATGTGCTTGCTTCCAAAACAACCCCATTCACATGAATGGAGCCGATTTTAAGGGTATGGCACACAATCGGGTTCTGTATTCAGTTTTGCATTTCTGCAACAAAATCTGTCACGTGTGAAGGCACCCATAGGATAACTGCACATGATGTGGAATACGTCCGTTATTTCAGTAAAATGAATGAGATATGCCAGATCTCATGTACACTTTGCATAATACGGACATGCATAAATTGTCCTGCTGTGCAGATTTTGCAATAAGCTGCATGCCATTTTTTTTGTGCGATTCCGCACCTTATATAGTGTTTTTCCTCATAGACTCGCTAGACCTGCCAATAACCTTAATACAGTTCCTATGTTAAAGACAAAAGCAGAGTTATTTACATTGACTTCATGTTTGCATGTCATATAACTTATATATATTGTGTTCGCAGAAGCAAAAAATATAATATGCCTTTAAGATTCATTATATGGATGTGAGGTAAGCTCAATGACACAGCAGAAACAACAGAAAGCATAGAGCAAAACTGTTGTTGCTGGGCAGGAGTCTAGACCAATCACAGCCAGCCTCACACACAGTAGGAGTTTTTACCAATCACAGCCAGCCTCACACACAGCTTGTGTCGGAAATTCCCCTCGCAGGAGCTGCTGGAATTATTATTTACCAGAGAGAGAAGCTAAACAGACATTCACTCCACTAAGAGCTGTGTTTTATGGAAGCAGAGAGGACAAAATAGGTATTTAAAACAGTTATATAATGTTGCTACTGTTAATATAGTGATTAGAACTGTATACTGAACCAGTTATATGTGTGTTTACTTACAGTTCCACTAATTGCAAACTACAAAGTTCACAATCCAAATTAAAATTCCATATTGCAATCCAAATTGCATACAACCATACCAGATCATATTTAACAAATCTGCAAATTGCGACCAAATTCACCAAGTGAACTATTAGTTAGACCTCAGATATACCTCTCAGAGAGATCATAAAGTGCTTAAATAACTTAAAGTGAGAGTACAGATACTTAAGAGTGAAATATATCCACCATTTAAGTTGAATGACAAGATTGAACAGTTGAACCACCATCTTATGCATACTGCCATTTTGTGATATCCTTTCAACACGTGTTATGTACATGGACTATCTGCTGCAGAGGTGGCATTGTTATATATGAAGAAAAGTTGAAGTTAATAAAGAAGTTATTTCAAGCATTTGGTGTGCTATTTAAACCTACTGTTTCCATAGAACGGCGCTTGAAGAATTACAGAGTAATAGACAGTCTGGTTGGACTAAAAAGTCAGAGATACCAAAATTCTTCTAATGCTACAGTGCAAAAGGCACTTCATAGTACTGCGCCTGCCACAGTGGAACTATTACCCTCAGAGGGCAAAGCGATGGCGCTTCTCAACTTGCACAGTAAAGAGTGCATTAGAGCAGCGGAGCGCCAGCATATACCGCCGTGCAGCAACTGTTCCCTGAGTGAGCAAGCAAAGACACCTCAGCAGAGCTACCATAGAGGCCATAGAATATGTGCATTAGTAAAACTGCAGCCGACTCATATAGTGGCAGAACGGCAAAGGCAAAATAGTCAGAGAAGGAGCGCCAACCCTCCTGCGATCCCTAGAGAGAGAAAGAGACGCATGGTGGGAGGCCAAAGTCCAGAGCTTGAGTTCCCGCACCGCTATCCACGAACAGGCCACATACTGCAGCCAGCTAGTTTCCCACCACTAGGCCCAAAGCCTGCAGCATCGTATCCAAGCCAGCACATCCCAAGCAGCGTATGCAAGCTAGCGCATCACAAGCATCGCAAGTCTGCACAGAGCATCACAAGTCTGCAAAGAGCATCGCAAGTCAGCGCAGAGCATCACGTCATATCAAGAAAAGACACATCTCCTTTAAGACTGACATTTGTTGTTGCTCTTCAGAATAAGGTCAGAGCTTTCCTTTTATTACTTATCATTGCATATAGGCTTTGGCATAAAGAGACATTTTTTGTGTTCAGAAATAAGAGACTTTAAAGTAAAAACAAAGTACAGTTTTGTAGTATATGGAAGTGAAAGTCACGTATTGCCTGCATTTGTCAGTATTGCATTTAAAGTGAAAGGCATCTTATGATTTGTATTGATTGTGATAGCATTGAAAGTAAAATGTCTGAGCCTAGTATTACCATGCCACTGTTAGAGGATGCAAAGATAGAGTAGAAGTTGAACAGAAAGGGAATCTGTCTGAGGTAGAAGAGTCTGATGCAGCATTAGTCTTGCCTCAAACTAATATAGCCCAAGCAGTTGAACTAAGACGTTCATCACGTGCCAGAAAACCGACCCTAAAGATGCTGGAAAATTTGGAGCAAGAAGCAGCACTGAAAGGAAAACAGTTTGCCAGAATGTATGACAAGTGGAAATTATACATTAAAGACATTTGTAAAAAGCTAAATCAAGAAAGTATAAAAGGGAAATTGAGTGATATGGTAGAGACGCTAGAAGAATCTGAATCAGAGCTTATAGCAGCATATGTCAACCTGTGGTCGTTTACGACACCTTCCCAGGATATTCTAAGGAACATGGACACGTACTGCAGTCACTAAAAATTTTGTAAAGCTTATGAGAGAACTTTCATCTGCAGCTAATTATGATGAAGTTAAAACAAGAAATAGAATGAATGAGCTTTTTATGAGAGACTATGCTAGGTCCTTAGGGGGAACCACAATCTTAAGTGTGATTTCCTTCGCTAGCATAAGTGCCACCCATATATCCGAGTCCTCAAATACTTCAGCCAAAAGAAAGGAATTAGCTGAACAACTTGCTTTCGGGAGAGCCGAAATTGAAATGGAAGGTGCCATCAAGGCACAGTGCTGTCAAATGGAAGCACAGCACCATCAAATGGAAGCTGAAATGGAGGCACAGCGCCATCAAATGGAAGCTGAATTGAAAAGTCTGGTAAAAAGAAGTTAAGATCATAGAGTCTGGTTGGACTAAGAAGTCAGAGATACCAAAATTCTTCTAATGCCACAGGGCAAAAGGCACTTCATAGTGCTGCGCCTGCCACACTAACCACAGCTGTTTTAAAAAAAATGAAAAAAAACTCCTATAGTGTTGGAGATTCTTGACATTTAGAAAAATTATTGTGTTCAGCCCAAACATTATGTTTGTCAATATATTTATGTCTAAATGAACTGATTAATCTTGCTCAAACACCTCCAAATTTGCTGCTTTCCTCCCAAATTTTGGATGCCTGCACCAACACTAGGTGGGATAAATACTTATAAATTTATACAGCCTCAATAGACGCTGTATAATTCTCTGTGCAGCATGTTACCTATATTGGTGGCTGCAGGAAAACCCTATTGGCAGTGTCAGGAAGCAGTCAATGGAGCTCAGTGCCGGGCCTCCCTTCCAACCACAGGCCCATAGTAATGACCAGGTTTCTTCTATGGAAAGTACTGCTCACTCATTTCACTGTACACATAGATTATCAGCTTCACTAAGGGATCAGTTTACAGCAGTTGTCCATAGAAGTCTATGGAGTTTAGAAGGAGAAGGAGGTTGGAGCAGAATACTAGCTGCTATGATGTCTCCTATACACAGCACCAGAGAGCAGCACGGAGGATATTATGTAAATCTGGAGGAGCAGCAACACAAGACTTGACATATGCAGTTCTGGTGAATTTGCCATTTCGTCACATGCTTGGCGGTTGGAATCTTTCATGTGGGGGCATATTACTCATGGTGGTTACAGACTTTAAAATGCACAGACCTATAACTATATACAGTCTCCTTAACATTTTCCTAGTCCGTAGGAGGACCTTGATACAGGGGAAATATTCTCTGACTTTTAACACCTGCTTTCACTGCTCCATGTTGCAGAGGGCTCCTGTCAATGTTTGCATCACAGCTGGCTGCACCCAAATCTCGCAAGTCCCCTCTCATCTTCACTTACTCACGCAACCAAACTCTCTCAGCTTGTGGACCAGTCTCACTCCAGTCAGAAGTCTCTCAATGGACTGTAGTTACTGAATGTTGCTGTTTATTCAGGCCTCCATTACTTCTCCTAGGTCTCTTTCACTTCACTGGTTGGTCTTCTCCAGTATGCTTGTATGACTGGTCTGCTCCCATACACTCTGGTCTCAGCTGTCCCTTTGCACTGGTTTGTTGCCTTTACAGTTGCTTTCTTGTGGGCCGCTACACAGTCATAGAGCTGAGATGCACTGTGTCAACACCACAAAGGGAGACTTACTCTCCTCTTTCACTCTCTATGACTGTGGTGGATAACCTCCGGCACTCCAGCTGTAGTAAAACTGCGACTCCCAAGATGTACACTTGCTTGGCTGTTCTCGAAACTCCACAGAAATGAATGGAGCATGCTGGGAGTCGTAGTTTCACTACAGCTGGAGTGCCGGATGTTAGCCATCACTGCTTTATGTGTTGTCTTTGGCATATGCAACCATTGCCTGATCACTCTAGCAGTGGTGACTGCCACTCCTTGTCCACAGCCAGGAATGTCAGTATAGGTCTGCTTTGCATCCTAGTCTGCTTTCCAGTGGTGACTGCCTCTCCTGCTTTCTGGCTGTCTTGCTGCAGCCTCTGTACAGACTGTCAGGCTGAGTGTATTAGGGTGCCTTCATACACTGCAGATTTAGTTTCAGAATTTTCTGCAACTGAAAATCTGTTCCATTCACTTGAATGAGGCAGCTAACACATGGATTTCTGCAAGCCCCATTCAAGTGAATGGAACAGATTTTCAGTTGCAGTAAATTCTGCAGTCTTTGGCAGCTTTCATACGAGTGAGTTGTACACTCCAGACTCAGAGCGTGAGCATAAGACAGCTCCCGTCCTGAACTCCTAGCACTGCCGGAGTCTCATAGCATTATATTGATTTATGATACTATGTGCCCCTTAGAGGTCTGGAATGTATTTGATAACAGTGCCATAATGCTGCCAGTGTTATCCAGTACATTCCAGAACTGTAAGGGTTACATAGCATCTGTGGAGATTCACTCTGGTAGACAGGACAAGCAGGCGCAGTATAGCGGCAAAGACCAGTTTGTAACTCAATAACTTTATATAGGCCAGTTAAGACCCGGCCTGGAACGTGGGGAGTAGTCACCCACCCAGCACTTTGACTACTCCCAGTAAGTGCCATCCCAGATCAGCTATTACAGCTATACTAAATAGCAAGGTGTCAAACAGCAACTGCTGCTGACAAATGAAAATTGGCTCTTACTCCAACGAGGCCAGGAAACTCTGTGACACATACCTTCCTACATATCATACCTTCCCTTGCGCCTTCCTACACATCATAAATCAATATAATGCTATACAACCCCGGCAGTGCTAGGAGTTCAGGATGGGAGCTGTCTTATACTCATGCTCCAAGTCCAGAGCGTACAATTCACTCGTCTGAAAGAGGCCTTTGTTTTCAGAAGATCCTATTACTGCCTTCTACCACTACACACCCCCAGGAAGGAATTTGTAATAGCCACGTCACAGCTCTCTTCATCATGGGGCTATCTTTCTACTATGTACATAATAAAGGGACAATATTTCATTAAAATGGATTCCAGCCACACCTTACATCTCCACCACACTCAAGTAGTAATAAGCAGTCTAGTTGTAAACCCGGTATGGGGTTTGAGACAGCAGATGCCTTTTATTAGCCCCACGATGTATAGTATTGTTGCTATGGTTTTATGTTACTTTATTGCAGGCAGATCATATGGTCAGCAGGCAAGTTTTCAGATTGGTATCAGTAAAGATTAAGAAATGTGAATCCTTTAGGCCTCTTTCACACAAACAATACAGATTGTGCCAGGATGCGTTCAGTGACTAATACACACATAGACCCAAGACATATGTGCAGGCACTTTATACCATGATTTACAAATAGTCTTTTGGGCTAATAATTGCCTAATTTTTACATCGGCCTCTAATTGTTTTTGCTAAAACGTAACTTTTAATGCATTATATTCAAATGTTTTATTTTTTTTAATAATAAAAGACCTAATAAATATTTTTAAAACTCAGTTGTGCTGCATTCCTTTTCTTCAGTGACTAATCATATGGCACTGTTATCTTCACAGCGGTCCTATTTTGGCAATGGGCTATGGCAGGCTGATTGCTGCGTGCTGCTATCAGCCTCCTTTACATTTCTGCCCCTTGCTACTTGTGGGTTTCAGTCACCTCTTATAATCCCTAGTGAAACTTGCACCATATTGCAAGCAAGTTGAGTCAGTTTTTTCTGCGCAGTTACAATGCATTTTGATAAGTTTTTCAGGCATGTTAAAAAAAAAAAACACCTCCTAGCAACCATCAGTGAAAAACGCATTGCATTTGGACTGCGTCAGGATGCAATGTGTTTTTCACTGAAGCCCCATTCACTTCTATGGGGCCAAGGCTGCATGAAAACTGAAGAATATAGAACTTGCTGTGATATTTTCTGAACACAAAAATTATGCGTGAAAAACTACTATGTGCACAGACTCATTGAAATGAATGGCTCAGGAGTCAGAGTGGGTGCTATGCGTTCACGCATTGCACCCACAAGGAAAACTCGCTCATGTGAAAGAGACCTTAGAGGACACAGCAGTGAAAACAAAATGGAAACATGAAGTGAACTTAAATCTGTCAGTAAGGTAATCAGGCAGTCCATGGACACACAGGGAAGGCTCATCTGTCACGGTCCCTCCCATCACAGAGGTGAGAAGATCTGAGAGACAAGCGGCACGTGAGGGTATCTGAGTGAGGGTATCTGACAGTCTTTCTGTTTTCCCCTTGCAATGTTGTTGTTTGTTAAAGGGCTTCTGTCACCCCCCAAAAGTCTTTTTTTTTTCTAGGCTAATTAAAATCCTTATACTGTGCTTTTTCAATATATAGGGCTCTTACCCTTTTCTGTTGGCTAGTTTCTTTAAAAACTGTACTTTTATAATATGTAAATTACCTCTCTACCAGCAAGTAGGGCGTCTACTTGCTGGTAGCCACCTAATCCTCCTTTCAAAAAAACGCCCCCTCCTCCTGCTGATTGACAGGGCCAGCGAGTGCTCTCCTCCTCCGGCTGGCCCCGTCTGCAATTCAAATCCCGCGCCTGCACCTCATTCGGCGCAGGCGCTCTGAGAGAAGGACGCTCGCCTGCGCCGATGACGTCTTCTCTTCTCTTCGGGTGACGTCATCGGCGCAGGCGCACTGAGGAAGTGCTGAGGAAGCGAGCGTCCTTCTCTCAGAGCGCCTGCGCCGAATGAGGTGCAGGCGCGGGATTTGAATTGCAGACAGGGCCAGCCGGAGGAGGAGAGCACTCGCTGGCCCTGTCAATCAGCAGGAGGAGGGGGCGTTTTTTTGAGAGGAGGATGTGGCGGCTGCCAGCAAGTAGACGTCCTACTTGCTAGTAGAGAGGTAATTTGCATATTATAAAAGTGCACTTTTTAAAAAAACTAGCCAACAGAAAAGGGTAAGAGCCCTATATACAGGGAGTGCAGAATTATTAGGCAAGTTGTATTTTTGAGGATTAATTTTATTATTGAACAACAACCATGTTCTCAATGAACCCAAAAAACTCATTAATATCAAAGCTGAATATTTTTGGAAGTAGTTTTTAGTTTGTTTTTAGTTTTAGCTATTTTAGGGAGATATCTGTGTGTGCAGGTGACTATTACTGTGCATAATTATTAGGCAACTTAACAAAAAACAAATATATACCCATTTCAATTATTTATTTTTACCAGTGAAACCAATATAACATCTCAACATTCACAAATATACATTTCTGACATTCAAAAACAAAACAAAAACAAATCAGTGACCAATATAGCCACCTTTCTTTGCAAGGACACTCAAAAGCCTGCCATCCATGGATTCTGTCAGTGTTTTGATCTGTTCACCATCAACATTGCGTGCAGCAGCAACCACAGCCTCCCAGACACTGTTCAGAGAGGTGTACTGTTTTCCCTCCTTGTAAATCTCACATTTGATGATGGACCACAGGTTCTCAATGGGGTTCAGATCAGGTGAACAAGGAGGCCATGTCATTAGATTTTCTTCTTTTATACCCTTTCTTGTCAGCCACGTTGTGGAGTACTTGGACGCGTGTGATGTAGCATTGTCCTGCATGAAAATCATGTTTTTCTTACCTTGCAGACTTCTTCCTGTACCACTGCTTGAAGAAGGTGTCTTCCAGAAACTGGCAGTAGGACTGGGAGTTGAGCTTGACTCCATCCTCAACCCAAAAAGGCCCACAAGCTCATCTTTGATGATACCAGCCCAAACCAGTACTCCACCTCCACCTTGCTGGCGTCTGAGTCGGACTGGAGCTCTCTGCCCTTTACCAATCCAGCCATCTGGCCCATCAAGACTCACTCTCATTTCATCAGTCCATAAAACCTTAGAAAAATCAGTCTTGAGATATTTCTTTGCCCAGTCTTGACGTTTCAGCTTGTGTGTCTTGTTCAGTGGTGGTCGTCTTTCAGCCTTTCTTACCTTGGCCATGTCTCTGAGTATTGCACACCTTGTGCTTTTGGGCACTCCAGTGATGTTGCAGCTCTGAAATATGGCCAAACTGGTGGCAAGTGGCATCTTGGCAGCTGCACGCTTGACTTTTCTCAGTTCATGGGCAGTTATTTTGCTCCTTGGTTTTTCCACACGCTTCTTGCGACCCTGTTGACTATTTTGAATGAAACGCTTGATTGTTCGATGATCACGCTTCAGAAGCTTTGCAATTTAAAGAGTGCTGCATCCCTCTGAAAGATATCTCACTATTTTTGACTTTTCTGAGCCTGTCAAGTCCTTCTTTTGACCCATTTTGCCAAAGGAAAGGAAGTTGCCTAATAATTATGCACACCTGATATAGGGTGTTGATGTCATTAGACCACACCCCTTCTCATTACAGAGATGCACATCACCTAATATGCTTAATTGGTAGTAGGCTTTCGAGCCTATACAGCTTGGAGTAAGACAACATGCATAAAGAGGATGATGTGGTCAAAATACTCATTTGCCTAATAATTCTGCACGTAGTGTATTGAAAAATCGCAGTATAAGGATTTTAATTAGCCTAAAAAAAAAAAGACTTTTGGGGGGTGTCAGAAGCCCTTTAATGACCACACTTCTTGTCAGGTTCAGCTTGTGGTCATTACTGAGGCTCTATTTAGTTCTGACTCACAGTGCTTACCATGCGGTTGATATTTCCTGCTGGAGTTGGTTGAGCTGGTGTGTTGTTCCTTTGGATCTCCTGCTCCTCCATTCTTCTTTAAGCTAAGTGCATTTTGTTTTGCATTTTGTTGTTCGCTTGTGTTTGTTGTTTTCTAGGCCTCAGGAAGACGCTGGTTCCTTCATCTAGGAAGTAACCAGTAGTCTCATGCCCTGCCACCATTCCTAGGATTTACAGGGTCTCCAGGGCTAAGGTTCTGGTGTATGAGTATTTGCACCTTCAGGGTCTACTCATATTGGCAGGAGTCAGGGAGAGGTCTAGGGATTCCTAGGTCACCATCCCTTTCCCTTAGCTTTGAGGCCTAGACTCTGGTCTATTTCCTTCTGTGTGTTATCTGGTGTTTTCCCCTCCCCGTTACCTGTGACATTATCAACTGCCTAAAAACCGTAATTTTGTTTGTGTCAGTGCAGCGATGGATACTGTTTCTGCACTGGTTGATCATATGCAGGGACTGTCTTCGAAGATGTCTTTCAGCCGCAAGGCCGTCTCGCAGTTTCACAGATTACAGATGGCGGCTTCCAGCAGCGGGAACCAGGCCTGCCCAGAACCTGAGGTCGCTCTTCCAGATAGGTTTTATGGGGGAAGTGACAACTTTGTTCAGTTCAGGAAGTTGTGCAAACTAAATTTTAGATTACGTCCTAACTCTTCTGGGGACCAGAGTCAAAGAGTGGGGATTATTATTTCGTTACTGAAAGGTGACGCTCAGTCTTGGGCTTTTTCTTTGCCGACCAAATCACAATCCTTTCGGTCGGTAGATGAATTTTTCAGAGCTCTGGGAATTATCTACCATGACCCAGATCGGGTCTCCCTGGCCGAGACTAAGTTGCATGGTTTACGGCAGGGAGATCGTTCTGCTGAGTCCTAATGCTCTGAATTTAGAAGATGGGCAACTGATACTGAGTGGAATGACCCAGCCCTCCGTAGTCAATTCTGTCAAGGGTTATCCGAGAACCTGAAGGACGCATTGGCATTTCATGAATATCCAGAGTCATTGGAGGCAGCCATGTCTCTGGCTGTATGTATTGATAGATGCCTGAGGGAGAGATCTAAGGTTCCTCTCGCTTGGGACGCACTATCATATGGGGAGGCAGCCTCTTCCGAAATTTTGGGTAGGGAGGCACTTGAGCTCATGTCTGATGATGAGCCAATGCAGTTAGGGGAAGTCACTCCTGGACCTGGTAATAAAAACGTTAGGGTTAAGAAAAGACTCTGCTTTTTCTGTGGGAGACATTTTGTTAAGGTATGTCCTCATGTTAAACGTCAAGGTGAAAAAGGAAAAAAAAAACGAATGTGTTGAGTCCTCTTCTCACTCTTGGTGGTGTGGGTGGGAAATCTGAGAATGTACTTTTGTCATTTACCGGTAGTAACCGATTTCTCCTGCCTGCTAAGGTGGCGCTAGACTCCAAAACTGTGGGAACTGAAGTATTTATTGACAGTGGGGCAGGGGTTAATCTACTGGATGGCCAATTCATCCGTATGCATGGTTTGGCAACAAGCGCATTAGACAAAATATTTTGATGTTTGCGATTGATTCCGCTCCACTCTCACAAAAGTATTTGTCACAAATGGTGCAGGATATTCACCTAAAGGTGAGAGATTCTCATCAAAAATCCATTTCATGTTTTGTGCTGGAGGATCTGCCTGCTCCCTTTGTGCTAGGTTTACCGTGGGGATATCCAAACATAACCCTACCATCGACTGACAAGCGAGACAGATTCTTGATTGGAGTGATTTTTGCATAGACAACTGTCTTAGCATATCGCTTTCTGTTGTAACCACTAAAATAATACCTTCTTTTATTTCAGATTTTTTTTATGTATTCTCTGAAAGTGGAGACCAACAGTTACCTCCACATCGGGAGTATGATTGCTCCATCAACCTTATTCCTGGAGCTAGATTGCCCAACTCTCGGTTGTATAATCTTTCTGAACCCGAAAGAGTAGCCATGCGAGAATTTATCACCGAGAGCTTGGCTAAAGGTCATATTAGACCATCCAAATCACCAGTGGCTGCAGGGTTATTCTTTGTAAAAAAAAAAGGACGGAACCCTTAGATCATGTTTGGACTTCCGTGAGCTTAATCGCATTGCTGTCCGTGATCCCTATCCCCTTCTTTTGATCCCAGATTTGTTCTCTAAGTTGGATTAGAAGGGGAAATATAATCTGGTAAGGATCAAGGAGGGGGATGAATGGAAGATGGCCTTTAACCCCTTAAGGACCGGACCATTTTTCACCTAAAGGACCAGGCCATTTTTTGCAAATCTGACATGTGTCACTTTATGTGGTGATAACTTTAAAACGCTTTTACTTATCCAGGCCTTGCTAAGATTGTTTTCTTGTCACATATTGTACTTCATATTGTACTTCATGGTAAAATTGAGTCAAACATTTTTTTTTTCTAAAATTTTTTTAAAAAAATTAGCAAATTTCCAAATTTCTATTTCTCTACTTTTATACTAGATAGTAATACCTCCAAAAATAGGTATTACTTTACATTCCCCATATGTCTACTTCATGTTTGGATCATTTTGTGAATGCCATTTTATTTTTTGGGGACGTTACAAGGCTTAGAAGTTTAGAAGCAAATCTTGAAATTTTTCAGAAAATTTCTAAAGCCCACTTTTTCAGGACCAGTTCATGTCTGAAGTCACTTTGTGAGGCTTACATAATAGAAAACACCCAAAAATTGCCCCATTTAGAAACTACACCCCTCAAGGTATTCAAAACAGATTTTACAAACTTTGTTAACCCTTTGAATCAATTTTTCCAGTTATAAAGCAAGGGTTAACAGCCAAACAAAACTCAATATTTATTGCCCTGATTCTGTCGTTTACAGAAACAACCATTATGTGGTCATAAACTGCTGTACGGGCACATGGCAGGGCGCAGAAGGAAAGAAACACCATACGGTTTTTAGAAGGCAGATTTTGCTGGACTGTTTTTTTGACACCATGTCCCATTTGAAGCCCCCCTGATGCACCCCTATAGTAGAAACTCCAAAACAGTGCCCCCAGTTTGGAAACTACAGGATAAGGTGGCAGTTTTGTTGGTTCTATTTTAGGGTACATATGATTTTTGGTTGCTCTATATTACACTTTTTGTGATGCAAGGTAACAAGAAATAGCTGTTTTGGCACTGTTTTTTATTTTTTGTTATTTATAACATTCATCTGACAGGTTAGATTATGTGGTATTTTTATAGAGCAGGTTGTCACGGACACGACAATACCAAATATTACTTTTTTTGGTTGTCTGTTTCAGTTTTACATAACAAAGCATTTTTGAAAAAAAAAAATATATATTTTTTAGGGTCTCCACATTCTGAAAGCCGTAGTTTTATTTATTTTTTGGGTGACTGTCTTGTGTAGGGGCTAATTTTTTTCGGGATGAGATGACAGTTTGATTGGTTTTAGTGTCTCCATAGTGTGAGAGCCATATTTTTTTCAGTTTTTGGGCGATTATTGTAAATAGAGTATGATTTTGCTATTACACTTTTTGTGATTGAGTGTAATACCTTTTTTATTTTAAAAAAATTACGGTATTCACCTAAGGGGTTAGGTCATGTGATATTTTTATAGAGCAGGTTATTACGGATGCGGCGATACCTAATATTTTTTTTATTTATGAAAGTTTTAAACAATGATTTCATTTTTCAAACAAAAAAAATCATGTTTTAGTGTCTCCATAGTCTGAGAGCCATAGTTTTTTTTTCAGTTTTTGGGCAATTATTTAAGGTAGGGTATGATTTTTGTGGGATGAAATGACGGTTTGATTGGCACTATTTTGGGGTGCGTATGACTTTTTGATCGCTTGCTATTACACAGTTTGTGATGTAAGGTGACAAAAAATGACTTTTTTTACAGCGTTTTTTTTCGGTGTTCATCTGAGGGGTTAGGTACTATTCTCTACTTCCCTTTTCTATCCCGTCCCGACCATGGACTCATTTGTCCATGGACTTTGTCACAGATTTGCCTAATTCCTCAGGGAAAACTGTGATTCTAGTGGTTGTTGATCGCTTCAGCAAGATTTATAGCATTATCAGGTCTACCTAATGCTAAAACTCTGGCACAAGTATTTGTCGATAACATTGTGAAACTACATGGTATCCCCTCTGATATAGACTCAGTTTGTTTCCAAATTCTGGAAGGTGTTCTGTACTCGCCTGGGAGTCCTTTTGTCCTTCTCTTTGGCTTTTCATCCTCAGTCGAACGGACAGACTGAGCTCACTAACCAGAATCTGGAGATCTGGAGACTTATTTGAGATATTTTGTCTCAGAGAATTAGGAGGAGTGGTCTTCATTTTTGTCGTTGGCTGAGTTTGCCATAAATAACCGTAGGCAGGAGTCCACTGATAAGTTGCCGTTTTTAGAAGCATATGGATTCCAGCCGCAGTTTGGCACATTTTCTGGTACTGAGACTTCTGGTATACTGGAAGAGTAAAGATTTTCCTCTTCGTTGTCATCTCCAAAGACAGGCCATGAAATTGGTTCCTCTCCCTGACAGATTTTCTGGGGAAGGGACAAGTTTTTGAAATTCCGTGAGGCCTGTAAATTATATTTTAAACTGCGCCCTTACTCCTCTGGTAATGAAGAACAGCAGGTGGGGGTTGTTATTTCCCTTCTGCAGGGGGACCCGCAGTCCTGGGCGTTCTCTTTACCCACTGATTCCCAGGCTCTTCGGTCAGTGGATGAGTTTTTCGGGGCCTTGGGTCTCATATATGACGACCCTGACCAAGTCGCACTGGCTGAATCAAGATTACGGAGACTCCTACAGGGAGAGCGGTCGGTAGAGGAGTATTGCTCTGACTTCTGTAGGTGGGCTACGGATACCAAATGGAACGACCCGGCTCTCAGGAGTCAGTTCTGCTCTGGGTTATCCGAAAGGGTTAAGGATGCGCTTGCATTATATGAGACCCCCTTTTCCCTTGATGCGGTTATGTCCCTTTCTATCCAAATAGATAGACGCCTTAGGGACAGGTTGAAAAAACCGGAGCAATTGGTAACCCCTCCCAAGCAGCAGTTAGTCTGTACGGACTTAGACGAGCCTATGCAGCTAGGAGGAACCACTCGTCAGGTCCGTCCTCCTGAGGTTCGCCGTAGGCGTGGGGTTTGTTTTTTTTGTGGGGAGAGGGGTCATTTCATTAATGTCTGTCCTTCTTTCCTCAGAAACAAAAGACCGTCGGAAAACTACTAACCCCAGGCTGTGTGGAGGATGTCAGCCGAGGGGTATATGTTTCCTCCATACGTACATCGCAATTTGTGTTGCCAGCGGTTATTGTTTTTGGTGTTAAGACGGAGACTATTTCTTTCTTTCTAGACAGTGGAGCAGGGGTAAATTTGATAGATGCCCATTTTGCCCGCACTATGGGTTTGTCTCTCTGTACGCTACAGAGACCTATTCCCATATTCGCTATTGATTCTGCTCCTCTGTCTCAGAGAAACCTCACCCACATTGTTCATAATTTACACCTTCGGGTAGGGGACCACCATAACGAGATGCTTTCATGTTATGTTCTGGAGGGGCTTCCCACTCCGGTAGTGCTGGGCCTTCCCTGGTTGGTAGCGCACAATCCAGTGGTGGATTGGCAGGCCAGGGAGATATCGGAGTGGAGTGAGCATTGCAGAGAAAATTGCTTAAATAGCAATTGCTTAGTCGCCTCCATAACTACCCTACCTACATTTATTTCGGATTTTGAGGATGTTTTTTCTGAAAAGGGTTGTCAGAAGTTACCACCTCACCGTCCTTATGATTGCCCGGTTAACCTTATTCCCGGCGCAAAATTGCCCAAGACCAGGTTATATAATCTTTCGGGTCCAGAGAGACAAGCCATGAAAGATTATATCTCCGAGAGCTTGGCTAAGGGACACATCAGACCCTCTTCTTCACCTGTGGCTGCAGGGTTTTTCTTCGTTAAAAAGAAAGATGGGGGTCTGCGTCCTTGCCTAGATTTTCGCAAATTAAATCGGATAACCATCCGAGACCCATACTCTCTTCCTCTCATTCCTGACCTGTTTAACCAGATTGTGGGTTCTAGGTGGTACTCCAAACTTGATCTTAGGGGGGCCTACAATCTGATTCGTATCAAGGAGGGGGATGAGTGGAAGACAGCTTTTAACACCCCTGAGGGGCATTATGAAAATCTAGTTATGCCTTTCGGTCTGACCAATGCTCCTGCCGTCTTTCAACATTTCGTTAATGACATTTTTAGTCATCTAATCGGCAGGTTTGTGGTAATATACCTAGATGATATTTTAATTTATTTGTCTGATCTGAGAACACATGAGGTGCATGTCAGACAAGTACTGCAGGTCCTACGGACGAATAAATTATATGCTAAAATTGAAAAATGTGTCTTCGCCGTTCAGGAGATACAATTCCTAGGTTATTTTTATCTGCTTCAGGTTTCCGTATGGATCCTAGGAAGGTCCAGGCAATTTTAGATTGGGATCTTCCTGAGAACCTCAAAGCACTGCAACGGTTCTTGGGCTTTGCGAACTTCTATAGGAAATTCATTAAAAATTATTCAGTTATTGTAAAACCCTTTACTGACATGACTAGGAAGGGGACTGATTTTTCTAAATGGTCTGACGCCGCTAAAGTTGCTTTTTCCTCTCTAAAAGAGAGGTTTACCTCGGCACCTGTACTAGTCCAACCTGATGTCTCTCAGCCTTTTATTGTTGAAGTCGATGCGTCAGAGGTGGGAGTGGGTGCGGTGCTGTCTCAGGCTCTGTCTTCTGGCAAATGGCGTCCTTGTGCTTTCTTTTCTAAAAAACTATCTGCAGCAGAAAAGAACTACGATATTGGCAATAGGGAACTATTAGCTATTAAACTAGCGTTTGAAGAATGGCGTCACTTTTTAGAGGGGGCAGTCCACCCCGTCACTGTGATTACGGACCACAAAAATCTTCTGTACCTCGAATCAGCTAAGCGTCTCACTCCTAGACAAGTTAGTTGGTCGCTATTTTTTACCAGGTTTAACTTTGTTATTACCTATCGTCCTGGGGCAAAAAATACCAAGGCTGATGCACTATCTCGTTGTTTCCCTGGAGGGGGTAATGTGAGTGATCCGGTACCCATTCTTCAAAGAGGAGTGGTTGTTTCTGCGGTACACTCTGCTCTGGATGGGAAGGTGTTAGAAATTGTTTGTACCGTTGAACCTGCGTTTCGAATTATTAAAGGAACATCATAATTCGGCACTTGCTGGGCACCCGGGTAGTAAAGCAACCTTGGAGCTATTGTCTCATCGTTTTTGGTGGCCAAGGTTGCGTCAGGATGTATTGGATTTTGTGTCTTCTTGTTCTACCTGTGCGCGTGCAAAAGTTTCGCATACACGTCCTGCAGGGTCTCTATTACCACTCGTCATTCCCAATAGACCATGGACACATCTGTCAATGGATTTTATCACTGACTTACCTTTGTCTGCGGGTAAAACAGTTATTTTGGTAGTAGTGGACAGGTTTAGCAAAATGGTACACTTCATTGCGTTACCCACACTATCTAATGCTAAGACTCTTGCTCAGGTATTCATCAGTGAAATCGTGAAGCTTCACGGGGTCCTTTCCGATGTTGTTTCGGATCGGGGTACCCAGTTTATTTCTAAATTTTGGAAAGCTTTTTGTTCCCGTATGGGGGTACACTTGTCGTTTTCCTCAGCATTCCATCCTCAGTCGAATGGACAGACTGAGCGTACCAACCAAAACTTTGAGACATATCTAAGATGTTTTGTGTCTGAAAACCAAGAGTTGTGGTCATCATATTTACCGTTAGCTGAGTTTGCCATAAATAATCGTCATCGGGAATCCACTGGCAAGTCACCATTTCTTGTTGCATATGGTTTTCATCCCCAATAACTGTACTTTCAAAGAGGGGGGGTCTTCTGGGGTTCCCGAAGAGGAACGGTTTTCGTCATCTCTTTCATCGGTATGGCAGAAGGTGCAAGCTAACTTGAAAAATATGGGAGGTAAATACAAATGCATGGCTGATAAGAGACGGTCGCCAGGTCCGGACCTAGGAGTGAATGACTATGTGTGGTTGTCTACTAGGAATATTAAATTAAAGGTTCCCTCTTGGAAACTGGGTCCTAGGTTCATTGGCCCATACAAAATTGTAGCCATCATCAACCCCGTGGCTTTTCGCCTGGAGCGACCTCAGACTTTTAAAATCCATAACGTCTTTCATAAGTCGTTACTCAAAAAATACTATGTTCCACCTCTAGAACCGTCACCGCTGCCACCCCCTCCTGTTGTTGTGGATGGTAATCTAGAGTTTCAGATATCCAAAATTGTTAATTCTCGTCGGGTCTGCCGCTCTCTTCAATATCTGAGGTTACGGTCCCGAGGAAAGAATGTGGGTTCCTGCATCTGAGGTAAACGCCGACAGGCTAGTTCGGGCTTTTCATGCCTCTCATCCTGAGAGACCTGGTCCTGAGTGTCCGGAGGCCGCTCGTAGAGAGGGGGGTACTGTCACGAGGGTGTCAAGAACCACGCCTGACTCCGTTATACCCGGGGTCAGGAAGTCGCAGCGGTTGGCTGCGCGCTCTATGTAGTAAGATAGGGCTGTTTCCTTATGGTAGCTTTCTGGGTTTGCTTTGCAACCCTTTTTGGCTCACTCAGGGATCCGTAGCTCCTTCTCCTCAGCTGTTCCTTGTCCAGCACTCCCAACCTCCTTATATTCCCCTCTCACACTTCTCTGGTTGCCAGATATAGAGCTTCCTGCCTGGACTTCTATACTGACCCACTGGAGCTGTGTTGCTGCGTTCTCTGGTTGTTGGTCCAGAACGTTTCCCTCCAGATCCCTGTTGGACCTTTGTGGTCTGCTGTGGTCGCCCACCTGGGTTTATGTGTTTGTCTGTATTGTCTGTCCTCTCCCTGGTGTTTTCCTCTTAGTGTCAGTGGTGCGGACTAGCGATCCCACCGGCCCGTTCACTATCTAGGGCTCATTTTAGGGAAAGCCAGGGTTTAGGCATGTGATCGCCGCACAGGTGAGGAACCCGTCTAGGGACGTCAGGGCAGTCAGGTGCCAGCCGCAAGGTAAGTCAGGGGTCACCACCTTTCCCTCTCCCTTGGGCAGGGCTTTCCATTTTCCCTCCCTGTACGTGATGCCGGTCATTACAGTAACTTGTAGCAGCAGAGTCTGGTTTGTAACTTGCAATATCTGAATTCAGTTTGTTGCTGTGGAATGGCAGAGGAATAGAAAAATTCAGGAGCTGCAGCCAGTTGCAGACCTTAGGAGGTACCAATACAGGCCATGGATGGAACTGGGAGACACAAGTAACTAGGGTATAGTGGGATCAGAGTCCAGAGCAGACTGGGTTACAATACAGGATGGAGGTCACAGTAGTGGTTAGCAGGACACAGGAGTTTGAGCAGAGACACTGGAGCAGAGTTACCAGGACAAGGTGAAAAGCATACAAATCACATTGAACTAGAGACACTCTTGAAACAAACTTGGAACAAGGTGCCTTGAGGTAAAATCTACAATTACAAAGGAACAGATAGGTACAATTTGTTTTTTTTATCCAAAACCACTTGTGAAATATACATACTGTAGAACCCCAAGCAAACTGAATGAGTGGACTGGCTGGATACTTATAGCAGAACACATTAGAAACAAAACTGCACCAGAATCACAACCAGGGATGACCATGGCTTTGTTGGTATAGCAGGTTTTAGCTCAGTAGCGAGGACAGAACATAGTAGACTAGAAATGTAAACAGAACACAGTAAAAACTCATTCTGGTGGTCTGCTGTAGAGCTATATGCAGGGCCGTCTTTACCAAGGGGCAAAAGGGGCAGCTGCCCTGGGCCCAGTTGCTCCTGGGGGCCCAAGGCAGCTGCCTCTTGAGCCCTGCTAGCTACTGCCCCGGGTGTCAGGCTGTCGGCTACACAGGCATCATGATCGTACTGTGTTAATGATCTTAATTCTAGGACCTTAATGAGTTTTGCTCTAGGACCTTAATGACATCATTACCATGTGACCAGTAACCTAGCAATTACTGGTCACATGGCTATGAGGTCATTACAGGTCCTACTGAGTGTTGCAGAAGTTAACTGTGGAGCTTTTTTGTGTAAAGATTACATCAGAAAAAGGTGACGGGGCTGTTATGTTAATATACTGTAAACTACTGTGTAGTGGGGTGCTGTATACTGTGTGGTGGGCTGTATACTGTGTGGTGGGCTGTATACTGTGTGGTGGGCTATATATTGTGTAATGGGCTGTATATTGTGTGGTGGGCTGTATACTGTGTTGGGGCCTGTATACTGTGTGGTGGGCTGTATACTGTGGGGGGCCTGTATAGTGTGGGGGGGGGGTGCTATACTGCTGTACTGTATAGTGTGGGGGGCTGTATACTGTGGGTGCGGTATAGTGTGGAGTGCTATACTGCTGTACTGTATAGTGTGGGGGGCTGTATTATGTATAGTTTGGGGTGCTTTATACAGTGAGGTGTTGTATACCGTGAGGTGCTGTATACTGTGGGCTGCTATACTGCTCTACTATATACTGTGGGGTACTGTATAGTGTGGGGTGCTAAACTGCATACTGTGTGGTGCTGTATACTATAGGGTGCTATACTGCATACTGTGGGTTGCTGTATACTATAGGGTGCTATACTGCATACTGTGGGGTGCTGGGGTGCACTGTAACACTAGGGTGAGCCGAGCCCTGGTCTCCTTCCTGCAGAGCGGTGCCCACTTCCAGCACAGAGCACTGATCCTGAGCCGCTGGAGTCTTCAGAACTGGAAGTATTTACAGTAATTCACTGGACTCTACCAGGGGTGTGGATTTTTTGTGTGTGTGTTGTGGTGGAGGGCGTGATTGAATGCTAAGGTGTGGGAAGGCGGGATCCAGGGGGCCCAAGTAAATTTTTGCCCAGGGTCCAATCAATATTAACCACCTCCGGACCGCCTAACGCGCCGATGCGTCCGGAAGGTGGTTGCTTTTCTCCTCCTGGACGCATCGGCGCGTCATCTCGCGAGACGCGAGATTTCCTGTGAACGCGCGCACACAGGCGCGCGCGCTCACAGGAACGGAAGGTAAGCGAGTGGATCTCCAGCCTGCCAGCGGCGATCGCTCGCTGGCAGGCTGGAGATCCGAATTTTTTAACCCCTAACAGGTATATTAGACGCTGTTTTCATAACAGCGTCTAATATACCTCCTACCTGGTCCTCTGGTGGTCCCTTTTGTTAGGATCGACCACCAGAGGACTCAGGTAGGTCAGTACAGTCCCACCAAACACCACACTACACTACACTACACCCCCCCCCCCTCCCCCGTCACTTATTAACCCCTTATAAACCCCTGATCACCCCATATAAACTCCCTGATCACCCCCCTGTCATTGATCACCGCCCTGTCATTGATCACCCCCCTGTCAGGCTCCGTTCAGACGTCCGCATGATTTTTACGGATCCGATCCATGTATCCATGGATCCGTAAAAATCATGCGGACGTCTGAATGGAGCCTTACAGGGGGGTGATCAATGACAGGCGGGTGATCACCCATATACACTCCCTGATCACCCCCTGTCATTGATCACCCCCCTGTCAGGCTCCATTCAGACGTCCGCATGATTTTTACGGATCCGATCCATGTATCCATGGATCCGTAAAAATCATGCGGACGTCTGAATGGAGCCTTACAGGGGGGGTGATCAGTGACAGGGGGGTGATCACCCTGATTACCCTGATCACCCCCTGTCATTGATAACCCCCCTGTAAGGCTCCATTCAGACGTCCGCATGCGTTCTGTGGATCCGATCCATGTATCCATGGATCCGTAAAAAATCATGCGGATGTCTGAATGGAGCCTTACAGGGGGGGTGATCAGTGACAGGGGGGTGATCACCCTGATTACCCTGATCACCCCCTGTCATTGATAACCCCCCTGTAAGGCTCCATTCAGACGTCCGCATGCGTTCTGTGGATCCGATCCATGTATCCATGGATCCGTAAAAAATCATGCGGATGTCTGAATGGAGCCTTACAGGGGGGTGATCAGTGACAGGGGGGTGATCACCCTGATTACCCTGATCACCCCCTGTCATTGATAACCCCCCTGTAAGGCTCCATTCAGACGTCCGCATGCGTTCTGTGGATCCGATCCATGTATCCATGGATCCGTAAAAAATCATGCGGATGTCTGAATGGAGCCTTACAGGGGGGGTGATCAGTGACAGGGGGGTGATCACCCTGATTACCCTGATCACCCCCTGTCATTGATAACCCCCCTGTAAGGCTCCATTCAGACGTCCGCATGCGTTCTGTGGATCCGATCCATGGATCCGTAAAAAATCATGCGGATGTCTGAATGGAGCCTTACAGGGGGGGTGATCAGTGACAGGGGGGTGATCACCCTGATTACCCTGATCACCCCCTGTCATTGATAACCCCCCTGTAAGGCTCCATTCAGACGTCCGCATGCGTTCTGTGGATCCGATCCATGGATCCATGGATCCGTAAAAAATCATGCGGATGTCTGAATGGAGCCTTACAGGGGGGGTGATCAGTGACAGGGGGGTGATCACCCTGATTACCCTGATCACCCCCGGTCATTGATAACCCCCCTGTAAGGCTCCATTCAGACGTCCGCATGCGTTCTGTGGATCCGATCCATGTATCCATGGATCCGTAAAAAATCATGCGGATGTCTGAATGGAGCCTTACAGGGGGGGTGATCAATGACAGGGGGGTGATCAGGGAGTCTATATGGGTGATCACCCCCCTGTCATTGATCACCCCCCTGTCATTGATCACTCCCCCCTGTAAGGCTCCATTCAGACATCCGCATGATTTTTTACGGATCCATGGATACATGGATCGGATCCACAGAACGCATGCGGACGTCTGAATGGAGCCTTACAGGGGGGTTATCAATGACAGGGGGTGATCAGGGTGATCACCCCCCTGTCACTGATCACCCCCCCTGTAAGGCTCCATTCAGACGTCCGCATGCGTTCTGTGGATCCGATCCATGTATCCATGGATCCGTAAAAAATCATGCGGATGTCTGAATGGAGCCTTACAGGGGGGGTGATCAATGACAGGGGGGTGATCAGGGAGTCTATATGGGTGATCACCCCCCTGTCATTGATCACCCCCCTGTCATTGATCACTCCCCCCCTGGTAAGGCTCCATTCAGCCATTTTTTTGGGCACAAGTTAGCGGACATTTTTTGTTTGTTTTTGTTTTTTCTTACTAAGTCTCATATTCCACTAACTTGTGCCAAAAAATAAAATCTCACATGGACGCACCATACCCCTCACGGAATCCAAATGCGTAAACATTTTTAGACATTTATATTCCAGACTTCTTCTCACGCTTTAGGGCCCCTAAAAAGCCAGGGCAGTATAAATACCCCACATGTGACCCCATTTCGGAAAGAAGACACCCCAAGGTATTCCGTGAGGGGCATATTGAGTCCATGAAAGATTGAAATTTTTGTCCTAAGTTAGCGGAAAGTGAGACTTTGTGAGAAAAAAAACAAAAAAAAATCAATATCCGCTAACTTATGCAAAAAAAAAAAAAATTCTAGGAACTCGCCATGCCCCTCATTGAATACCTTGGGGTGTCTTCTTTCCAAAGTGGGGTCACATGTGGGGTATTTATACTGCCCTGGCTTTTTAGGGGCCCGAAAGTGTGAGAAGAAGTCTGGGATCCAAATGTCTAAAAATGCCCTCCTAAAAGGAATTTGGGCCCCTTTGCGCATCTAGGCTGCAAAAAAGTGTCACACATCTGGTATCGCCGTACTCAGGAGAAGTTGGGGAATGTGTTTTGGGGTGTCATTTTACATATACCCATGCTGGGTGAGAAAAATATCTTGGTCAAATGCCAACTTTGTATAAAAAAATGGGAAAAGTTGTCTTTTGCCAAGATATTTCTCTCACCCAGCATGGGTATATGTAAAATGACCCCCCAAAACACATTGCCCAACTTCTCCTGAGTACGGCGATACCAGATGTGTCACACTTTTTTGCAGCCAAGGTGGGCAAAGGGGCACCTTTCGGATTTCGCAGGCCATTTTTTACACATTTTGATTTCAAGGTACTTCTTACACATTTGGGCCCCTAAATTGCCAGGGCAGTATAACTACGCCACAAGTGACCCCATTTTGGAAAGAAGACACCCCAAGGTATTCCGTGGGGGGCACGGCGAGTTCCTAGAATTTTTTATTTTTTGTCACAATTTAGCGGAAAATGATGATTTTTCTTTTTTTTTCTTTTTTCCTTACAAAGTCTCATATTCCACTAACTTGCGACAAAAAATAAAAAATTCTAGGAACTCGCCATGCCCCTCACGGAATACCTTGGGGTGTCTTCTTTCCAAAATGGGGTCACTTGTGGGGTAGTTATACTGCCCTGGCAATTTAGGGGCCCAAATGTGTGAGAAGAACTTTGCAATCAAAATGTGTAAAAAATGCCCTGCAAAATCCGAAAGGTGCACTTTGGAATATGTGCCCCTTTGCCCACCTTGGCAGCAAAAAAGTGTGACACATCTGGTATCGCCGTACTCAGGAGAAGTTGGGCAATGTGTTTTGGGGTGTCATTTTACATATACCCATGCTGGGTGAGAAAAATATCTTGGTCAAATGCCAACTTTGTATAAAAAAATGGGAAAAGTTGTCTTTTGCCAAGATATTTCTCTCACCCAGCATGGTTATATGTAAAATGACACCCCAAAACACATTCCCCAACTTCTCCTGAGTACGGCGATACCACATGTGTGACACTTTTTTGATGCCAAGGTGGGCAAAGGGGCACATATTCCAAAGTGCACCTTTCGGATTTCACCGGTCATTTTTTACAGATTTTGATTGCAAAGTACTTCTCACACATATGGGCCCCTAAATTGCCAGGGCAGTATAACTACGCCACAAGTGACCCCATTTTGGAAAGAAGACACCCCAAGGTATTCCGTGAGGGGCATGGCGAGTTCCTAGAATTTTTTTTTTTTGTCGCAAGTTAGTGGAATATGAGACTTTGTAAGGAAAAAAGAGAAAAAAAAAAAAATCATCATTTTCCGCTAACTTGTGACAAAAAATAAAAAATTCTAGGAACTCGCAGTGCCCCTCACGGAATACCTTAGGGTGTCTTCTTTCCAAAATGGGGTCACTTGTGGCGTAGTTATACTGCCCTGGCAATTTAGGGGCCCAAATGTGTGAGAAGTACCTTGCAATCAAAATGTGTAAAAAATGCCCTGCAAAATCCGAAAGGTGCACTTTGGAATATGTGCCCCTTTGCCCACCTTGGCAGCAAAAAAGTGTGACACATCTGGTATCGCCGTACTCAGGAGAAGTTGGGGAATGTGTTTTGGGGTGTCATTTTACATATACCCATGCTGGGTGAGAAAAATATCTTGGTCAAATGCCAACTTTGTATAAAAAAATGGGAAAAGTTGTCTTTTGCCAAGATATTTCTCTCACCCAGCATGGTTATATGTAAAATGACACCCCAAAACACATTCCCCAACTTCTCCTGAGTACGGCGATACCACATGTGTGACACTTTTTTGCTGCCAAGGTGGGCAAAGGGGCACATATTCCAAAGTGCACCTTTCGGATTTCACCGGTCATTTCTTACACATTTTGATTGCAAAGTTCTTCTCACACATTTGGGCCCCTAAATTGCCAGGGCAGTATAACTACCCCACAAGTGACCCCATTTTGGAAAGAAGACACCCCAAGGTATTCTGTGAGGGGCATGGTGAGTTCCTAGAATTTTTTATTTTTTGTCGCAAGTTAGTGGAATATGAGACTTTGTAAGAAAAAAATAAAAAATAAAAATCATCATCATTTTCCGCTAACTTGTGACAAAAAATAAAAAGTTCTATGAACTCACTATGCCCATCAGCGAATACCTTAGGGTGTCTACTTTCCGAAATGGGGTCATTTGTGGGGTTTTTCTACTGTTTGGGCATTGTAGAACCTCAGGAAACATGACAGGTGCTCAGAAAATCAGAGCCGTTTCAAAAAGCGGAAATTCACATTTTTGTACCATAGTTTGTAAATGCTATAACTTTTACCCAAACCATTTTTTTTTTTGCCCAAACATTTTTTTTTTATCAAAGACATGTAGAACTATAAATTTAGCGAAAAATTTATATATGGATGTCGTTTTTTTTGCAAAATTTCACAGCTGAAAGTGAAAAATGTCATTTTTTTGCAAAAAAATCGTTACATTTTGATTAATAACAAAAAAAGTAAAAATGTCAGCAGCAATAAAATACCACCAAATGAAAGCTCCATTAGTGAGAAGAAAAGGAGGTAAAATTCATTTGGGTGGTAAGTTGCATGACCGAGCGATAAACGGTGAAAGGAGTGTAGTGCCGAAGTGTAAAAAGTGGCCTGGTCATGAAGGGGGTTTCACCTAGCGGGGCTGAAGTGGTTAAAGACGGCCCTGGCTATATGCAAATAATATTTGCTCACAAATGGTTTGATTATGGAGGTCCGTGCAGTGACTTGAAAGAGGATACAGGCTGGCCAACCTCTTTACCTAGAAGACATCTGAGCCCCCTGATGCATATAATAATAAACTGGGTAGTTTGTTAAATAATCCACCCAGGGTGAGATGCTGCCTATCTACATGTAGTGCAGTCCGTCTACTGTACCGTTTACCATTTGTGCATAGAGTGGATTCACCTGTTCCCCTGTGGGCCAGTCTGAGCCTGCCATAATTGCAGACTAGAGTAGGAGCGGAACTGACTAGACCACCTGGGTCAAATGGCAAGAGGTGAATAACAGTGCTACCAGCACAGTTCGTGACAATAAATCTAATTGTATATTGTGATGGTGTCTATGATCTTATGTAAAAACTGTAAACATAACATAGCAAAAATATTCAAATAAAGTATAAAATAAACAAGAAAAACTACTGACCGGCCCTAATGATGAAAATAATCTTACCAGAAACTGTATATATCAAAATGACGATACTAAAAAAGGAACCCATTAATGGAACCTTTTAATCCAAAGTTATAAATAGTTCATACATGGAAATCAGACACTTACCTCTAATAACAAACAAAAAATAATAATAATTTAAAAAGTGGGTACAAAATTTAGGTAAATAAAATTGCAGCAGAAAACAATATAGACCAAAGCAAACATCTAACCATGCCAGATACCAAGTATTTATGACCACTAGATGGCAATGCAGATACTAGTGCACACAATAAAGACATATAACATCATTTTTACATTATATTAGCTAGTGACCCCATAGTTTGTATACCAGAAGTGTAACTGTGGCCATAGCACTTGCTATTTAGGTTTAAGAACATTGTACTTTTCTGTGGGGAATACCAATATGGTGGCATTTTGTATTTTCTAATATATGATGCTTGATATGGTGATATTATGCATATCTTTAATTACTGCTGTTTACATTCACTTACACTAGGTGGTGGGAGTCCCTATGAATTATAGTTAGGCCCCTGTTTGATACATACGTTTAGAAGTAGGAAGACATTAGTAAATACTTATTATTTGCCAAGTGGTTATTTCTCAGTTTATTTTGTGTGTTGCTCTATGGTCTATGAGAAGTTTATAACAGCATTGTAATTCGGAATGAGTGAATCAACTTCGGATCCTTCATCCAAAGTCGATTCGCATAAAACTTTGTTGTAATACTTTACGGAGCGGGAACTCTGTACAGTATTGCAGAATGCACATTGCCAGTGTCCGTGTCCGTGTTTTGCGGATCCGCAAAACACTTACGGACGTTTGAGTAGACCCTGATATTGATGAATTGGAGAGAGCTGCAGTAAGCAGGAAAGGCCTGACACACAGTAGCATCTGCATACAGCTGATCAGAGGTGTTGCTGAGAGTTGGGTCCCTGATATTGATGACCTACTCTATAGGCCATCATCAATATTAAACCCCTCCTGACATGTTCTGGTTTTGTATCTCCGTTTTCTTACTCCCTTTCCCAGAGCCATAACTTTTTTATTTTTCCATTCACATAGTCATATGAGAGCCTGTTTTTTGCAGGACAAGTTATACTTTCTAATGTCTACATTTAATATTGCTGATGATGTAGTGGAAGCTTGAAAAAAAATCTAAATGTGGTGGAACAGAAAAAATATGCAATTGTACCACAGTTTATGGGTTTGTTTTTATGGCATTTAATATGTGCTAAAACTGACCTATTTCCTTCATTCTCAGGGTTAGCACAATTACTGTGATACCATATTTGTATAGTTTTTCTCTTTGTTTTACTACTGAAAAAAATTAAAAACTTTGGAAAAAATTGCTTTACACCGCCATATTCTGACCCCTATAACTTTTTTTTTATAGTTATGTCTATGGAGCTGCGTGAGGGTTCATTTTTTGTAGGATCGTCTGCAGTTTTTATTGATACAATTTTAGGGTGTGTATGACTTTTTGATCTCTTTTTATTCAACCTTTTGTGGGAGGTGCAGTCATTTGCCATGTAGCATACATTTACATTTTTAAAAAAATATTTTAATAGTACAGGTTTTTGGATGCAGTGATGCCTATGATCTTTATTTTTTGATTGTTTATTTATACTTCAGTTTTATTTGAATTATTATATTTGTAACATTTTTATTTAACTTTTTAGATTGCAATTTGTATAAAGTAATATAATTTTATCCATTACAATAAACAAAGATCGGTATATTCCATTACAGCACTGCCACCTGCAGGCTTGAATTGGAATATATCAGTAATATATCAGTAATAAGCCTAAAAGCCTAGTACAGGCTCTGGCTTATTACTGCAATAGAACGCCTTCCCTGATCTCAGCCAGGGGGAGGTGTTCCTACCCTGGAAGCACACGCTCCTGAGTTTTTGGCCTTTTAGATGCCGTCACATGATGGGTTAAATGCCTGCGATCATCATTACTGCCAGACATTTGCCCCAGGTGTCTGCTATGTGAAACAGCAGGCATTCGGTAGCTATGGTGCTTACTCCGCTCTGGAGCGGACGCCATCTTTAAAGACCTGACATCCACTATACATGTAAAAGTCTTGGAAACCCTATTAAAGCAGATGAATTGGATAAACTAGACCATGACTAGTAGGCAATTTGGAACTGAAGGACTGGAGTTTAATGTTTTTTACTGTATGCAGAACTGACAACTAACACATTTTTATTTGTTAGGTCGTTCTTTTATGACCTTTTATTTGGCTTTATATGATGATATTTTTAGCAAATAATAAAAATTTATTTTCAACCATTATTATTGGCATATTGGACCAAAATTAATTCTAATGCCTATGCGTTTTAGTTAGGCATGATGTGAATGCTTATACTCTATATTTTTACAAGTTATTTAAAGGGGTTTTATTGGAATTGAATATTGATGGCTTATCCTCAGGATAGGTCACTGTTATCTGATCGGTGGGTGTCCCACTCCCAGAACCCCTGCCTATTGGCTGTTTGAAGAGGCCACTTTGTTGAACAGTACGGCCTCCTCACAGCATACCAAACACAGTGCCATATATTGCATAGTGGCTGTGCTTAGTATTTCAGCTCAGGCTTCTTCACTTGAATGGGACTGGGCTAGAAATAGGCAATATAATCCAAAGTAGCTGTGTGAGGGCCTGTATTTTTTGTTATGACCTTCTAATTTTCATCGGTATGTCTCACTTTTTAAATCACTTTTTATTGAAGGTGCCTAACAGACTTTTGTAAATGGTATCCGAAGGCCATGGTTAGAGCTGTCATTTGTGCTCCTGAGCCCACATCATTACTGTGCCATAAATATAAACCATTTTGCGCAAATGCCTTCCTACCCAGGACATAAATGTGGGTAGAGATTATGGTCATAAACCAGTAATGCTGTGATAGGGCTTTATCTTTTAATATACTGTAGACAATTTAGAAGATAGCATTGGAGGAGTCCAGATTTTTGTAGATTGATATTTTTCCATTAACCATTTGTCAGGGCGCACATTTCTCTATATCCAACTGTATCACCGTGCTCAGGATGGCAATATAATTTAATTCTGTGCTTGGGTACAGGGGTGATGTCTAGTGCCTGTAGCCTCTCAGAGGCCGGCACAGGCAGCACGATGACGTAATTATCAATGAACTGCCTGAGTCGCGCAGTTTACAGCTCAGAAAAGAGGCCCGAATAGGCCTGCACCACATCGTTGCCAGCCCCATGGAGGTAAGTTTTTGACGTTATTATTTTTGTATTTGGCATAACTCTGTTGGGAAAATATCGGTGGGGCAGAGTAGAGCACTATGGGGCATTATTTCTACTGGCAACACTAAATAGGTGCATTTTGTACTGACACACATAAAGGTGCATATTTTTGTACTGGCAGACATTATGGGGTGGACTATGGAGACATTAGCTCTACTGGGGGCACTGAAAAAGGTTATTTTTTTGTACTGGCACACAGAAGGGGGCATTTTTGCACTGGCACACAGAAGAGGGCATTTTTTGGCACACACTTTAAAGGGGTTGTCCGGGTTTCCACCCAGGCAGGCCTTCTGAAATGAGCAACAGAGCATTTCATGCTCCGATGCTCTCGCTTGGCCTGAACTGTATTGCGCAGGGCAAGGTCTCTTTTGTTTACATTTTTACACTGCTAGGCGGAGGCTTCAGTCTAGCAGTTTTGCTAATGACGTCACCGTCACTAATATTGTTTTACAGGCTAAGGCAGTGCTAAAGCCCACCCATTAGTGCCAGTGACGTCTCTGGGAACACTGCAAAGGGGGGAAGCCTCCGCCTAGCAGAGACTCGGTACGTCACTGGATCTGCAGAAAAAACAGTTGCCCACATGTCACTGGATGTAGGAAGTATGTGGCACTGTATTACCCTGCATGTTTTGTAGCGTTTTGTATAATGTTTTCCAAGTATCTCTTTAACAGTAGGGTTGGAGGGAAGGGGTTAGATTGAGAATTTGGCATGGGCGGGAGACCGTTTCAGTTTTTGCCTCTGGCAGCAGAATGCTAGGTGCACTCCTGCCATTTGTAGCACTTCATAGAACTGGTGGAATATTGGAGATATGGGTGGATGAGGCATATTGTTGGACATATTTTTAGGATAATGTATAGTATTCTAAGGAATTACATATACGGTAAGTCATTAAAGTGGAAATTTAACTATAACAAATCAAAAGCCTATTCTTTATATCTCTATCAATCTGCGTCACTATAATACTGCAGAAATATACAGAAAGGGACATACTTGTGTAAATGGCAAAATCAAGCCCGATTCTTATTATCGGGCATAATAATTAAGTGTTCTTGCATGGCAAGACCACTTACTGTTATCTCACATATATATTCTTATTATTATAGCCAAATCTACCCCCTAACTCCTCCCACAGTTTTTACACTACCTAGACAGTAATAGACCGAAACGTGCGAATTGTTCCTGATTGGCGTGCTATTACTTTGTGGAACGTTTCGCCGAATGGTTCACAAAATATCTGCGTTTGTGTGGAGAAATTGGTCCCATAGGAATGAATGGCGGAATGTTCAAAACTAGAGTGTGAGCTGACAAAAGCTAGAGTGTGAGCTGAAAAATCAGGACATGATTTCTAAACTGCCACCACTCCCTCATTTTCAAGCCCACCTACACAAATTTATAATCAAAACGTTCAGCTATCCCTGCTGCCACTAAAAATATCCACGGCTAAACCATAGTCCTGATAGTTTTCACAATATGACCATTTTTATGCAACTCATGCCTTCCATTGGCATATATTGAAACTCCACTCTAGCCACCTCAAGTTTGAAGGGCAATTTTTAAACTGCGACTGTGTCTTCATTTTTGATATTTCAGACACACAAAATGTAGGTCTGGGTCTTGTGATTCTCACAATATAAAGCTCTTTGCTGTAGGATTTATAATTTGTAAACTACAACCGTTCGAAGATGGCAACCGCCAGTGAAGTGAGCAAGTTGGAGCAGTTTGTTTTTAACCGCTCTTCTCTGTCCTTGCTGTAGAGTGAGTTGCCATAGGAACCCAGGTGTGTGAGCAGCCAGCAGAGTGACAAAAGCTAGAGTGTGATCTGAAAGATCAGGACATGATTTCTAAACTACCCACACTCCCTCATTTTCAAGCCCACCTACACAAATCGGCTGCTAATGTTTTTATAAATGTATGTTTTAATGTAACTATGAAGCACTTTGGGCAACAACATTGAAATTAAATGTGCTATATGAATAAATAAAAGTTGAAATGCATTTCGCACTCTATCAAGCTTGCCATGTGCACTTTTTTAATTTGATCAATCAATTGGTTAGTGTAATGTTTACTATATTTACTCACTCCACACAGTTACTCTGCCCACTCTATAAAGTTACTCTGCCCAGTCTAACCTTTCTACAGTTACTCCAGCCACTCCAACCACACAACAGTTACTCAAGCCACTCCACCCAGTTAGTCCGCCCACTCCAGTTGTAGACTACAGGTGGAGGCAGTGGCGTAGCTAGAAATGACTGGGCCCCACAGCAAATTTTTGAATGGGGCCCCCCTCCCCCAGTAATTTTTTTGCAACCCCTTCCTTTTATGCCGCCTCCAGTCCTGTGCTAGTAAAAAGATCACTCTGTCAGACCAGGCCCAGCAGTGCCATCCGTTTTCTACACTGTCTATACTGCCACTAAATATAATTTAATTGTGTAATACTGTTGAGGGGACCCTGACAAAATCTTTTAGTCCACCTCCTCCTGGATAGTCCCCTTCCGGCTCAGAGCCCCAAAGCAGCCGCCTCCCCCACTTCCCCTATTGCTACGCCCCTGGGTGGAGACAAGAACACTTCACACAATTTCCCCAGAAATTGTAGCTTTTCTAGTTATTACTAAGTAATAGTATCTAGTAGTGATACAAATAATAGTACTACTAAATAGAGGATGTTATAGTCCTAAAAAGGAAAGAGCTGAACATTTAATGTGTAGGACAATAAAAACATCAGTTAAGGTACATCACCTTATGGTGTTGTGCTAACAGGCACAATACCTATGGAAACATGGATATGCCAACTGAGATCCAGACGAGGACTGTTGAAACTGTGGCCAGACAAAAAAAATGAAGAGATCGATAAAGACAGGATCCCCAATATGGCACTGGCATCAATGATGGCCGATTCTGAATGGTGTCTTCTAGTTTAGTTAAATTAAGGTAAACAACAATGTGTTTCAAAGGTGAACTGCCTTCTTCATCAGGCTACAACACCCAGGTCTGCTATCTCCAAAATTCCAAAATAGCAGATGTTAGTCACTGATGATTTGAGGGACCACAAATGTCTAGGGGTAACAGCCAAGGCTAATAAGGAAGATTGTTCCCTTTGACTTTCATACCCTGTGATATTTAATGGTTCAAAGATGTCTCAGTTCAGGTTATCAATGTAATTGCAGGGAATAACGTAATGCAACTCCTTGGCCCTGTTTTTCACCATTATAACTATGTACTGTAGGCAAATATACAGTCACAGTCTAGTGCATGTTCACTAGCTAGAAATTAGGATGTAAATCCATCTATATGCATGTGAAGCTATATGAATTAGCATATGGTGTATTTGTAAGCACAGCTTGAGAGCGGGAATACACAACCTGCGACTCATGCCACATGTTGCTCGCGATACCATTCTGTGCAGCTCCCAACCATCTCATGACAGATATGCTTGTCTGTATCTGGGGGCTGCTCATATGTGTTGTCCATTATATAGGAATGCTGCATGGTGCGGGAGAAGGGCCATCTCGGGAACCCGCATGTGTTAGAATAATGGTGGTCTTCTGACCTCTGGGTGGGACTCCAGAAAGGAGTATATGGGGTAAAAAGGTGGCTATGTAGGTATGCAGCTATCTTCTTCGAAATATATGAGACTAGTGAAACTAGTTTCAACAACTCATAATAACTATGTTAGAGTAGCTCCTCTACTAAGAATTAAGTTGTCGAGTAGTGATGAGCGGCAGGGGTCATATTCGAATTCGCGATATTTCGCAAATATTTTTTTGAATATTCGTCGAAAATTCGGCAAGGTAATGATTGTGTAATAAGCAAATTTTCGTAATTCGCATTTTCGGATTCAAATTTTTATTGCGAATTTTTCAACTTACGACTATTAGACAAAGAAGATTATAGCACTATATTAGCTAAATTGCTCTATATTCGATTTTTTTTTATATTCGCTATATTGCTATAACTTTGTTTTTTAGAATATTCGTAATATTCTAAAACAAGAATATATAGCAATATAGCGAATATTCTAAAAAACGAATATAGAGCAAAATTCGCAAACACTACTACTCCTAAAGTCAAGTATATTGCAGCCTTCTTATTGGCCCACAAGCTAGAAGCAATGAGGGATCATGTGTACTGATAAAAAAAAAAAATCTAATAAAAAAAAAAAGGAAAAAAATAATTGAATATTCGAAATTACGAATATATATAACTATATTCTAAATATTCGCGAATTTTCGAAGTACCTATATTCGCGATAAAAATTCGAATATTCGTGATCAACACTATAGTGGAGGTTCAAGCAAATCCCCGGCCGGGGGGCATCAAGCACACACAGAGTTGGTGTACAATAGAGTCCGGGTTTCCCCTTCCTCAGTGTTTATTTATACATAAAGTCACAAACACAAAGCCAATCAGATGTTTATTGTATAGGACACTGAGCCAGATTATAGATAACAGGGCATGATAGCCTCATGTCAGGATAGAGCAGGTTATGGTGGAATGTGTGTACAGGGTCTGCCTACCCTTCGCAACCAAAACAAGTTTTGTAGCCCACCACCCCCATCACACACCTTATTTTGAAATGTCCTTAAGCAGTTTGGAAAAGTTTGTTTAAAGACAAGATAGTCGGTTACATTAACAATTACAATTCTGAGAGATGAATACATGCAAAATCTCTTACTTTATGGAGTGCAATCAGTGGAGAAGGCGACTCACATTTTTCCTTTGGGAAGGGTAGTCCTGTAAGTGGAACTGACACCTACCAGACATTCAGTGTCTTATGAACACTGTGGGGGAGATTTATCAAACTGGTGTAAAGTAAAACTGCCTTACTTGCCCATATTAACCACTCAAATTCCACCTTTCATTTTTCATAGCTCCTTTGGAAGATAAAAGGTGGAATCTAATTGTTTGCTATGGGAAACTAAGCCAGTTCTACTTTACACCAGTTTGATAAATCTACCCCTTTCTAAGTGCCCTGACATGCACAGTACCAGCTAATGGGCAGGAGATGTTTCATAAAGACTTATGACATGCACAATAGACATCACATGGAAGCAATTGACATGCACAGTGATGCCATCCTAGTTCTACTGATGTTTAGTGAATTGTACAATCAGGAAACACGCTCTAGACCAGGCATGCTCAACCTCCGGCCCTCCAGCTGTTGTAAAACTACAACTCCCAAAATGCCCTGCTGTTGGCTGATAGCTGTAAGCTGATTGGGCATACTGGAAGTTGTAGTTTTGCAACCACTGGAGGGCTGTAGGTTGAGCATGCCTGCTCTAGACTATGCAGGACGCTATGCTTTGGTAGGGAATGCTTTATGTAAGTACTATGCATGTCACATGCCGGAGGCCCAAGGCAGTCTTGCAAAAAGGACACAGGCAAGATTCAGACTAGGGACCAACAGAATACTTTATTACACATGTAATAAAAGCACATGACAGTAAAGCAGGTTAGGTAATAGTGTTAGCACTACCACAGAACCAAGTGCATCGGCAGACCAGAGGCAAAACCCAGAGGGCGGAGAGCCAGTGAAAACTGGTCGCACCTCCAAGAAGGTCTAGGTACACTTGGCAAGCACCAGCAGAACAGACAACAGAACTGGAACCCAACCAAACACAGGACAAGGATCAGATGACAAGACAAACGGGAACCAGCACAGAAGCAGATGCCTGGACCCCAAGCAGAATGGAAGCATGGTGGTCACAGGCAGAGCTGCACACAGACTAGAGATCCTCCCTCCGGAGAACCCAGGGACCCTCTCACGAAAGCAGAACAAACACAGGAACAGAAGCAGTAAGGCACTGCAGGACAGACATGAAACAGAGTAGATCAGAAGCAGTAGGCACTGCCAGGCTGGACATAGGAAAGGCTCAGAAGCAGTTTAGCACAGCCAGGCTATCAGACGCAGTTAGAGCACTTCTAGGTACAACAATGCAAACCAGGCGACACCACAAACAAGGGCAGATGGAAAAAAAAACTGGGTTAGCAGCAAGAGGTTACACCCAGTAAGGCACAAGATAGACTTACCTCAAGCCCCACAGCTCACAGATAGATATAGCTGGATAAATAAGTGCACCTAATAAGCAACACCCAGGCCCAGACCAGGGAATGTTAACCCCATCAGAACCAGGATTAACAAGAAGCAGAACATACAATCACAAGTGAATTCAAACTCAGTCCCTGTTCACACTTAAGGCCACAGTCAGCACGCATTGCAGAACCATCATGCATAGGAACACACACAGCCAGTACACAAAGCGCATGCAGCCACCCCGCATGGCACCAGAGACAGGAGCCACAGATATGCTGACATGGAATCCACAAACACAGGCCACAGTTCACACACACACCACTGCAGCCAGCAGGCAGCCCCAAGCAACCAGCATACACAGGTGTCAGCCTGCAGCCAGTACGTGAGAGGGCATGCAGCCAACCTACACTGGCAAAAACTGTCACAGTGAACCTCACCGTGACAATGCATTGTACTTTTTGTAAGTGATTCTGGACTTCTGATATGTTAACTAGCAATTTTTTGAGGCACTGTATATTATTATGAGATATGTTTTATTTCAATGTCATTTTTTAAATATGTGATTAGGCACATAGCACTTTGTTTAACACCCTATATGCTAATTTGGGATTATGATAGATCATATTTTTATTGTATATTTTATTAATTTATTAATTGCATAAGATCTGATGTAAGAGCTTCCTATTTATATTTGACTCTATACACTCTGTATCTGCTTGAGACAGACTCAATGTTTAAGCTGAAACATCGTGCCCATTTGGAATCCTGGTGTTGTCATTTCATCTTTTTGCATGTGTAGATAAATGTAGATATAATATGTTCTCTTTATATGCAGGTTTAATTTTCGGGCTTTGCGATGGACCCGGGCGATGATGTTTGCTATTGATGAAATAAATAAACGCAAAGACATTCTACCAAGAATTACCTTGGGTTACCAGATTTTTGATACATGCTTCACTATCTCCAAATCTGTTGAAGCCACCTTGACATTTCTTACTGGACAGAATGAAACCCATCCAAACTTCCGCTGCAGTGCAGGAGCACCACTGGCAGCTGTTATCGGAGCTGGAGGATCAGCCTTGTCCATTGCCACTGCCAGAATACTGGGGCTCTATTATTTTCCACAGGTAAATTTTACTATTATTTTTAGATATTCTATATTAAAGTACATTTGACATCACAGTTAAGGAGTTGTCTGAAATTACAAAAAGGCTGTGGTGCTATTCATCTAAAAATGGCACCTGTCTTTACCATGGGCTATGTATGGTATTGTAGATCGGATCTATTTCCTCAACTGTTACTTAAATTCACCCCATCTAGACCTCCGACGTATATGTATGGCAGAAGTCTAGAAGCTGAGGTGGCACCTTTGCTGTAGATACCTAATGTTTAACACATCAGACACCCAGAAGCAATGTCCGTGATTGGCAATAATGCCGATCTTGGACATTTAACCCTTCAGATGCTGTGATCAATTACATCCACTGCATCTGAGCGGTCTTTCCCTGGGAGCACTCTGCTCCTAGGGCCTGAATGGCTCCCCTGCACCGAGATCAAGGGAGCCATTTGGTCGCTGTGGTAACCTCTGGCTTTCTGAATTCCTCGAGTCCTCTTACAGCGATGTTCCTGTGGAGCCCTACCTATGTAAGAGACTATATTCTATGCAGGGGAGAAGGGGTTAACAAGAGTTAATTGCATTTCATCCTGGGAAATGCAAGTGCTTTGTTGTCTCATGTGACTTGCTGCTGCCCGTCCCTCTGAAAGAGAAGAAAGTCTTCCACATATGTGAGTAAAAGAGAGGTTTACATTTGTGGAATAATACCTTTAAGATAATCCCTAGCTTAGTATCTTATGAATAACCCAGTATTTGAACCCAACCAAATGGTGAGTCCATACCTTTACTTGCCCCTCCATAGGGCGCTCTTGGTGAAGTCTTGGGGAAAATAACCCTTCTCTGGTTATGTAGCACTGTTCCTTAGAAATCTTACATGCGTGAAAGCATTTTCATGTATATTACACAATAAAATTCCATTAATGTAACTCCATTGATGTAAATTATTATATCATTGTAGGGTGGAAAAAGGCATAATGAAGGATGGACTGACCATTAGAGGAGTCCTCCAGGGTCCATGGCCTGATTGGGACCATAGTCTAGATTCATTAAAAGTGCAGAGTCTAAACAGAAAATACTGTATAAATGCCTAACATTTGTGATAATAGAAATTAAGGGTAACTTACTGTAACCATTGCCCAACAAGTTTTTCCTCTACCACTAACCTTATGAACGGTTTTAGAGATTTGGAGATTTGTTGAATATCCAGTTAATTACTGCAATTTACTACCTAGATATATTTATTTTTAAGATTTTTTTTTTAAGATTCATTCAATTATATGAATGTATAAGGGTTAGCATGTAAAACAGCTAGGTTGCTTTTATTTGAGACATTCATAGACATTTTGTAAAGAACATGTGTTTATCCCTTTAATTTACAGGTGGGATATGCATCTTCTTGCTCAGTTCTCAGTGACAAGTTTCAGTTTCCATCTTTTCTCCGCACAATACCTAGCGATCAATCCCAGTCCAAAGGCTTTGCTGACCTAGTCACATATTTTGGTTGGACATGGGTTGGGACAATTGCAGCAGATGATGACTATGGGAAATATGGCATAAAGGTCTTCAAAGAGGAGGTTGAAAAAAATGGAGTATGCATTGCTTTCTCTGAAACACTGCCAAGGATCTATAACAAAGAAAGTATAGATGCCATTGTGGAGACAATACGTGGGTCAACGGCCAATGTCATTGTCATCTTTTCATCTGACATTGACCTTAGTCCATTAATGGAAGCTCTGGCAGCGACTAATATTACTGGTAAAACCTATTTATCCAGTGAAGCCTGGACAACATCAGCACTAATAGCTAAGCCACAATACTTCTCATTCCTCGGAGGAACCATTGGTTTTGCTATCCGTAGAGCAGAAATACCAGGCTTTGAGCAATTCCTCCTTGACATTCATCCGGAGCATGGGACTGATGATCTGGTATATGAGTTCTGGGAGGAAGCCTTCAATTGTACCTGGCCCACACAAAGAGCAGCATTTTATACTAATATAAGCATAGAAGCAATTGTGGCAGGACGGAAAAGGAATATATCTCCTCGCCTCTGCACTGGAAAAGAACAATTCAAAGATATATTAAATACATACACTGATGTGTCGGAACTTCGCATCACTTACAGTGTATACAAAGCTGTTTACACAATTGCGCATGCTCTCCATGATTTAGACATATGTGTGCCAGGGCGTGGGCCTTTTCCATCTGCTGCTTGTGCAAATTTGCTTGATTTTGAGCCATGGCAAGTAAGTATTTGTCTTACCTATGCATTGTGAATGTGCATAATAAGCATAAACATATAGATTTATAATGTATGGTATATTTAACTGGGACTGTTACACTTCAGTCTAATTAAAGCCATGTCCATATACTTGTACATATACAATGCTTTTGGAAAGTCTTCAGACATTTTATGTTGAGTCCTTGTGCTAAAATAATAATAATTTTAAAAAACATTTTCCCATTTGGCACTCAATACTGCATAATAAGAAAGTGAACACATAATTTTAGAAATGTTTGCTCTGGGGGCCTCCTATTTCCAATTTTTGAGATGTTTTTAAACCTCTATTGGAGTCCACCTGTGGTAAATTTAATTGACTGAGGGGTCAAAGGGCTATGGTAAGAGAGGTGATCGAGAACCCAATGGTCACTCTGGCTGAGCGCCATAGATCCTGTGTGCAGATGGGAGGATCTTCCAGAAGGTCCACCATTATGTACTATGTTACTATGTTACCATCACTGCAGCATTCCACCAATCTGGTCTTTATGGCCCATGAAAGTTTGAAAAAAAGTGCCTAAAGGACTCTCAGACTGTGAGAAACAAGATTCGCTGGTCTGTTGAAACCAGGATTAAACTTTGTGGCCTCAATTCTAAGCGTCATGTTTGGAGGAAACCAGGCACTCCCCAAAACCATTTCTACAGTGAAGCATGGTGGTTGCAGCATCATGCTGTGGGGGCGGTTTTCAATGGCTGGGACAGAGAGATTGGTCAGAGTTGAGGGAAAGCTGAATGGAATCGAGTACAGAGATATTGTTAATAAAAATCTGATGTAGAGTGCTCTGGACCTCATACTGGGCCGAAGGTGTACCTTCTGCAGTCATCCCATGAGGAGTCGGAGCAAATGATGGGAGTGGTAGTGGCTCTGGTGATCACATGCAATCACGGAAGCTGTCTTCACACTGTTGCTCCCATTCTTCTCTCGGGGCACACCCTGATTCTAGGGCTCTTTCCTGATGGTTGATATGGTGTCCTTGATCTTAGGTGTTTAGATGGGTGCAAGACAAGGCATGTAAAGTGCAATGACAAGCGTATGATGTAGGAGTCAGAAAACCAGGCCAGAGTTAGAATAATATACATCTCTCTTTACTGTAGTTGAAAAAATGGGAGTTACAGTACATCTAACTATAGCAAAACACAGTTCCAACTGTTCACAATGCAATTCTCTCGCAGATAGCGATGTATGGATTTAGGCAAAGATGCAAGTTATGGCCCTCTTACCTTTCTATCTTGCTAAAGACCGTCTCAGTAGAATCTTTGGCTGGCAATAATGGCTGGCAATAATCTACTTTGGCAATAATGGCTATAATGTCCACTGCCGAATATTTGAATGCATGTCTGGCCAGGATGCGTCCAAGTGTTAAAGGTTTCTTAATGGTGGCTCTCACTTGCATCAAAATCTCATTTGCTGTATTAGCAGATTACCTTGCTGACTCCTATGCTTGGCCATGCAGATTACAAATGATCAAATTCTCTCCTTTATCTTTCTCTCCTTTTCTTTCTGCCTAGTCTCTGTTGCTTTCTTGGGCCTGAGAAGAGTGAGCAATGGACTTTGCTTCCTTGATCTCTGAACTGTCCCTAGATCTGACTAGAGCTAAGGGTAGAGCCAGCCATCACCTAGCAACCTGCAAAGGCTGAGCCAGAATTATTAAACATGGTTGTGCCATCCTTACATGGCAATATTGGTTGTAATACATGACATAGCAATATAATACATCACATAATATTTAATAACATTACATTAAAGAACAAGCCATTTGCAGATACTGTACCCCCTGCTCTGGGATACTGCACTTCCAACACGTGGTCCAGCCCAAATCCTGATTTGAACCCAATCAAATATCTTTGGTGAAATCTGAAAATGGCTGTCCACAGATAGTCCCCATCCAACCTGACAGAGCCTGAGAGGATCTGCAGAGAAGAATGGCAAAAAATCCCCAAATCCAGATGTACAAACCTTGTGGAATCATACCCAAGCAGACTGGAGGCTATAATCGCTACCAAAGATGCTTTAACTAAGCCCTGAGTAAAGGGTCTGAATACTTCTGTCAATGCAATCATTTATTTTTTCCTTTTCAATAAATTAGCAAAGATTTCTAACATTCAGTTTTCACTTTATCGGGTATTGAGCTCAGAAGGATGGGAAAATTTTGTAACTCTTTTTATTTTAGCACAAGGCTCTAACATAACTAAATGTGAAAAAAATGAAAGGGTATGAAGACCTTTCTGGTGCAGATTGTGGCTCAAAGGTTATTTACGCTGTAATCAGCGACTTTGCCCTGCTCACAGGAGGTCTAAAAAAGTGTTTGAGGTGTGGGCGTGGAAAAGGACGGGCCGACAGGTTCGTCTCATTCATAATTTTCTATGCCTGTTTTAGGTGTAGAAAATTGTCTAAATGTAAGCAGGCAAGGTATACATTTGGACTGGCAATGGATACGCCGAAGTAATGTAGAGACCTCTTCGTAACTTCGGCGAATCCACCACCAGATATTGGGGTTATTAAACGCCGGTCTTAATAAATGACCTCCTATATGTTTAAATACTGAAGTGAATGTGAGACGAATAAAGCTGAATTTTGATCAGTATAAACTCCCTTTAGCGAGCATTCCAAATACAGAGAAAAACTGTAAAAATGCCAAACTACAAGTTGTCAAGAGTATCAGCGTTGTAGCAGTAAGGAGTGTTGGACCTAAAGGGCAGAACACAAAGCAGTAACTTAAAGGGGAACTGTCATTTTTATTTTATTTGCTAGTTTATTAGCGCTAGGCATGTATACCTGAGTTAGTCTGTCAATGATTGTCAAAAGATCTGTAATTACCTTATAATAACAGCCTTCATAAATGTCTTCCTTTCCACTGCTCCCTTGAAAGACTGTTGCTATGGCTCATCTACCTCCAGCTAGGAAGACAGAGGGGCGGTCCGCCACATTGCATGTGCATGCCTGCATTAGGCTTCAGAGTGAGGGGGCGTGTCTCTCAGTAATCCAATCTGATTGGCTGGCAAGGAGCTGCTGGCTACAGCAAGTGTGTATGTGAAGTAAGGGAAAGCAGTTTTGGCATTGGGGCACAAAGAGAAGTAAGGGCCCTATAGCAAGGATCAAACCAGGCCCCCACACAGGACAGAAGGGTTTCTGCCTAAACCTGTTTCAATGACCATTGAGCCATTTTTCCACTGCCTCATTTGCTAAAAGTTGTTCCTTTACAGGGTAGAGTCCTGACCAAGTTTTCACTTCCAGTAGAAGAAGGGATGATACCAACTAAGGCCTCATTCACACATATGTGGATTTTCACGGACCACGGTCCGTGAAAACCCGTCCTGCTGAGTGCAGGAGCGCACAGGCTTATTGGTTGCTACTGTACAGCGGCGGCACGAAGCGCACAGAGTCATAGCAACCAATGACGCCGTGCACTCCTGCACTCAGCAGGACAACAGGCCGGGTTTTCACAGACCGTGGTCCGTGCAAATCCACGTATGTTTGAATGAGGCCTAAAACTGGGCCCCCTCTTGCCCTGGGCCCCATAGCAATCGCATGGTCTGCCGCTATGGTAGTTAAGCCCCTGGTTCTGCCCTCAGAGAACTTTCAGAGGAGCCATCTTGAGAACGTCCTTATATTGTAAATGTTTAAACAGCCGAAACTAAGGGAAAAACTCAAGGAAAACAGTGGTAAGTGAAGAAACTAAAGATTGCTTTATGCATAATACTGCTGCAGAAGTAACATATGCTAAAGTTGATTTTTTTTAATGAAAACCTGACAGGCATCCTTTAAGAAGAAGCATGTTATTAATCTAGACTTGACAATGTCTCCTGGCCCTACACATGTGGTTTTATGCATTCCACTGTTGATGTATCAACTGCATATTGTAGCTTTTGGGGATATGATAAGATGTCTGATATAGGAATACTCAGTTGAGTCATATTCGGTTGATTTGTCATAAATGCTTCTTTAATCAGTCTTTGCATTTTCAAACCTAGAAACATATGTAGATTTACATTTAGGAGACGGGTTGTTCTTGTGCTATATTAGTATGATTTCTTTATATTTTTCGACAGCTTATGTACTATTTGAAGAATACGAAATTCACACTTGACACTAAAGAATACATCAAGTTTGATGATTCAGGTGATGTAGACGGATATTATGACATTTTAAATTGGCAGTGGCATGACAATCAGACACTATCTTTTGTACAAATGGGACATTATAAAGTAACTGGAGCAGGAGCAAGTGTTGAACTTAAAATAGACAACAGCTCAATATTCTGGAACACCCCAAACAGACTGGTACGTACTACTATACTACTAATACAATATACTACTTATTACTAAACCGATGAGGAGGAAGTCATGGTATAGTTCATGGAATAAAGTGCTAATTTCAGATACAACACATATGGGCTATAAACAACAAGTAACAGACTTCTAGGAAGCAGCATTAAAAGTTCCCAGAGGACTTATGGAAAAAGATAATAACCGCTTTACTACCAGTGCCATACATGTATGGCAGAAGTAGTCAATTTAAATATGCCATAACCGCCAAGTATCTGAGCTAATGTCTGCGATCAGTGATAACGCTGATCACAAACATTTGTCCCCTCAGGTGCCACAGTCAGTTGTGACCACGGCATCTGAGTGGTGAAAATGCAGGAGCCAGTAACAGCATCCCCTCTTTGAGATCGGGGAACCTTGTAATAACAGGCTGAAGCCTGCTGGAGACTACGATGCCTATCACAGAAATATCCCAATACAGGCCTGCAGGTGACAGCACTGCATTGGAATAGACTGAATTGTTTTTTCTTTAATAGATCAAAATCCATTAGTAAATATAAAAAGGCAATCTAATCATTGCTTGTTATACTTTAAATTCGAATCACTCCCCTTTCCCCATATTTAAAATAAAAATAAAAAATCAATAATAAAAAATAAATATTAGGAATTGTCATAGACACAAAATAGTATTGATAGAAACTACAAATCATCTGACAAAAAACGAGCCCTCGAACAGCTCCCTGGACATATCTGTAAAAAAGTTATGAGGTTCAGAATATGATGAAAAGAAAAAAAAAGAATCTTTTCTTCAGTTTTAAAGGCTATGTACACCTTGGGGGTCATTTTTTTATGATTGCATATACTTATTTTTTATGATTGCATTTAGTCATTTTGGGCTAAATATGATATTTTTTTTATTTGGTCTTTATTAAAAATATTCAGCCTTTCCATTAACGAGGCTCTGTCACCTGGTTACAGCATACCCTAATAGTCATATAGTTAGGTAGGGCTCTTAACACTGATACAAAAACATACCTTTCATTCCCTTCTCTGAGGTCCGTTTTAGCTGTAAAAGCAACTTTTATAAATATTTAAATGAGCAACTAGAGCACTCGGAGGCTGGGTTATGCCTTCTGAGCACTGCTTCTGCCACACCCCCAGTGTGCATGCAGACATGCAGTGACGTGATGGCACGCACCCTACCTGGCTATGTGACTATTAGGGTATGCTGGAACCAGGTGACAGAGGATCTAAGGTTAAGAGGGTTTTCCAGTATTTTTTAACTGATGACCTATCCTCCTGTGTGTGCTGCTTACAAAGACAGTGCCATCCATTGTATAGTGGCTGTGCTTGGTGTCACACTCAGCCCCACTCACTTGAGCTGCTCCTAGGCCACGTGACATCTAAAAGTGTCATCACTCGGCCTAAGAAAAGCTGGGAGAAGGCTACAGCCAGGGGCGTAGCTATAGGGGGTGCAGAGGTAGCAGTCGCTACCGGGCCCAGGAGCCTGAGGGGGTCCTAAGACCCTTGTGCCACATAATAAGACACTGGTATTATGGAAAGTGCATGCTGGTCAAGTTACAACTCTGGCTGCAGGGAAGGGTTAGGTCAAGAATTTGGCATGAGGGGGGTTGGGGGGTGCCATTTCAATTTTTCAATGCTTGCCTCCCTTGTCACAAAGCACTGAGGGAATGGGGGCCCAAGCTGAAATCTTGCACCAGGGCCCATGAGCCTTTAGCTACACCTCTGGCTACAGCGCTCACAGGAGCGCCACTACCTTCTAAAACAGCTGATTGGCGGGGGTCCCAGGTGTTGGACCCCAACAGATCAGCTACGGATTACCTATACAGAGGAGCTGTGTGAATCATACTTTCACTTTGTGCTAACCCATATCTCAAAATTACTAAAAGGTTAAAAACACTTATTTAAGACACATTCTTATCAGTAAGATAAGAATTGAGCTATAATGATTGTTTAGGAGGTCAGAGATCATGGATAAGGGATCAGCTGAGCTGCCTGACGGAAGAAGGTGAAAAGATCCGGCTTCTAAAGAATATCAGCCCTGTACAGAGACAAGGGATTCACATTTTAATAAAGACCAATTGAAAAAAATGATTTTAGCCCAAAATAAGTAAAATGCAATCCTAAAAAAATTCCCCCGAAGGTGTAAATAGCCTTTAAAACATAAGAAAAACTATTTTAGTGTGGTAAATATACTGACCCAGAGAATGAAGATAACAGGTCAGTTTTACTGTATAGATAACGCCATAAAAACAAAACCTGTAAAATTGTTATGAAATTGCATTTTTTTTTCAAATTCCACTCTATTTGGAATTTTTTCCAGCTCCCACTACATCGTATGCAATATTAAATGGTGACATTAGAAATTACAACTTGTCCCACAACAAACAAGCCCTTATATGGCTACATAAATAGAAAAATAGAAACATTACGGCTCTACAAAGGCAGGGAATGAAATGTAAAAAATCCTCTGGGACTTAAGGGGTTACCGTAATATCTATTTACATCTGAAGTTTTGATATATCTACATAACAGTAAACTGTTACATAATCTAATACCAATTAAACATAATACAGCTGAAATATAAAATGGCATAATTTCTAATATTAATAACATTTATTATTTATTTTAATTATATGTTTTTCATCTTTACTCTAGTCTCCAGTATCGGTTTGCAGTAACAGCTGTATTCCAGGTACAAGAAAAGGCATTAGGCAAGGAGAACCAGTGTGCTGCTTCGACTGTATTTCATGTGCAGATGGAGAAATTACCAATGAAACTGGTAAAATAATTTTTTAAATGTTATGTGTATTACTGTTAAAAATAGAAGGGTTTTCTCATAACTAGTGTTGGGCGCGAATATTTGAATATCGGCACTTTGAGAATTTGTGAAGATTTAGAATATAGTGCTATATATTCATATTCACAAATATTCTAGATTTTTTTTCATCTTAACCCATGATCCCTCCCTGCTTCTTGCTTGTGGGCCAATGAGAAGGCTGCAATGTCTTAGCAACATCCCTAGCAACCAATAGGAAAGTTGCCTACCCCTTACTATATAAGAACCTCCCCAGCAGCCATTTTCTGTAGTTTTTTGCAGTTCTGAGAGAGAGAGAGCAGTGTCATTACATTAGATAGTTAGTTAGCTTATACACATATATATATATATATATATATATTACAGATAGTTAGTGGGAGATAGTCAGTGTAGGTTATATCCTGATATAGTGTAGCTGGTTCCAGTGCAGGGTGTTAGGTAGTGCGATAGGTTCTGCTGTCCATACATAAATGCTACAGACATAGTGCTGTGATGTCACAACAATACTTAGTGCACCAATCAGTAATAAGTAGTCAGACCTGATAAAATGTGAAGTTGCATGTATTGCGCCAAAATATTCAAATCATTAGTGTTGATTTTGCAATCACAAATATATTGGAGCACTCTATCTGCATATAAAGCTATTGTAATGTTCTGCCGTGCCAACCATTTCCTCCAGTCTCAGGAAACTTCTAGCAGCTTGAAAAATGTAGCAAAAGTGACCCACGCCTGTATTGCACGCGTAATATGCACATATTACTTTGCCGATTTTCGCAATCAAGAAAATAATGGCGAATTCTTGAATTCGTGAATTTATGATGAATATTCGCCCAAATATTTGCTAAATATCGTGAATTCGAATATTGCCCCTGCCGCTCATCACTACTCATAACTCTGGGGAAAACTGCTGCCAGCTTGACATTGTAGTACAGTGAAGCCTCTTTGAGATCAGTACCCAAAATAATTGCATAAAAATCGTGTTTTAGAGAGGTGGTCCTCTCAAAGAACATGACCAGTATGCATAGTATATAGTGGAACTGATAAGCTGATTATAATTTTTTTTTTTTCATAGATGGGGTCCTTTAAAAAGGCTTATGGTGGTCATATATACACTGTAGATGCTTGAGTCCACCAAAGTGGAATCTTACTGTAAATATTAGTTCTTTGATATGACTTAGGCTACTTTCACACTTGCGTTCAGAGCGGATCCGTCTGGGGTCTGCACAGACGGATCCGCTCATATAATGCAGACGATGGGATCCGTTCAGAACGGATCCGTCTGCATTATATTTTAGAAAAAAATCTAAGTGTGAAAGTAGCTCAGACGGATCCGTCCAGACTTTTCATTGAAAGTCAATGGGGGACGGATCCGTTTGAAAATTGAGCCATATTGTGTAAACTTCAAACGGATCCCTCCCCATTGACTTACATTGTAAGTCTGGACGGATCCGTTTGCCTCCGCACGGCCAGGCGGACACCCGAACGCTGCAAGCAGCATTCAGGTGTCCGCCTGCTGAGCGGAGCGGAGGCCAAACTCTGCCAGACTGATGCATTCTGAGCGGATCCGCATCCACTCAGAATGCATTAGGGCAGTACAGATGCGTTCGGGGCCGCTTGTGAGAGCCTTCAAACGGAACTCACAAGCGGAGCCCCGAACGCTAGTGTGAAAGTAGCCTTAAAGAATGGGATTCTGAAAGGGCAATCCCACTCAAAGACCTCCATATGTGTTAAAACTGCATATGAACAGGGTTATCGCCAGGAACACAGTCCACAATCTAGGCATCAGTTATTACATCAGTTTTGTGGAAATCTTCAGATAATTTTGTCTAAACACAATATTGCTTAGACTAAAGATGAACAATTTTTTTTAAAATTTGATTTGGATGCTTTGCTGAATTTCCCCAAGAAATTTGCTTCGTTCCAAATTCATTTGTCATGAAGAGTGTTAAATCAACAATATCCTGGCCTGGAGGGAGAGCGTATCTTGGTGTACATCACTGTGCATTGCAGCAACATGCATGGCTAGTCCTTTCTGGTAGTGAAAAAGTTACTGTGCGTCAGTATGACAGGCAGGTTTTATACAATGGATAAGTAAGTTGGAGGGCACTCAAATGTCTAGGCACACATATGAATGGATAAGTTGCATATAATAATAAATTATTTATTTAGAAATAAAAATATAGATATGTATACCACAACAGGTATATGCGAGTGGTTCCAGATGGATGGCGTCAAGGTATTCTGATAACGTATACCTCAATACGCAATGTATCTCCTATAGAATAAAATGCAATATTCTGGTATATAGTAATAGATACTAGTACAGGTGATCAGTTTGTCTAGTATGTCTCTAGAATATACGTCAAAGTGCACAGTGTGTGGTTCTGTATACACAATTGGCACTGACGTACGTATCCGGATATCCAATAAAAATATTGATAATAAAATCAGATTATGTCAGATAGTAATAAAGTCCCTTGCTATGTCCAGATAAATTAAGTCAGCTGTGTGTGGAAGCTGGAACAGTCTTACCCCATTTGTGGTGTGTCCCGAGAGGTGACTATCGGCGTTGTATGCTGACGGTGGTCCGGTCCTGGGGAATGTTGGTGTGCACGTGTCTTGCAGCTTGCTCGGCGTCTCTGGTTGCGTCCCACGTGGTGCAGAAGATGGAGTCCCACGTAACTCAAGGCGTATCTGCGTCACTGGGGTCAGCTGACTAAGACACCTGGAGTGAGTGGCTGCTATCGTAACTCACAAGTTCAGCGAGGCACAGGTAAGCCCTTACCCGTGCCTGTGCCGCGAGCCGGTCTGAAACAAATGCGGTCACCAAGAGCAGGCAATTACGAGAACAGCCGCCAGGGGCCTTCATTGGGCTGTTCTCGGAACTGCCTGCTACCGGTGACCGCATCTGTTTCAGACCGGCTCTCTGCACAGGCACAGATAAGGGCTTACCTGTGCCTCGCCAGACTTGTGAGAAAAGATGGCAGCCCGCATGTGTTCACGGGCAAACAATGCGAACTGGCCATCACCTGTCAGCAATAAGTTTGTGTTGACGTCACTGTTTTTCCCTTCTTCTGCTCCATCAGAAGAACAACCCCCCCAAAAAATGGATCCTGTCTATTGAGCATCTTCACAAGGTCAGTATTTGGTCAGTAATTGATCAGTATTGGTAAGGCAAAAACAGGAATGGGTCCAAAACAGAGATGAAATGTGATGGAAATATTTGCATGTCTTCTGTGATTTGGACCTAAAATACCATGTGATCGGAGCTTTACAGATGCTCCAAAGACAAGATCCACAGTGTTTTCCATTTTTCGGTTCTTCTGACACATAAGAAGGATAAAATAAACAGTGATGTCAACAAGGCCAAAGAGGGACACTAGTAGCCCCAGAACAGAGTGGCAACAACATGAGGAGTCAACATAGTGGCTCAGTCACAAAGTGGTGAGGGTGGCAACAGAATGAGGAATCAACATAGTGGCTCAGTCACAGAGTGGGGAAGGGGATGGCAATAGCAATGGCAGTAGCAGAGTAGCAGCACAAAATGGTGGTAGTAGTAGAAGATGGCTGCAGAGGCAACAGGTGTGTAGCATCAGGCGGGTGGCAGCATCAGAATAGTGGCTGAAGCACATGGCCAGAAGTAACAGGCCATATTTCACAATGTTCTGCTGTGGCAGCACACTGCAGTCAAAACATTACTGTCAGAATCATCTAGTATGATACATCAGGCACCAGTGTGTGGAAATCCTGGCTGATCCATGCCTGATTCATCTTTATAAAGGTTAATCCCTCTACATTTTGTGTTGAAAGGCAAGTTTGTGGTAACTATGTCTCCCGCTGCACTAAAAACCGCTCTGATGTCACACTACTGGCCAGGCAGGAAAGCTTTCCCAGGGAAAATCAGCCAGTTACAACCACAATTCTAGTTTGACTGACCAGTAGTCTAAGGGGTCTTGAACCTGGGGTGACAGGGTGCAGTCCAAGTATGCAAACACCTGCTGTTCAGATTCTGCTCCATGCCCTGCTGCTGGCTGGTTTCTTTAGTTGGAGGGTGAAGAAATGTGCTCATTAGAGACTCTAGACCTGCTGACGGAGCTACTGCTGCTCCTTAACCCAATCACTTCCAGCAGTCATGGCAGTGGAGCGTGAATGCAGAGGGTACACCCCTCCCGTCAGACCTTTGTGAGGATGGGCGATGGTGCACATAAGCAGCCGCATAGTGCACCTGTCTTTGTTTTTGTTATGTTATTTTGATTGCTTATCACATCCACACAATTGCTATCCTGTGTAGGATGTCCATTGTGGTACTTGTGGTCTGCTGCAGGCATCCTCCATTGTATGCATTTTTGCTGGGGATTGCCATTAGCAACGGACCACAAGTGCAGGATCTGCCCCCCCAGTATAGATGCACCACTGCATATGGGGTTGAGCACTTCCTGCTTTTTAATACCACACCAATTTGTAGTAAGTACAGTGTTCTTGCAACAAATGAGAATTTCCTCACGCTTCATAGTAACGAATCGCAATTTTTCCTAAAAATGGCAGCTACACGTGTGAGGACTGAGGACATGGGGCAAGGAACTCTGGGAAGGCAGTATCACCCAGATTGACATGCATGCATGCAGCCAATCAGCAGCCAGGAAGCCAAGTGATGTCACAGCCCTATAAATACGGCAGCCATTTTAGATTCTGCCATTTTCCAGCGTTCTGAGTGCAGAGACAGATGTGAGAAGGCGCTAGGGACAGCAATAGGAAAAACCTCATTGCGAACAAAGAAACTGAAAAAATGATTTATAAGTGCAGGAAATGGATAGGGAGTAGTATTGATCGAGCATGCTTGGCCGAACACCAGTTCGGCTCGAGCATCTCGAAGCTCGGCACATGGCGGTGTTTGGCTGAATACCGCATGTGCTCGAACGCTATGCTCGAGTCTCCTCCCCGCATGTTTGTTGCCTGCTACGCAGCCAATAAATGTGCAGGTAGGTACTGCCTGCCCTTCACTGTAATGCCGTAGCCATGTTGGTTACTTGCATTACAGTGATTGGCTAGCCGGAACACACATGTTTGGCTCAGTGTTAGTCAGGGAGAGCTGTGCTGAAGAAGGGAAAGATAGTGTACAGAGGGAAATTTATATATTTTTTAAGTTGAAAAACTTGAAACTGTGCCTACTGCCAGAGCACAAGAAAAATAATCATCCACGATACCTAGCTTCATGTCCCAGTTTGCAGGGCGGTGTGCAGGAAAACGCCCTCCAAATCAGACTAGTGATACCAGGTGGTCAGTTGGCTTGCAGCAGATAATGCTTCCAGTCGGTTAAGCACCACCCTGTTTTCCACCAAGTCCAGTCTCAGTAGCCAAGAGTCTGGTCAATACAATCCTCACCCGGATCCTCCTTCCTCCCACCATGGAGAGTCTTGCCAAACAAGTGAACCCACAATCGAATATTCCAAAGAGATCCTTTCAGCGCCATTCCTTCATTTGGGCCTCTCGAGAAGCCCGCAGGAAATCTTGTGCCCTGATTCCCAAACGCTTCAGCATCCATAATCACAAGAAGATGACGTTGGGGAACGGCAATTAGTGTTTCACGAGGTGGATGATGATGATGAGACACAGTTGCCAATAAGTCAACGGCAATTAGTGTCTCAAGAGGTTGATGATGAGGATGAGACACAGTTGTCAATAACTTAGGTTGTTGTTAGGTCAACAAGTCAGGAGGATGAGCAGAGTGAGGAAGTGGAAGAGGAGGTGGTGGACGATGAAGTCACTGACCCAACCTGGGAAGGTGGCAAGTTGAGCAAAGACAACAGTACAGAGGGGGAGGGATCCGCAGCACTGCAACAGGCTGTAAGAGGCAGTGGGGTGGCAAAAGGGAGAAGGCAGGCAACACCAAACAGCCCCGCAACTGTTCCCTAGACCACACCCTTGCAGAAATCTCCCTTGCCAAGGGGTAGGTGTTCCCCTGTCTGGCGCTTTTTGAGGAAAGTGCAGACGAAAAAAGAATTGTAATTTGCAACCTATGCCATACAAAAATGAGAAGGGGCGTGAACACTAGGAAACTCACCACCACCAGCATGATCCACCACATGGCATCAAAGCACCGTAATAGGTGGGCCGAAAGTCTGGATTCACAATCTGTGTCTGTGGGTCACACCACTGCCTCTTCTCTCTGTGTTACGTGCTGGCCAATCCCCTGTCGAAGGCGCAGCACCATCAGCGACCACATCCGGCAGTGTGTTATTGTAAACAAAAGAGCCCTTGCCCTCCGTGATCAAGCGCAGGGCAAAGGAGCGCATGGGAGCATGAGATGTTCCGATGCTAACATCAAGGGTTCTGCCTGGGTCAAATTATGGGTATGTCCGGGTTCTGAACCCCGACAACCCCTTTAAATAACCAAATATATTTACCCATTCCTCTAACGTAACCATTGGGCGATCAATTCCCTAAGCCTTGACATCCTTATTAAATAGTGCCTTAACTAACAATTTATATAATTGGGAAATCTTGCCCTTCTGACCTAGACTCCCTATCACATACTTCAAAGGTGAAGAAGTGTCTATCTCCAACAGTGAATTTTTTTTTACACTAGAAAGTGCTGAACGTATCTGAAAATACCTGATCCAGCTTAAATTACCTAAATTCCCCATTTGTGCTAAACAGGAGAAAGGGAGTATCTCTCCACTCTTCACCACCTGTGAAACATGCAAAATATAACTTTTTTGCCAAAACCCATCCCTAGCTAATTTATCGAAATCCTGTAAAAAAATTGTGCCAAAAAGGAATGCACAGAAGAGATTCCTTTATCCCAACCATCTTCTAATAGTGGTCCAAGATCTAGAAAATAGCTTTCCCGCTTTCCAGTAACTCTGTACTCTTGTTCAACATTGATTAATCGCCCAGATTCCAACAGAGTAAACATGTTATCATATGGAGATTGCTTTACCAAAGTCTTAAAGAGACCACTTTGCTCCCATTCACAGTATAACCATAAGTGCCCAGCTATAAAATAGCCCTTGAAGTAGGGAAGATTTAACCCTCCCTGCTCCAACGGCTTATAGACATAGTCCAATTTTAACTTCACTCGCTTTTTCCCCCCAAAGTAAATCGTTAATCATCCTCTCAAGGAGTTTGAAAAACGTATCCTCGATCCAAATTGGGGAATTCCTGAGAATATAGAGAAGTTGGGGTAAAATTACCATCTTAACCAAAAATATTTTGTCAGCTCTAGATAGGAGTAGTCAAAGCCATATCGTAACTTTTTATCTCAATTTACTTATCAATGGAATCAAGATAAGCTGGGTTAAATCCTCGATCCTAGGTGATATCATCATGCCCAGATATTCAAAAGAATCAACAACTTTTAACATCATCAAAGACCCCTTGCTTAGAAACTCAAGACTATCCAATAACATAAGGGTAGTTTTTGACCAGTTAATATCTAAGCCAGAGACTTCCCCCAAAAATTTTACTGTACAAATAATTCTTGGGAGGGTTGTATTAGTATGTATATATAAAATATATAAAAGTATATAAAAAATAACATATCATCCGCATATAAAAAAATCCGATCCTCTCGTCCCAATACTCCAAACCCCTCAATCCTTGTATCTTGCCTAACACTAAGTGCCAAAGGCTCAATATAGATGTCAAACAATAATGGAGAAAGTGGACCTCTAGTCAACATAAAACTCTAGGTCAGACTGCCATTAAGATTCAGTCTCACAATAGGGGACTTATACAAAAGCCTAACCATACTTATAAACCTCGTACCGAATCCCACCCTTCCCAACACCTTCCATAGGAATTTCCACTCCACCCTATCGAACACCTTAAAGGCATCCAATGACAGGATGGAGCGGGAACTCCCCCTGGAGGACTGTATGTTCGCAAAGAGTCAATGAAGGTTATGATGAGTACCTTTATTAGGCATAAACCAATTCTAATCGGGATGTATAATAAAATAACTCTGGAGAGCCTTGTGGCCAATATCCTTGATAGGAGCTTAACATCTGTATTCAGAAGCGATATTAGTCTATATGACCCCATATCTAAGGGATCTTTCCCCTTTTTCAGTGTTAATATAATTACCGCTTCTGTCATTGACTCGGGTAGGCTACCATCCTCCAATGACTCAGCAATTAGCATCAGAAGACGCAGAAAAATTACCTCACGGTACTTGTGATAAAACTCGTATGGAAAGCCATCTGATCCAGGGGAGGAGTTTCACGATCATGCCTTTATTGCGGCCTCTAACTCCTGGAGTGAAAATTCTACTTCAAGGGATTCGATCTGTATTTCAGTAAGAACCGGGAAAGTGATGGAGTCCAAATAGGTATCCATCATTTCATCCGAAATATTATTACTAGTTTTATATATTTCCAAAAAGTGTTTTTAAAAAAGCTCCCTTTATTTTCTCCTGCTTTTCAGTAATTAAAACCTTGGCTGAGTGAATGCTGACTATTTCATTTTTTGGGTTCTGATTAGATATCACCTTAACCAGGAAGTACAGTGCTTTAAGCACCAAAAATAGTAGGCCACACAGACCCAATTAATTAGCTGAATAATTATTATACCGTATTTTTCGCCCTATTAGACGCACCGGCCCATAAGACGCACCTAGATTTTAGATGAGAACAATAAGAAAAAAATATTTTCCATTACACCTTAGGTCAGACCAGCAATCAGACCGCCAATGTTAATCAGACCACAGCTTGCAGCCCCAATCAGACCCCCAATGTCAATCAGACCTCAGATCAGACCCCCAATGCCTCAGATCAACCCCCCAACCTTCAACCATCTATCACCCCCCATATGTCAGCCATCAGCCCCCAGCGCAAATAAAATAAAATAAACTCACTTACCTCTCCTGCTCCTGGACGCCACCACTCCTCACCATTGCGATCCTCTTCATCCTGCTGTCGGCTGTGTTTCGCGGTGCACAGTGTGAGGTCACAGAGCGCCCTCATGCTGTGCGCAGCCCTGCACAGCCGATAGCCGAGGACCAGGAAGTGGTGTGTACAGAGCCTTCCCAGTCATTCGGTACTAATGAAGCACTTCCATAATGGAAGCGCTTCATTAGTATTTGCCCCATAGGACGCAGGGGCACACTGGGGGGAAAAAGTGTTTTTCCAACAATAAAATAGGTAGGTCTCACAAACCAATTAGCCGGCTGAATAACTATTATATATCCCTGTGACTGTGGCAAGTACAGTGTTTTTTCAATCCAAAAAATAGGTAGGTCTCACTGACCCAATTAACTGGTTAATAACTATTATGTATCCCTGTGACGGTGACAAGTACAGTGTTTTAAACACCATAAATAGGTAGGTCACACTGACCCAAATAACCGGCTGAATAACTATTATATATCTCTGTGACAGTGGCAAGTAAAGGCTTTTTCACCCCCCCAAAAAAAGGTAGGTCTCACTGACCCAATTAACTGGTTAATAACTATTATGTATCCCTGTGACGGTGACAAGTACAGTGTTTTAAACACCATAAATAGGTAGGTCACACTGACCCAAATAACCGGCTGAATAACTATTATATATCTCTGTGACAGTGGCAAGTAAAGGCTTTTTCACCCCCCAAAAAATAGGTAGGTCTCACTGACCCATTTAACAGGTTGTTTTATTATTATATTTCCCTGTAACAGTGGCAAGTAAAGGTTTTTTCCCAAAAAAAATAGGTATGTCGCACTCACACAATTAACAGACTGATTTACTATTATATTTCCTTGACCCTGGTGCAAATGAGTAGGATTGCAACTAAAAAAATGCCAACACGTCACCCAGGGACGTAGCTAAAAGCTCATGGGTCCTGGTGCAGGAGTTCAGCTTGGGCCCCCCGTCTCTCAGTGCTTGTTGGCAAGGGACAGGGGAGCACATAGCCTTCCTGCTGCCTGAGGTAAACATGCCAAATTCTTAACCTAACCCCCTCCCTCCAGCCAGAGGTGTTACATGACCAGCATGCACTTTCTATAATACCGGTGTCTTATGTGGCACAAGGGTCTTTGGGCCCCCTCAGGCTCCTGGGCCTGGTAGCGACTGCTACCTCTGCACCCCCTATAGCTACGCCCCTGACGTCACCGTCGGTCACCTGCACACTTTTAAAATATAATAAAGGCCTAACACTCTCTCTGCCTGCAGCAGCGTCTTGTCCCTACACTAGTCAGAACAGAATTGCGGCGCCCCATGTAATCCAGCATTTATGCATGCATGGTCACATGGTGCTCCGGCAATCACAGCCACTCCAATTAGAATGCTCACTACACTCCTTAAAAAATTGCTTGAGGAGTGCAGTTTCCAAAATGGGGTCTTATTGGAGGTTTCCACTGTAGAGGTACCCCAGGAACCCCTCAAATGTGACATGGAACCTAAAAACCGTTCCAAATCTTCTAAAAACATACAAAACTCCTTCCTTTCTGTGCCCATACAGCAGTTTATGACTACATATGGGGTGTTACAGTATTCAGGAGAAAATGAGTAACAAGTTGTGTGGTGATTTTCTCCTGGTACCCCTTGTGAAAATAAAAAAATTGAGTCTCAAGTGACATTTTATTGTAAAAAAAAATAATTTTTCATTTTTATAGCCAACTTTTCTAAATTATATGAAACACCTGTTAGGTCAAAGTGCTGTCTATATCACTAGAAAAATTTAATCCCCAAAATGGAGTTACTTTTTGTGGAGTTTAGACTGTAGGGGTATCTCAGGATCTCTTCAAATGTAACATAGTCCCAAATCCATTCCAGCAAGACCTGCCCTTAAAAAAACATATAGCCCCCCTTACCTTCTGAACCCTGCTGTGTGCCCATGCAGCACCTTACTAACACATATGGGGTGTTGCCGTATTCAGGAAAAAATGAGTAACAAATTTTATGGTGCATTTTCTCCTTTTACCCCTTGTAAAAATGAAAGATTTGGGCCTTTTTCATCAATTTTGCTGCCAATTTTTTCTAAATATTATGAAATGCCTGAAGTGCTCACTATAACCCTTGAAAAATTCCTTGGGAGGGGTGTTGTTTCAAAAATAGGGTTGCTTTTTTGGAGGTTTACAATGTAGGGGTATTTCAGTTTTTTTTTCAAAGCAACGTGGCACCCAAAAACCTTTCGAGCTAAATCTGCTATGCAAAATCCATATAGTGCTTCTTTACTTCTAAACCCATAAAGCAGTATATGAGCACATATGTGGCGTTTCTGTAAACTTCAGTATCAGGGTAAAAAATATTGAGGTTTGTTTTGTGTTAACCCTTGCTATGTCACAGGAAAAATGGATTATAATAAAAAAAATCTGCAAAAATTGAAAATCTGCAAAAATATATATTTTTTAATTTTACCTTCATTTTGTTTTATTTTTTGGGGTACACCTAAAATTTTAACAAAATTTATAAAAATCGGGTCATTTATGGGTGGTTTCTATTATGTAAGCCCTTCAATGTCAGTTCACAACTCAATTGGCCCTTTAAAAAGCTGGTTTTGGAAACTTTCTTGAAAATTTGAAAAATTGCTTCTAAAATTTGAAGCCTTCTAACCTCCTATAAAATACAATGTACAAAATGATGTCAGCATTAATTAGACATATGGTAAATGTTAATTAGTAGTGTTGATCGAGCACCAAAGTGTTTTTAGTCATAATATAAATATATAATATATTACAATATATATAAATATATTATGGCTAAAACATTAGTAGTAGCCTCTAACATATTATGCATTCATATATATCAGAAGTATGATTATATATATATATATATATATATATATATATATATATACATTTATTTTGTGCCATACATTTTTTACAATTACTGAATAAATATAAAAAATATATATCTAATTTAACCTCTATTTCTTAAAAAGTTTGCAATGGTATTTTAACTCACAGCTTCTGCATCTCAGCCCAGAACTTTAACCACTACACTTATATAGCTGCATAGCATGGCGCAAAAAAAAAAAAAAAAAATAGGAGACTTCTACTGTATAGGTCTCAGTACAGTAGAAGTCTCATATTATTTTTTTATTAAAATAACTAGCTATGCAGCTATTATAGCTGAGTGGTTAAGTGCCTTGCCTCTAATGCGGAAGGCTGTGAGTTTGAATCCCAGCAGAAACTTTTCTGTAATACAGGCTAAATTAGATTTCACTGTACAGAGATCTTCTGCATAGAAATAGAGGCTAAATTAGATTTAAATACACTGACTTCGATGAACTGGTGTTCGGCCGAGCATCCTCACGCAACACTATTAATTAGTAACTATTTTATGAGGTATCTGTCTTAAAAGAGGAGAAATTTACATCCTGAAGAGGTTAACTCATTGCTTTTACTGTTTTTCAGATGCAAGAGAATGCATATCATGTCCAGCGGATTTCTGGTCTAATGCATACAGGAATGAGTGTGTACTGAAAGAAGTGGAATTCCTTGCTACCGATGAAGCTTTGGGAATAACATTGATATTTCTTGCTGTGTTTGGTGCTTCTCTGGTTATTGCCTTCACCATTATCTACATCATGTATAGAGAAACTGCCTTGGTAAAGGCAAATAACCGCAGCTTGAGCTTTCTTATTCAAGTCTCACTGGTTTGTACTTTTATGACTTCAATACTTTTTGTGGGAAAACCTGAGGAGTGGTCATGTATGGCCCGTCAAACTACTGTAGCCTTAGGGTTTTCTTTGTGTCTTTCCTGCATACTTGGCAAAACTATTGTTTTGATGTTAGCAAAGAGAGCTGCCAAATCAAAAATGGCTGAAAAGACTAGTCAGATAAACTTTAAGCCTTTATATCAAATAATTGTTGCCATTACTGGCTTAACAATCGAAGTTGGGATATGTACAGCTTACCTAATTCTGATACCTCCATGGGTTTACAAAAACATGGAGTCCCAAAATATCAAGATAATTCTTGAGTGTAATGAAGGTTCCATTGAATTCTTATGCTCCATGTTTGGGTTTGATGTCTTCCTTGCTATTCTTTGCTTTATAACTGCTTTTGTAGCTCGAAAGCTCCCAGACAATTTTAATGAGGCAAAATTTATCACATTTGGCATGTTGGTCTTCTTCATTGTTTGGATATCCTTTGTTCCAGCTTATTTGAGCACAAGAGGAAAATTCAAAGTAGCTGTTGAAATTTTTGCTATTTTAGCATCAAGTTTTGGTTTACTTGGTTGCATTTATGTCCCTAAAGGATATATAATTCTAATAAAACCAGAGAGAAACACTGAAGAAATTGTTGGTGGCAAAGCTGCCACTAATGACAAAAGTGCTCCAGCAACGTCAGCCTCTATTACTAGTGAGATAAATAATACCACAGTATCCACTGTAGTGCTCGATGATTAATTGTATTTTAAAGAAGCACCCCAGGAACAACGTTCATCTTTTCTTTTCTGTTGGTTGTAATGTCTATCCGGTAAATAGTTGCTGATCGCTTCCTTCCTTAATAATCAGCCTCCATTTGGTTTCCTCAGTTATACCATGTGAGCATAGTTTGACTCTCTAAATCAAGCAGCCTCTTCACTGTGGGCCTGATGTCAGTTTCTCTATGCATGCCTATGAGATGCTCAATGGGTATCTTATAAAATTAATTACGAAGCTATTCATTGAATGGACCTTACAAATGCAGGAAAAGATAACAAAACATTGTCTTGGTTTTGAGGATACATAAATATCTCTTTAACAATGAAACCAAAATAAATAAAAATCTTGGCAAAAACTATAATTGGATTCAAAAGACGGGACAAATAAAATATTTATATTTTTTTCTCTCATTTGGATCTAATAAAGAAGAAAAAAGTGAGTGGCAACCCAGCTGCAAATGCTGTATGTGAACCTGACCTAACTCTTATGGGAAAGTTAAGTTTTCAGAAATGTACCTACTTTCTTTTTTTCGTTTCTTAAAGATAAAGCGTAAGCATATATATTTTAAAGAACAAAAACAAAGTAAATATAAAAATGTCGAGCACATACAGTATGTCTGATGTGGAGTTTGTTTAACAAATTTCTGAGATCATTCATATAACAAAATATGAACTGTCTGCATCATTTTAGTATCTGTAAGGTGGTTGTATAGTTGAGCACAGACTATAAATTGGCTTGTGCAGAAAGGTAGCTAGAATATAACATAAATTAGGAATTTTCTCAGTTGCAGCCATGTTTTTGAGACACTTATTTTTTTTATTTCTAATGTCAGAATGAGCACAGTTGACACAGTATGAAGTATGATGCATTATATATCCTTCCTTCAAATTAAACACAGACCTATTCATTGTTACTTTATACCAGTAACCTTAAATATTTTATAATCATGAAAGGCATCCAGTCCCTTCTTAAGCAGTTTCAGTGAATCAACCATGACAAATTCTTGTAGCAACCATATTGCAGTGCTGTGATGGATGACTTGACTAACAATATATAATTTGATGGGGTTGTCTGGTGTTCAACAACTATTATTAAACAGAGTCTGTCATTTATTTTACTCATGTAAAAGTGTTAAAATCATACAGTAGGTTGCATACACAGTTCACAAATGGTACCCTTTATTGCCTTGTCTGCTGCTCTGGAATCATTGTCCTCTGCTACTGAAATCCTGTTCCTGCGCACATCACTGATGTGCCCGGACATGTGCTGCACAATACCAACTGTGGGCAGCAGCATCAATGAAGGGATTGTGCATGGGCCAGTACGGCATTTAAGGCAGGCATAGTTATTTCAGGCGCAGAGGACAGTGAAGTTAAGAGGATACTATGCTGGCTTGTAGCCAGACAAGTATTTCTGAGTAGCGCCTGGGGGCCCAGACACTTGCAGCAATAGACAACTTCACTGGGCACTTGTGTGAGATTGAGAAACAGCTTTCATTGTTTGAACACTGTTTGTGTGTGGATTAAGTTAAATGATCAGGACTGATATTCTGCTTTTTGGCCACAAGATGCCGCTGTTTCTTAAACACAGCTAATAGACTGCAGATATTTGTATATTCCAAAGAGGTGGAGTTTTGAGAACTTGCTAGAAGAAGCAGCATCCATCTTAGAAGCTAGCTGAAACTGAGGAGCTGTGTGTGAACAGAGAATTTGATGGATCCAGGAGTGAGATGACCCCTCAGTGACCACAGCTGCAGCTGAGTGAATTTGTTCATTGTCCAAAACCCAGATCCTGTCCAGAGGAAGGCAGATCGCTGCCAGGAACACTGATGAGAGCAGAGGAACAAAGCTATATACACTGCGGTACATGCTTCTTGGAGAGACATTTGTGCTGTTCAGAGTCACCAGAGGATGCAAAGCAGACCCGGGTCGGTAACATCGTGCACGCACCTCAATGCAGTGTTGCCGCCTAGAGACTGAGACCAGGCCTGTAGTTAGTTAGTTAGGGTCTCGGCTTTGTGTCAGGCCTAATGTGTTGCTACTGGCACTACAAGGACTCCATTACTTAAAGGGGCATTGCACATTTGAGAGCTGATAAACACCCCCCACGAACTCAATCCAGTTCAGCGTTTTGCTCAGGAGCAATATTCAGGCACGTGCTACCGAACTAGTCATGGGAGGGGGAATACTATAGACCACGGTAAGATTGTAAACTGTTGCGTTGCACCGCAGGCTAGCCTGTACTAAGCACCCAAACAATTGTTTGTGTTTGCTTTAGGGTAATAATAGGTACGGCGAGGCAGTTTTAGTTGTGCCCACCAGTAGGTAAATTACCTCCAAATTTTTGCTGCCATCCATCAGAGGGTGCCGTGCTGTGCAACACAGGGGTCTCAGCCTTTGGGCTGGGTGTATGTAAATGTATTTATGTTCCCAGCATTTGTGGTTGTGTTTATTTATTACCACGTGTTAGTAAAATTCTGTTTTGGCAAAAGCTGGTGTTGGAGTTTCTTTCCTCGTTTGTGACTTCGCTGTATCCTGGGGAGCCATCCCTGGTACACTGCTTACACTTGCAAGCTCATGTGAATATGGCCTCAAAGTTCATTTTTGGACCATCAGAGCAGCAGACAAGGCAATAAAAGGTACCATTTGTGAACTATGTTTGCGACCTACAGTGTGATTTGAGCAGTTTTACATGAGTAAAATAGATGACAGACGCTATTACCTAAAGGGAAGATTAGTTATAAGTAATATTTCTCACTGTGGAGGCCCAAACTTGTTTATTGACAAATCGCTGCTTTCAATGAAAACTGTATAATGCTTATTTTACCCAGTTGTGGTGCGTAACAGTTTACCACTTGCTGTCAGGTTCCTCCACCGATTACAACTGATTGCTGGGTGTAATAATAGCAGAACACCCTGTGATCTGCTTATATTCAGGAAATGCTTTTAACAAAAACAGATTATCCAATCTGGGCATTATGGTTCTTTTACTGGATTGCCTAAAAGATTTTGTACCTTCATAAAATCCCTATAGTATACATAAATTAAAATATAATCGAAAAAATTGAAGGCAATGTCCGGGTTCATCTTTAGGGCATTACGGTTTTCCAATTTGTCCGTAAATTTTTTTGTCTGTCCTTGATTTTGGATAAGTTGTCCAGAAAAAAGAAAAATTCTGCCTAGCAGTGTAAAAAATATAAACAACCAGCCCTTGCCCTGCGCATTCCAGTGCAGTGCAAAGGGAGAGCATCGGAGCATAAAATGCTCTGATGCTCATGTCAGAGGGGCCTAGGGGTGAACATGGGTATATGTCCGGGTTCAGACAACCCCTTTAATTTAATTTATTTCAGTAATTCAAAAAGTGAAACTCATATATTATATAGATTCATTACACACAGAGTGATCTATTTCAACCGTTTATTTCTTTCAATGTAGATGATTATGGCTTAAAGCTAATGAAAGCTCAAAATTCAGCATCTCAGAAAATTAAAATATTATATAAGACCAATTAAAAAATGATTTAATACAGAAATGTTGGCCTACTGAAAAGTATGTACAGTATATGCACTTAATACTTGGTAGGGGCTTCTTTGAATTACTGCATGGAGGCGATCAGCCTGTGGCACTGCTGAGGTTTTATCAAAGCCCAAGTTGATAGTGTCCTTCAGCTCGTCTGCATTGTTGGGACTACTATCTCTTATCTTCCTCTTGACAAGTTTAGGTCAGGTGAGTTTGCTGGCCAATCAACTACAGTGATACCTGGTTATTAAACCAGGTATGGGTACTTTTGGCAGTTTGGGCAGGTACCATGTCCTGTTGAAAAATGAAATCAGCATCTCCATAAAGCTTATCAGCAGAGGGAAGCAGGAAGTGCTCTAAAATTTCCTGGTTGACGGCTGCGCTGACTTTGGACTTGATATAATACAGTTGACCAACATCAGCAGATAAAATGGCTCCCCAAACCATCACTGACTATGGAAACTTCACACTGGACCTCAAGCAACTTCGACTGTGTGCCTCTCCACTCTTCCTTCAGTCTCTAGGACCTTGATTTTCAAATGAACTGCAAAATTTACTTTCATCTCAAAATAGGACTTTGGAGCACTGAGCAACAGTCCGATCCTATTTCCCCTTGACCCAGATATGACACTTCTGATGTTGTCTCTGGGTCATGAGTGGCTTGACACAGGGAATGTCCTGGATATGCCTGTCTGTGGTGGCTCTTGAAGCACTAACTCCAACCGCAGTCCACTCCTTAAAAAATCTCCCCAAAATTCTTGAGAGCTTTTTCTTAACTTTCAAGGCTGTGGTAATCACTATTGCGTGTATACCTTTTTTTTAGCACACTTTTTCCTTCCACTGAGCTTTACATTAATATGCCTGGATACAGCACTCTGTGAACAGCCAGCTTCTTTAGCAATAACCTTTTGAGGCTTACCCTTCTTGTGGAGGGTGGCAGTGACTGTCTTCTGGGCAACGGTCAAGTCAGCAGTTTCCCCTATGATTATGTACCCTACTGAACCAGACTGAGGGACCATTTGAATGCTTAGGAAACCTTTGCAGGTGTTTTGTGTTAAGTAGCTTATTTGAATATGATACCGTCCGTAAGACTACAATATAGATTTCTAATTTTATGAGTTACTGACTTTTGGGTTTTCATTAGCTGTAAGCCATAATCATCCACATTAAGATATAAACACCTGAAATCACTCTGTGTGTGTAATGGATCGATATAATATATGAGTTTCACTTTTTGAATTGAATTACCAAAATCTATAAACTTTTCGATATTCTAATTTATTGAGAAGCAGCACCTGTATATCATAAAATATATTAGTGGCATTAAACATGCATGTAAAATTTATTTTCCTTCTGACAAATAAATGTAATAATAAATGAATGTTTGATTTCTTAATTTCCTCTCAGAGAGATTAAATTTTACTACCTACCAGAAAGTATGGTTATTGGCATACAAATTTTACTTTACTTCTGGAAAACCATTCAGTTGTATGTGATGATTTCCTTTGCTGCACATCTTTCTAGAAATACATTTTATGACATGGAAAGGGGCTAAGAGAGAATATGGCCTTTGTGAGATTCGTAAAATAAATGTAAAATACAGAGTGTGGTTGTGATTAATTTTGATCCAAAAGTCAAATAAAGTACAGAATTTTGGAAAAAGTGTAAGCTTCTGTTTTTTGGTCATCCTAGAGAACCACACATTTTAAATGTTTGATGTTTTTTATGTGACTATCCAAATCAAATATTCCAGTTTTCACACGAACTATTGGAATTGACATACACTGACATGGCCTTTTTCAGCTGCTTTGCAGCTTTGTTTTTAGATTTCCTCTGTAGACTAGGACGGATTCAGCAGAGATTTTAGTTTTGGGGGGCATGGACAGAAAGTGGGGTTTTCTTTATTTATTCCCACAAGGCTCTAAATTCAGAAACTGACTTCTGGACCACACATACGCTGCTTCAGTTGGAAAGTGGAGACTTATCTCCCTACACAATTTTTGTGGTGTTAAAACATTGCAAACCTTGTGTTGGCGGTTTTGTATGCCTCCCTTGCCACTTTCCAAAAGGGAACATAATGAGGGTGGGGAGGGGGCTGGACCAGCGTGCCCACCACATTTAACTTAATTTACGCCAGTTTCCCAATGTAAATGAAGACAGAAATTTCAGATTTTCCTGGCTGCTTGTGCAGGAAAATATGGATGCTAATAAGGACACGAGGCGAGCATTATGTGTAACTTTCTTTATACTGAACTGCAGCAGCTAAAGACAAAACAATAGTAATCACGAAAAAACTTGACTAGGTACAACCTAGAATGCTGTATATGCAATAACCAATGAGGGCAGAGTACAGGTAATATCAGGTCCACAGGTGCAAACTCCGCCCACTTTCATTAGCAAACAGATATATAACATCCAATGGAGAAGTCTCTATGAATAATCGCTGAAATCAGGAACAGCAGAGATAACATCAGAAACTTGTAGTGAACAAGTAGGGTAACAACAGGAAACAGTTCTTGTAGATAGAGGTAAAGCTGATAGGGTTGAAGATAGAATAAATCCAGAAGGTGGGGAGTCATTCATCGAGGTATCTGAGGGAAGAACAGCCGATGTGGGGGTATCTATTTGTTACTGGAAGGCTAAAAGATAAGAACAGAAAATATAGGGATGGGTTAACATGATCGCCTCGTGTCCTTATAAACATTGATATTTTTCTGCACAAGCAGCTAGGAAAATCTCAAATTTTATATCAGGACACGAGGCATCTCATTATGTGAGTTTAAAGCTCAACATCATAAACATAAGATAATAAACTCATTATACATTTTTTAACATCTATACTAGAGACATGGATATGTGAGGGTCAGGTCTGAAATAGAATGTCCGCTTTGAGAAGGTCGGTTAAAAAAAACACCAGATAATCAGATTATATGAGTTTGGTAGAAACCGCTCCTCGAGTTGAATGGGCTCCAAATGAGGAAACGTCGATGCCAGCTAGGGTCATTGTTTGTCTCACCCATCTAGCTAGAGTGGGGGGAAGAAACAGGCAAATGTGGTTTGCAGTAAGATATAAGAAGTTGGGAAGAAGATGGAGAATGAAGGGATTTAGTCTTAGTTTCGTATGATCGAAGGCAACGCACCACACATAATTTTTCATTCTGAGGAAAAGTAGGGTAAAAGACCAAGTGTAGATTACTTTTTGTTTGTCTGAAGATTGTAAAATGGACACCTTGAGGTGAGTATGATCTATGAGATATGTCCAAGGCTCTGATATCTGACACCCTTTTGATGGATATTAGGCATAATAAAACGGTAAGTTTAAAGGATAAATGTTTTAAGGACAGACGATTGTTGTCATCCAAAGATGAAAGTAATTCTAGTAGAGAGTTGACATCCCAAGTAGACTGGTATTTGAGAAGGGGAGGTCTTTGAAAACAGATACCCTTAAGTAGCTTACAAACTAGAGGGTGTTTCCCAATAGGGATAGATTGGATAGGGACATGGAAAGCAGTTTTTTTTTACAAGAAAGAGGTTGCTGAGAAAGCTGGATGAGTGTAGAGGAACTTGGATTATAGCTTTCTTGGAACATAGTTACCTGATTTCTAGATCTATTAGTGATTGATCTTCTGAGCAAAAATGAGTGGGATGGGGAAGGCTCCACTGGATTGGAGGTGACACAAAGTCTATGTGGAAACCTAAAACAGTCTTTAGAATCCAACAATTTGAAGAAATTGCAGTCCAATTTTGAAAAAAAAAATGTAGTAATCTGCCTCCTAATGATATTTGGGAAAAATAAGGAGGAATTTGACTTACCAGAAGAAGCTCTTGGTCTGGAGAATCCTGGTTGTCCTCTGGCACGGCACGGTCTTCCCCGCTAGGGAAAAAAACGGGGTAGGTTGGACAACTGTTGCAGTAAAGGACTGTCTGTCTGACTGAAAGGAGCCTCGATGTTGTGATCTTTGATAAGCCTGGCTGGGAAAGCGGACCCTATTACCTTTCCCATCCCGACTGAAACCTTCCTTTGGAAGACTTTTCAGATTGTTTTGTCCCCAATCAAGGGAGGAAAACAGTCCCACAGACTTGTTGATTTCCTTCAAAAATGGTTCTCTGAACAAAAGACCCTCAGTAGGGAGCGTGGGTTCGGAGGTCGCCAGGTGCAATCCAGTCGCATCAGAATAAATCTGTGACGTTCAGCATTTAGGGCTACGTTAATGTTCCCTAGTAAACACATGGTACATTGTGCCCGTCCTTTTAGGGTGGGTAGATCTATCGGATTGCCCGAGATAGAAGCCTCTTCTGTGAGGTCTAGAATTTTTGTAACTGGTCCCAATACATCTAAAAGTTTGTCTTGAGCCACTCTAAATTAGAGGTATATTCCCTTCTTGGGATTTTTACCTGATTTTAAAAGATATTTAATTAATAACGGTTCTATATCAGGGGTTGCTGTAGAAAACTCAGGTAATGAGGGGTGAGGGAACTCGGCCTATAGCTTGTTCCGGGATGAATGATCCAAGCTTTTGTTCAACCATGTAGAAATTAATTTTTGGACCTGGATATTAGGGACCCACTCTCCGGAGCCGTGATGCTTTATCAGAGAGGGGTTGAAAAATGGAGTAATCTAAAAAAACATTGAAAAGTAAGGATTCAATACTGGTAGAATCCTGGGGACGGTCCTCATTAAAATCAGAGGCCCTATCTAGATCAGAATAGTCATTATCTGATTTATTAGGATTTTCATCAGAGGATGTGTCTGAATATTTGACAAAATAATCTGTCTTCAACCCTTTTGTGGTGGTCCGAGCCCGTTTAGTATTAGTATCGTCCTCACGGGCGGAGGGTAGGGGGTGCGATGTATGCGCACCAGTAAATTTGCTACACGATTGTCGTGGGCCGTTAAAGAGGTCTTGATCTGTCCCTTTTTCAACAGATTTTTTCTGTTTGGGAGGATTGCGGTCGTCATGAGAAAACTGCCTTTTCAGTGTAGACTTTTGAGATTTTTTGAAGCCTTTTTGCTAATGTAACGGCAGAATCGTCAGCTGAGAAAAAGAAATCTGACGGTAAATTGGGAGCCATATGAGGAACTGCCTGCTCCCGGTGACCGCATTTGTTTCAGACCGGCTGGCGGCAGAGGCACAGGTAAGGGCTTATCTGTGCATCGCCGGACTTGTGATTTAAGATGGCAGCCCGCATGTGTTCGCAGGCGAACACGGCGAACTGGCCATCACTGGTGATTACAAATGTTTTGTCTTTAGCTGCTGCAGTTCAGTATAAAGAAAGTTACGCATAATGAGAAGGCTTGTATCCTGATATAAAATCTACAATTTAGATGCACAGCATGCCAGAGGATGCACAGAATTGCAAAGAATTTAGCACAGGGGTTATCATAGACTGGCGCAGCATATCCTGGTCTTGATAAATCTTCCCCATAGTGTCTGTCATGTGACAAATCTGAGGACCAGAAGGCAGTGGATAGCTCAGTGGATAACTCACAAATATAGTCACCAATAAGATTACCTTATTATTTGTTGTACAATACAACATTTTAGAAATAGGTAAAATTTGTAATGAAGGTGAGCATTTGAAAATATGTTTATGTATGGTGTCCAGATAGATTTCATCAATGTCTCCCTATAGTACTTACCGTATCTGCTGTAATATGGTATGATTCAGTGTTTATACCGCAAGCAATGTGCAGGCATACTCAGTATGCACCTGTGAGAACAACCATCAGAGTGACTTGACCCCTAGAGACAGAATAATATCAGTCTTCTAAAATAACATGCTGGGTGATGTGTCCAATGTAACACCACAGAATGAAAATAAAAGTATATTTGCTTAACATAAGCATTAGTGTTGAGCGAATTAAAGTATCTGAAGTGGACTTCTATCCCAATTTCAAGGGAAATTCGATTAGCCACGAAGCCAAATTTCCTCGTGCTTTGTGGTAATGAACCAATTTTCCCTGAAATGCCGGTAAAGATAAATAAAAACATACTCCCCTCATCCATTTGAGCGTGAAGAGGCCACTGCGGCCATCTTGCTTGAAGATCCCATGCAAAATCTTGTGGTGGTGACGTATAATTTCATGCTGGATCTTCAAGCAAGATGGTGGGCTCTTCACGCTCAAATGGATAAGGTAATTCAAATTTTTTTTTTGATGATCAACCCCTGAAAGGCCTTAATATTCTTCTCAGATGCCGTGATCAACAATGAACGTGGCATCTGAGGGGTTAAATGACAGGGGTGGCGCAATCGCCGTTCCCGGTCATTGCACCCACCACTTACAAAGAAATGCACTTCATGACAAAGTAATTAGTCACAAAGCAAATTTTTTGCAAAATTCGGCAAAGCAGCCAAATCTAATTTTTAAGAACTTCGCTCATAACTAAAAAGCATACTTGAGGAAGTCAATCTAAAATCTATAAACAGGAAAGAATGCATTTGCAAGAGCCCCATACGCAGTAGGGTTTGCTAAACTGTTTTAGACACACGTCTGGTAGCCCCCCTGGTTTATTTTGGCAGTGAGCTGCTCCATGCTAATCCACCCTTGTTCACCTTTGTAGCTGACATTCACCTCTCACATCAATGACACGTGGTGACCGCAGTTTCCATGTCACTTATTCAATGGTGCCATTTGTCCACTCTTGATCATCCATTTTTGCAAGTTTGATAATATGGTCCTTTTACCCATGACAGGGATGAGGGATGTGTGTGTAGACAGCCTATTGCACACCTTATATACCCACCAAGATTAGCTAACGTAACATGACTGCCTTCATGAGCTATGCGCTGAGTAGGAAGAGGTTATAATAATGTGACTTGACTGTGTATAGCATATGGCTAAATCTGCCAAGAAATTCTGATAGGAAATGGGGCTGTTATAAACTGGATCAACCAAGCCCACGTAGATCTCTCCAGGTGTAAGAATACATGCTTTTATTAATTACCCTTATTTCCAGGGGAAGTGTAAGTCATCGTATTTGTATAAAGGGAATGTGCCAAATTCACAGATGCGGCAGTCAGTGGGATGCAATGTGGCTGGAATTGTTTTCTGGACTCCTTCCTAAAACTGAGGCGCTATTAGACTAGTTAAGGCTACTTTCACACTAGCGTTTTTTATGGATTCGGCAGGGTTCAGCGAAAACGCTTCTGTTACTGATATTACAACCATCTGCATCCGTTATGAATGGATCCGGTTGTATTATATTTAACATAGCCAAGACGGATCCGTCATGAGCTCCATTGAAAGTCAATGGGGGACGGATCTGTTTTCTATTGTGTCAGATTGTGTTAGAGAAAACGGATCCTTCCCAATTGACTTGCAATGTGGGTCATGACGGATCCATATTGCTCCGCATCCCAGGACGGAATGCTGTGGTTTGCTCTCTGGTATGAGAATGGAACAGAATGCATTTTGGAGCATTCCATTCTGTTCAGTTACGTTTTGTCCCTATTGACAATGAATGGGGACAAAACGGAAGTGTTTTTTTCCAGTATTGAGACCCTATGACGGATCTCAATACTGGAAAATATTAACACTAGTGTGAAAGTAGCCTAAGACAGAATGGAGGCCAGTCAGTTTCCTCTGCATGCCATGTAATCCATGTTACATCATGCAGCAATTTGCCTGAATAATTGACCCTGTAGAGATTGTGTAATAGATCAGAGCACAAGTGTTTTCCCAGGAGATCTGCCTTCTATTTGGTCAAATTAAAATACTGAATAATTCTGGACCCAGGAGAGAAAGTGCAAACAACCTGGGCACATTTCAATCACCTCTCTTGCTTCTTGTCTTGTTTATTACAGTTATTGCAAATGCATCACTGAACATGTCACAGAGGGGAATCAAAATGTTTACTACACTTCCTGGAACCACGGCAGAGCAGAAGCATGGTTTGAAGCTCCTAGGCTCTGTGCAAAACCAATAACTGGGCTCATTATGTGTCACCATATTCAGTTTGTCATGGTGTAACGAGTTCTAAAAAAAATTATAATATTAATAATAATAATAAACAATAGAAGCAAAATCAAAATAATAATAGTGCTCTATACACAATAATAATAAAAATATCGAATATAAGAATAAAGCAACATGATAATAATATTAAGAATGGCAAGAAGAAGAATACTACTAGTACTAATAATACTAATATAAATAACAAATACAATAATAAGAAAATGTAGAATACTAATAACAAAGAAGCAGAATAATAATAATGTAAAACAATAAGAACAATAATAGTGATAAAAACAATAGTAATACAAAATATAATAATAAAAAGAATAACAATAATAGCATAAGGAAGAAATGAATAAAAAGAAAAAAAAAGGAGAATAATAATTTAAAGAAGAACAGCAACTACTACCATTACAACTACTACAAATAAGAACACCAAAGAAGCAGAATAATAACAAGAAAAATAAAACCAATAATAAGCACAATAATAAAAAAATATAATAACAATAATAGTAATAATAGAATAATAGTAGACTAATAATCATAGTAAAGAAGCAGATTAATAAAAATAATAATAACTTTAACAATAATACTAATTAGAGATAAACAATTTATCTAAAAAATTTGATTCAGACAGTTCGCTGAATTTCCCAAAAAAGATTTAATTCGAATCAAATTTATTTGTTACAAATCGCATTAAAAAAACTGTTATTTCCTGGCTGCAGAGAGCCTGTATAGTGGTGTAGAACACTGTGCCTTGCAGTAACATGCATAGAGAGTCTGCTGTGGTAGTGAAACAATACTGTGAGTCCCTATAACATTGAGATGACAGGCAAATGGATGTACTTATATTTGCAATTAATACACCCCAAAACTGGCTGTATCAAACCACACTTTCCGTACAGAAACAAGGGTGAATGGAAAGAGTTATTTTTCACCTAAATACACCCCAAAACTGGTTGTATCACACATCACTTTCACACATAACAAGCAAGGATTACTGGAATTACTGACATATAGTGCAAACGACCTAAAATCAGTAGCATAAGAGCAATTTGGATCCCCAGTTAGTGCAGCAAGGTGTAATAGAATCGGAGCGACACTCTCCTATTGCACCCTCTTCTCCTTTATAGATTCCTCCCTATCCTTTTCCTACACCTTGAATAATCTTTCAGCACAATAAAGTCTTTCCTACCACTGCCCCTAGCGCCTGCTGACATCTCTACTTGCACTAAGCACACTGGAAAATGGCTGAATCCAAGATGGCTGAGGCTATATATAGGGCTGTGACATAGGGGCTGGCTGCTGATTGGCTGCATGCATGGCATTGTGGGGGATCCCTGGTTCCCAGAGTTCTTAGTTCCTCATTCTATCATGTGCAGCAGCCATTTTAGGAAATTCGACTTCAGTACGAATCTAATTTTTCCTGAAATTCGGATCGAATGCCACTTAGTTAACTTCGATTCACTCACCCTTAATGCTAATAATCAGAACAATAATATTAAAATTAATAATGGTAAAATTTAAATTTCTATAGTAATATAGTAGATGTATTAATTTATTTACATTAGAAGAAATTTGAAAAAGATAGTGTATAGTCTGAATGTTATATTAATGAAGTCCTTCCAACATTTTTCCGCCCACATGCAAAAGAGTTGGAAAAAGAGGAACTTCAGAATGTGAAAATGTAGTTGTCAAAATGTTCCAACACTTTTATGCGTAGCATTATTTCCCCCCTATGCCGCATTGAGGGATTGACTGGTGCACCATTTATATGATATGCTGGTATTGAAAAATCTCCCCCAATGAATCTGCATTGCCTGATTCTAGCATTGCAGTTCTCCACAAAAATGCCTAGGGGACCTTTACTACCAATGACTCTCCTAATGCTGACACCTCCTAATTAGGGATGAGCGAACTCGAACTGTATAGTTCGGGTTCGTACCGAATTTTGGGGTGTCCGTGACACGGACCCGAACCCGGACATTTTCGTAAAAGTCCGGGTTCGGGTTCGGTGTTCGTCGCTTTCTTGGCGCTTTTGTGACGCTTTCTTGGCGCTTTTTTTCTTGGCGCTTTTTGAAATCAACAAGCGTCATACTACTTGCCCCAAGAGGCCATCACAGCCATGCCTACTATTGGCATGGCTGTGATTGGCCAGAGCACCATGTGACCCAGCCTCTATTTAAGCTGGAGTCACATAGCGCCGCCCGTCACTCTGCTCTGATTAGCGTAGGGAGAGGTTGCGGCTGCGACAGTAGGGCGAGATTAGGCAGATTAACTCCTCCAAAGGACTTGATTAACTGATCGATCTGCAGCTGTGGATCATTGAGCTGCTGATCCTCAATTGCTCACTGTTTTTAGGCTGCACAGACCGTTTGTCAGTCTCATTTTTCTGGGGTGATCGGCGGCCATTTTGTGTCTTGTGGTGCGCCAGCACAAGCTGCGACCAAGTGCATTTAACCCTCAATGGTGTGGTTGTTTTTTGGCTAAAGCCTACATCAGGGTGAAGCTGTCACACCAAGTGCATTTAACCAGCAATAGTCTGTTCATTTTTTGGCCATATACAAAATCAGGGGCAAGCTGCGCCTGTCACCAAGTGCATTTAACCCTCAATGGTGTGGTTGTTTTTTGGCTAAAGCCTACATCAGGGTGAAGCTGTGACACCAAGTGCATTTAACCAGCAATAGTCTGTTCATTTTTTGGCCATATACAAAATCAGGGGCAAGCTGCGCCTGTCACCAAGTGCATTTAACCCTCAATGGTGTGGTTGTTTTTTGGCTAAAGCCTACATCAGGGTGAAGCTGTCACACCAAGTGCATTTAACCAGCAATAGTCTGTTCATTTTTTGGCCATATACAAAATCAGGGGCAAGCTGCGCCTGTCACCAAGTGCATTTAACCCTCAATGGTGTGGTTGTTTTTTGGCTAAAGCCTACATCAGGGTGAAGCTGTCACACCAAGTGCATTTAACCAGCAATAGTCTGTTTATTTTTTGGCCATATCCCAGTCTAATTCTGTCACTAAATCCATACCGGTCACCCAGCGCCTAAATACTAGGCCTCAAATTTATATCCAGCTAAATCTGTCCCTAGTGCTGTAGCTGGGCGAGTTATTTAGTGTCCGTTCAAGCACATTTCTTGTTCTGGGTTGAAATACAATTCCCAATTTAGCAATTTCATAATTTAGTGGTTCCTGCTATATCAGAGCTATTTGAAATCTATACCAAAAAGGGTATATAATATTGAAGGTGCACATTGGGTCATTCAGAATAACTTCACACACACCCGCTACTGTGTATTTCCAAGTCTAATTCTGTCACTAAACCCATACCTGTCACCCAGCGCCTAAATACTAGGCCTCAAATTTAAATCCCTCTAAATCTCTCGTTACCGCTGTACTGTTGTTGCTGGGCAAGATATTTAGTGTCCGTCAAAGCACATTTTTTGTTCTGGGTTGAAGTACAATTCCCAATTTAGCAATTTCATAATTTAGTGGTTCCTGCTATATCAGAGCTATTTGGAATCTATCCCTAAAAGGGTATATAATATTGAAGGTGCACATTGGGTCATTCAGAATAACTTCACACACACCCGCTACTGTGTATTTCCAAGTCTAATTCTGTCACTAAACCCATACCTGTCACCCAGCGCCTAAATACTAGGCCTCAAATTTAAATCCCTCTAAATCTCTCGTTACCGCTGTACTGTTGTTGCTGGGCAAGATATTTAGTGTCCGTCAAAGCACATTTTTTGTTCTGGGTTGAAGTACAATTCCCAATTTAGCAATTTCATAATTTAGTGGTTCCTGCTATATCAGAGCTATTTGGAATCTATCCCTAAAAGGGTATATAATATTGAAGGTGCACATTGGGTCATTCAGAATAACTTCACACACACCCGCTACTGTGTATTTCCAAGTCTAATTCTGTCACTAAACCCATACCTGTCACCCAGCGCCTAAATACTAGGCCTCAAATTTAAATCCCTCTAAATCTCTCGTTACCGCTGTACTGTTGTTGCTGGGCAAGATATTTAGTGTCCGTCAAAGCACATTTTTTGTTCTGGGTTGAAGTACAATTCCCAATTTAGCAATTTCATAATTTAGTGGTTTCTGCTATATCAGAGCTATTTGAAATCTATCCCTAAAAGGGTATATAATATTGAAGGTGCACATAGGGTCATTCAGAATAACTTCACACACACGCTTCTGTGCATTTCCAAGTCTAATTCTGTCACTAAATCCATACCGGTGACCCAGCGCCTAAATACTAGGCCTCAAATTTATATCCCGCTAAATCTCTCGTTACCGCTGTACTGTTGTTGCTGGGCAAGATATTTAGTGTCCGTCAAAGCACATTTTTTGTTCTGGGTTGAAGTACAATTCCCAATTTAGCAATTTCATAATTTAGTGGTTCCTGCTATATCAGAGCTATTTGAAATCTATCCCAAAAAGGGTATATAATATTGAAGGTGCACATTGGGTCATTCAGAATAACTTCACACACACCCGCTACTGTGTATTTCCAAGTCTAATTCTGTCACTAAACCCATACCTGTCACCCAGCGCCTAAATACTAGGCCTCAAATTTAAATCCCTCTAAATCTCTCGTTACCGCTGTACTGTTGTTGCTGGGCAAGATATTTAGTGTCCGTCAAAGCACATTTTTTGTTCTGGGTTGAAGTACAATTCCCAATTTAGCAATTTCATAATTTAGTGGTTTCTGCTATATCAGAGCTATTTGAAATCTATCCCTAAAAGGGTATATAATATTGAAGGTGCACATTGGGTCATTCAGAATAACTTCACACACACGCTTCTGTGCATTTCCAAGTCTAATTCTGTCACTAAATCCATACCGGTGACCCAGCGCCTAAATACTAGGCCTCAAATTTAAATCCCTCTAAATCTCTCGTTACCCACCGCTGTACTGTTGTTGCTGGGCAAGATATTTAGTGTCCGTCAAAGCACATTTTTTGTTCTGGGTTGAAGTACAATTCCCAATTTAGCAATTTCATAATTTAGTGGTTTCTGCTATATCAGAGCTATTTGAAATCTATCCCTAAAAGGGTATATAATATTGAAGGTGCACATAGGGTCATTCAGAATAACTTCACACACACCCGCTACTGTGTATTTCCAAGTCTAATTCTGTCACTAAACCCATACCTGTCACCCAGCGCCTAAATACTAGGCCTCAAATTTAAATCCCTCTAAATCTCTCGTTACCGCTGTACTGTTGTTGCTGGGCAAGATATTTAGTGTCCGTCAAAGCACATTTTTTGTTCTGGGTTGAAGTACAATTCCCAATTTAGCAATTTCATAATTTAGTGGTTTCTGCTATATCAGAGCTATTTGAAATCTATCCCTAAAAGGGTATATAATATTGAAGGTGCACATTGGGTCATTCAGAATAACTTCACACACACGCTTCTGTGCATTTCCAAGTCTAATTCTGTCACTAAATCCATACCGGTGACCCAGCGCCTAAATACTAGGCCTCAAATTTAAATCCCTCTAAATCTCTCGTTACCCACCGCTGTACTGTTGTTGCTGGGCAAGATATTTAGTGTCCGTCAAAGCACATTTTTTGTTCTGGGTTGAAGTACAATTCCCAATTTAGCAATTTCATAATTTAGTGGTTTCTGCTATATCAGAGCTATTTGAAATCTATCCCTAAAAGGGTATATAATATTGAAGGTGCACATTGGGTCATTCAGAATAACTTCACACACACGCTTCTGTGCATTTCCAAGTCTAATTCTGTCACTAAATCCATACCGGTGACCCAGCGCCTAAATACTAGGCCTCAAATTTAAATCCCTCTAAATCTCTCGTTACCCACCGCTGTACTGTTGTTGCTGGGCAAGATATTTAGTGTCCGTCAAAGCACATTTTTTGTTCTGGGTTGAAGTACAATTCCCAATTTAGCAATTTCATAATTTAGTGGTTTCTGCTATATCAGAGCTATTTGAAATCTATCCCTAAAAGGGTATATAATATTGAAGGTGCACATAGGGTCATTCAGAATAACTTCACACACACGCTTCTGTGCATTTCCAAGTCTAATTCTGTCACTAAATCCATACCGGTGACCCAGCGCCTAAATACTAGGCCTCAAATTTATATCCCGCTAAATCTCTCGTTACCGCTGTACTGTTGTTGCTGGGCAAGATATTTAGTGTCCGTCAAAGCACATTTTTTGTTCTGGGTTGAAGTACAATTCCCAATTTAGCAATTTCATAATTTAGTGGTTTCTGCTATATCAGAGCTATTTGAAATCTATCCCTAAAAGGGTATATAATATTGAAGGTGCACATAGGGTCATTCAGAATAACTTCACACACACGCTTCTGTGCATTTCCAAGTCTAATTCTGTCACTAAATCCATACCGGTGACCCAGCGCCTAAATACTAGGCCTCAAATTTATATCCCGCTAAATCTCTCGTTACCGCTGTACTGTTGTTGCTGGGCAAGATATTTAGTGTCCGTCAAAGCACATTTTTTGTTCTGGGTTGAAGTACAATTCCCAATTTAGCAATTTCATAATTTAGTGGTTCCTGCTATATCAGAGCTATTTGAAATCTATCCCAAAAAGGGTATATAATATTCAAGGTGCACATTGGGTCATTCAGAATAACTTCACACACACGCTTCTGTGCATTTCCAAGTCTAATTCTGTCACTAAATCCATACCGGTCACCCAGCGCCTAAATACTAGGCCTCAAATTTATATCCCGCTGAATTTGAATACAATACATTGGGCCAAATAATATATTTGTTGTTGTGGTGAACCATAACAATGAGAAAAACATCTAGTAAGGGACGCGGACGTGGACATGGTCGTGGTGGTGTTAGTGGACCCTCTGGTGCTGGGAGAGGACGTGGCCGTTCTGCCACATCCACACGTCCTAGTGTACCAACTACCTCAGGTCCCAGTAGCCGCCAGAATTTACAGCGATATATGGTGGGGCCCAATGCCGTTCTAAGGATGGTAAGGCCTGAGCAGGTACAGGCATTAGTCAATTGGGTGGCCGACAGTGGATCCAGCACGTTCACATTATCTCCCACCCAGTCTTCTGCAGAAAGCGCACAGATGGCGCCTGAAAACCAACCCCATCAGTCTGTCACATCACCCCCATGCATACCAGGGAAACTGTCTCAGCCTCAAGTTATGCAGCAGTCTCTTATGCTGTTTGAAGACTCCGCTGGCAGGGTTTCCCAAGGGCATCCACCTAGCCCTTCCCCAGCGGTGAAAGACATAGAATGCACTGACGCACAACCACTTATGTTTCCTGATGATGAGGACATGGGAATACCACCTCAGCATGTCTCTGATGATGACGAAACACAGGTGCCAACTGCTGCGTCTTTCTGCAGTGTGCAGACTGAACAGGAGGTCAGGGATCAAGACTGGGTGGAAGACGATGCAGGGGACGATGAGGTCCTAGACCCCACATGGAATGAAGGTCGTGCCACTGACTTTCACAGTTCGGAGGAAGAGGCAGTGGTGAGACCGAGCCAACAGCGTAGCAAAAGAGGGAGCAGTGGGCAAAAGCAGAACACCCGCCGCCAAGAGACTCCGCCTGCTACTGACCGCCGCCATCTGGGACCGAGCACCCCAAAGGCAGCTTCAAGGAGTTCCCTGGCATGGCACTTCTTCAAACAATGTGCTGACGACAAGACCCGAGTGGTTTGCACGCTGTGCCATCAGAGCCTGAAGCGAGGCATTAACGTTCTGAACCTGAGCACAACCTGCATGACCAGGCACCTGCATGCAAAGCATGAACTGCAGTGGAGTAAACACCTTAAAACCAAGGAAGTCACTCAGGCTCCCCCTGCTACCTCTTCTGCTGCTGCCGCCTCGGCCTATTCTGCTGCTGCCGCCTCGGCCTCTTCCTCCGCCTCTGGAGGAACGTTGGCACCTGCCGCCCAGCAAACAGGGGATGTACCACCAACACCACCACCACCACCTCCGTCACCAAGCGTCTCAACCATGTCACACGCCAGCGTTCAGCTCTCCATCTCACAAACATTTGATAGAAAGCGTAAATTCCCACCTAGCCACCCTCGATCCCTGGCCCTGAATGCCAGCATTTCTAAACTACTGGCCTATGAAATGCTGTCATTTAGGCTGGTGGACACAGACAGCTTCAAACAGCTCATGTCGCTTGCTGTCCCACAGTATGTTGTTCCCAGCCGGCACTACTTCTCCAAGAGAGCCGTGCCTTCCCTGCACAACCAAGTATCCGATAAAATCAAGTGTGCACTGCGCAACGCCATCTGTAGCAAGGTCCACCTAACCACAGATACGTGGACCAGTAAGCACGGCCAGGGACGCTATATCTCCCTAACTGCACACTGGGTAAATGTAGTGGCAGCTGGGCCCCAGGCGGAGAGCTGTTTGGCGCACGTCCTGCCGCCGCCAAGGATCGCAGGGCAACATTCTTTGCCTCCTGTTGCCACCTCCTCCTTCTCGGCTTCCTCCTCCTCTTCTTCCACCTGCTCATCCAGTCAGCCACACACCTTCACCACCAACTTCAGCACAGCCCGGGGTAAACGTCAGCAGGCCATTCTGAAACTCATATGTTTGGGGGACAGGCCCCACACCGCACAGGAGTTGTGGCGGGGTATTGAACAACAGACCGACGAGTGGTTGCTGCCGGTGAGCCTCAAGCCCGGCCTGGTGGTGTGTGATAATGGGCGAAATCTCGTTGCAGCTCTGGGACTAGCCAATTTGACGCACATCCCTTGCTTGGCGCATGTGCTGAATTTGGTGGTGCAGAAGTTCATTCACAACTACCCCGACATGTCAGAGCTGCTGCATAAAGTGCGGGCCGTCTGTTCGCGCTTCCGGCGTTCACATCCTGCCGCTGCTCGCCTGTCTGCGCTACAGCGTAACTTCGGCCTTCCCGCTCACCGCCTCATATGCGACGTGCCCACCAGGTGGAACTCCACCTTGCACATGCTGGACAGACTGTGCGAGCAGCAGCAGGCCATAGTGGAGTTTCAGCTGCAGCACGCACGGGTCAGTCGCACTACAGAACAGCACCACTTCACCACCAATGACTGGGCCTCCATGCGAGACCTGTGTGCCCTGTTGCGCTGTTTCGAGTACTCCACCAACATGGCCAGTGGCGATGACACCGTTATCAGCGTTACAATACCACTTCTATGTCTCCTTGAGAAAACACTTAGGGCGATGATGGAACAGGAGGTGGCCCAGGAGGAGGAGGAGGAGGATGAGGAAGAGGGGTCATTTTTAGCACTTTCAGGCCAGTCTCTTCGAAGTGACTCAGAGGGAGGTTTTTTGCAACAGCAGAGGCCAGGTACAAATGTGGCCAGCCAGGGCCCACTACTGGAGGACGAGGAGGACGAGGATGAGGAGGAGGTGGAGGAGGATGAGGATGAAGCATGGTCACAGCGGGGTGGCACCCAACGCAGCTCGGGTCCATCACTGGTGCGTGGCTGGGGGGAAAGGCAGGACGATGACGATACGCCTCCCACAGAGGACAGCTTGTCCTTACCCCTGGGCAGCCTGGCACACATGAGCGACTACATGCTGCAGTGCCTGCGCAACGACAGCAGAGTTGCCCACATTTTAACCTGTGCGGACTACTGGGTTGCCACCCTGCTGGATCCACGCTACAAAGACAATGTGCCCACCTTACTTCCTGCACTGGAGCGTGATAGGAAGATGCGCGAGTACAAGCGCACGTTGGTAGACGCGCTACTGAGAGCATTCCCAAATGTCACAGGGGAACAAGTGGAAGCCCAAGGCCAAGGCAGAGGAGGAGCAAGAGGTCGCCAAGGCAGCTGTGTCACGGCCAGCTCCTCTGAGGGCAGGGTTAGCATGGCAGAGATGTGGAAAACTTTTGTCAACACGCCACAGCTAACTGCACCACCACCTGATACGCAACGTGTTAGCAGGAGGCAACATTTCACTAACATGGTGGAACAGTACGTGTGCACACCCCTCCACGTACTGACTGATGGTTCGGCCCCATTCAACTTCTGGGTCTCTAAATTGTCCACGTGGCCAGAGCTAGCCTTTTATGCCTTGGAGGTGCTGGCCTGCCCGGCAGCCAGCGTTTTGTCTGAACGTGTATTCAGCACGGCAGGGGGCGTCATTACAGACAAACGCAGCCGCCTGTCTACAGCCAATGTGGACAAGCTGACGTTCATAAAAATGAACCAGGCATGGATCCCACAGGACCTGTCCGTCCCTTGTCCAGATTAGACATTAACTACCTCCCCATAACCATATATTATTGGACTCCAGGGCACTTCCTCATTCAATCCTATTTTTATTTTCATTTTACCATTATATTGCGATGCTACCCAAAGTTGAATGAACCTCTCCTCTGCCTGTGTGCTAGGCCTAAATATATGCCAATGGACTGTTGCAGTGGTGGCTGACATGAAGCCTGATTCTCTGCTATGACATGCAGACTAATTCTCTGCTGACATGAAGCCAGATTGTCTGTTACGGGACCTCTCTCCTCTGCCTGGGTGCTGGGCCTAAATTTATGACAATGGACTGTTGCAGTGGTGGCTGACGTGAAGCCTGATTCTCTGCTATGACATGCAGACTGATTCTCTGCTGACATGAAGCCAGATCCTCTGTTACGGGACCTCTCTCCTCTGCCTGGGTGCTGGGCCTAAATTTATGACAATGGACTGTTGCAGTGGTGGCTGACGTGAAGCCTGATTCTCTGCTATGACATGCAGACTGATTCTCTGCTGACATGAAGCCAGATCCTCTTTTACGGGACCTCTCTCCTCTGCCTGGGTGCTGGGCCTAAATTTATGACAATGGACTGTTGCAGTGGTGGCTGACGTGAAGCCTGATTCTCTGCTATGACATGCAGACTGATTCTCTGCTGACATGAAGCCAGATCCTCTTTTACGGGACCTCTCTCCTCTGCCTGGGTGCTGGGCCTAAATTTATGACAATGGACTGTTGCAGTGGTGGCTGACGTGAAGCCTCATTCTCTGCTATGACATGCAGACTGATTCTCTGCTGACATGAAGCCAGATCCTCTGTTACGGGACCTCTCTCCTCTGCCTGGGTGCTGGGCCTGAATATATGCCAATGGACTGTTGCAGTGGTGGGTGACGTGAAGCCTCATTCTCTGCTATGACATGCAGACTAATTCTCTGCTGACATGAAGCCAGATTGTCTGTTACGGGACCTCTCTCCTCTGCCTGTGTGTGTGCTGGGCCTAAATATATGCCAATGGACTGTTGCAGTGGTGGCTGACGTGAAGCCTCATTCTCTGCTATGACATGCAGACTGATTCTCTGCTGACATGAAGCCAGATCCTCTGTTACGGGACCTCTCTCCTCTGCCTGGGTGCTGGGCCTAAATTTATGACAATGGACTGTTGCAGTGGTGGCTGACGTGAAGCCTGATTCTCTGCTATGACATGCAGACTGATTCTCTGCTGTCATGAAGCCAGATTGTCTGTTACGGGACCTTTCTCCTCTACCTGGGTTCTGGGCCTAAATTTATGAAAATTGACTCTTACAGTGGTGGGTGACGTGAAGCCTGATTCTCTGCTATGATATGAAGACTGATTCTCTGCTGACATGAAGCCAGATTGTCTGTTACGGGACCTTTCTCCTCTGCCTGGGTTCTGGGCCTAAATTTATGAAAATTGACTCTTACAGTGGTGGGTGACGTGAAGCCTGATTCTCTGCTATGATATGAAGACTGATTCTCTGCTGACATGAAGCCAGATTGTCTGTTACGGGACCTTTCTCCTCTGCCTGGGTTCTGGGCCTAAATTTATGAAAATTGACTCTTACAGTGGTGGGTGACGTGAAGCCTGATTCTCTGCTATGATATGAAGACTGATTCTCTGCTGACATGAAGCCAGATTGTCTGTTACGGGACCTTTCTCCTCTGCCTGGGTTCTGGGCCTAAATTTATGAAAATTGACTCTTACAGTGGTGGGTGACGTGAAGCCTGATTCTCTGCTATGATATGAAGACTGATTCTCTGCTGACATGAAGCCAGATTGTCTGTTACGGGACCTTTCTCCTCTGCCTGGGTTCTGGGCCTAAATTTATGAAAATTGACTCTTACAGTGGTGGGTGACGTGAAGCCTGATTCTCTGCTATGATATGAAGACTGATTCTCTGCTGACATGAAGCCAGATTGTCTGTTACGGGACCTTTCTCCTCTGCCTGGGTTCTGGGCCTAAATTTATGAAAATTGACTCTTACAGTGGTGGGTGACGTGAAGCCTGATTCTCTGCTATGATATGAAGACTGATTCTCTGCTGACATGAAGCCAGATTCTCTGTTACGGGACCTCTCTCCTCTGCCTGGGTGCTGGGCCTAAATTTATGACAATGGACTGTTGCAGTGGTGGCTGACGTGAAGCCTGATTCTCTGCTATGACATGCAGACTGATTCTCTGCTGACATGAAGCCAGATTCTCTGTTACGGGACCTCTCTCCTCTGCCTGTGTGTGTGCTGGGCCTAAATATATGCCAATGGACTGTTGCAGTGGTGGCTGACGTGAAGCCTCATTCTCTGCTATGACATGCAGACTAATTCTCTGCTGACATGAAGACAGATTCTCTGTTACGGGACCTCTCTCCTCTGCCTGGGTGCCGGGGCCTAAATATCTGAGAATGGACTGTTCCAGTGGTGGGTGACGGGAAGCCAGATTCTCTGCTATGGAACCTCTCTCCAATTGATTTTGGTTAATTTTTATTTATTTAATTTTTATTTTAATTCATTTCCCTATCCACATTTGTTTGCAGGGGATTTACCTACATGTTGCTGCCTTTTGCAGCCCTCTAGCTCTTTCCTGGGCTGTTTTACAGCCTTTTTAGTGCCGAAAAGTTCGGGTCCCCATTGACTTCAATGGGGTTCGGGTTCGGGACGAAGTTCGGATCGGGTTCGGATCCCGAACCCGAACATTTCCGGGATGTTCGGCCGAACTTCTCGAACCCGAACATCCAGGTGTTCGCTCAACTCTACTCCTAATATGTAGGAGATTGAAGATTTTTGAGTTATTTATGGTTTTATTTAAATAATGCTGTCATTATATAGTGAAAGTTATTTAACTTTGTAAGTCTAGTTTCACAAATGCGGCAGCCATTCCGACAGGCTCTTCCGGCAGAGAACAGCCTGCCAGAATTCTCTGGATCCGGCACTGCTGGATAGAACTGGAATGCCCCATTAACTATAATGTGGTCCGGCAGAGATCAGGCTGCAATCCCACAAAGATGCTGAGAATTGGCCGGTCAGGAAATGCTGCAGGCTGAGGTTTGTGTCCGGCCAATTTCCAGCATTCTCTGCCGGATCACAATGTCACAAATGTTAAAGTAACCTAATATACATTGCATTTCATGATCTCTGTTATTTTTAGTGAAGTGAAACATTCCTGTTGATGTCCAGAAATCGGGATGATCAGATATTGATGACCTATCCTGAGGAAAAAAAGAAGTGTAAAAACCTACAAATTACAGCGCAAATATGGGTTTGCCATAATTTGCTACTTTTTATGTCATAAAATTGGCATCAGTCCTTTATGTGTGCAATACACGCAATGGTATATTGTGGAGCTTTTTAGCACCTACATTATTTGGTGTTGAAAAAACACCAACTCTAGATGGTATCTGAAATGTATATGACTGTGAATATATGAGAGCATATATTTGTGTTTTGCATGTCTATTAGTGTTGACATCTTGAAAATGGCCAGGAAACTGTGATTGCACTTCAGCCACTCTTACACTGCAAAACATGCCCTCCTTGAGCTGCAAAGGCAGAATAGCGTTCCCTAACATCACCTCATATGCAAAGTTTCCACCAGTTCGAACTCCACCCTCCACATGTTGAACCGACTATATGTGCAGAGAAAGGCTGTGAACGATTATTGGTGATGCAGGTGGACAGGGGTACTCCCCTGTGTAACTTTGGCATTAGCCAGTGGCAGCTCATGCGTGACACCTGACATCTGTTTGCTCAGGCCCTTTGGGGAGGCCACTTTATTTGTCAGAAGCCTTCAAGTCCTGGAGTAGATACTGATAAATCTGGGTGGCCAGGGGACAGGGACAGGAGACACTGTGCCTACATCTTATGGCCACCTGAGCCCTGTGTGGGCTGAACTGGCAGAGGAGGAGGATGAGGATGAGGAGGACATTCACACACAAGCAATGTATATGGAAATGGTTGGTTTATCTGCACAAGTGACAGGAGAGGAGCAGGAAAGCATGAAGAGCAGGAGGGTGATCAGGAAGACCAGGCAGATGACCCAAACAGACCATGGCAGTATGCAGTGGAGATGGAGGCAGGGACTCCCTCCGATTCCGTTGTGCAAATGGCTGGATGCATGCTGAGTTGCTTGCGTAGTGACAGCTGTATTATCCCCATTCGGCAGAGGGATGACTCCCTGGCTCTCCACCATGTTAGACCCTCGCTACCAGTTAAAAATGGGGGCCTTTTTTCCACCTATGTAGTCGGTTGGTCACTGCTTATGTGCTCCATCGCCCATCTTCAGGAAGGTCTGACCCTCTGTACTCATGCTCCACCGCCATGACTTCTGGAGGGGGGTAATACAGCAAGCACAACTGCATTCTCAAACAGCTGATTGGTGGGGGTCCTGGGTGTACGACTCCCGCCGAACAGATGCTAATGACCTATCCATCAGTAAGAACAGGGTAAAAACCCATTTAAGTTCCATATTATATATTATGTTACATAGTTTTAAAGAATTTTTGGTGATTTTAATTTTCCAGGTCAGTTTTTGCATTAAAAAAAATCATAAAATCCTTCAGTTTTCATACTGGTCACTATGCCTAATAATAGACCTCTCCTGTACAGATCACTTTCTGTGATCATTTTGTTATCATCAGAGGCAGGATTACAATGACAGATATCACATATATTTAGATAACACCGGATCCATCATTCATAATAAATATCAGAGCTTATCTTCTCCCTCCTGACCTCTTCACAGAGCATGCCTAGAAAACTCTCCTATAGAAGTTAATGAGATCCCCTCCTGTCTATTGTCTCTATGGCCCATGTGGCTGCTGTAAAGAATATCTCTAAATGCTGTTAACGACAGCCAAGGCAAGATCGCTGCCCCCATAATCATGTTCAAGAAAGAGAATAAAAAAAGACTAATAAATTTTCAAAAAGAATAAGTGCCACTATCTGGCTTTATCTGGCAGACCTCCCTATATACTGTATCTGTAAGCAGATATATAGTAACTGCAATATAAAGGCTACTTTTGATGCCTCTTATATCTAAAAGATTTAGCAACTGATGAAAACGGTTAATGCACATATGCTATATCATATTTGTTACTCAATAGCAGGATCAAATGTAAAGTGGTAATCACAGTCTCTGGAGACATTCATTCATGAAAAATAGCCCGTGGGTATGAGGACTCATGGGATCAGTACTTGAATCGCTGCTAGAGGATGTATGAAACTGCTTTTTTCTCCATAACATGGCCTGTGTGTAATTGGAGCACTGGGAAACTCTATTCTACATGGCAGGTTTCAATTGGATGATTGTTGTTCAGATAATTATTTCAAGTCCCACTTCCTGAGGATGAACAAGATCACGCTGTAAATAATAATAACTCTCATCCGTCCCCTAAAAGGTTAAAAAAGAAAATAAATTGTCACCTTAAAAACTCCTTTAAGATATTTTAACATTGTTCTATATTTTACAATAAAACCTAAGTTTACAGGTGTTTCCACTCCCACTCCGATGCTTCTGTACCCCACTGCTCTCTGCTTCGTGGTCCCTTTTGAAACATAGGAAATGACCACCAGACACAGTGGTAACTGAGCAGTCATTACGAGGGACCACGGAGCAGAATGTAGCAGATGACCATTAGGCATCAGAACAGGAGTGGTACGCGATCAGTAAGGTGAGTATGACTTGTTTTATCATTTATTAATAAAACTTCGTGGCACTCTGCCGTCTGCTTGCTGCTGGAAGTCGGATTCCCACCCCGTTTTAAAATATTGATAAATACTCCAGCGTTTATGATGCAAAAGAATAGGTATTTAGTGGATAGCCGCACTATCCAATAAATACCTATTCTTTTGCATCATTGTTTTATCATTTGATACCATACAGAGCCTGTTTTAAAACATTTAAAATGGACAGACAACCGCTTTAAAGGGAAACTGTCGCCATGTTCTGACATATAAAACAGAATGTACCTTAATGCTTGTTTACCCTGATAGTTCCCAGCGATCGATCCATAATCTTCTCAGGACTAACCTATTTTTTTCGCCCTATAATGCTTTTCCGCCTTTTATGCTAATCAACCGAAGAGTCATATCTTACTTGCTTGACCAGAGAAGAGTCATATTTTGTCTGAGTCAAGCTCCTCAGCTCCGCCTAAGAAACACCCCTACAGATAAAATGAGCTTTCTTGCTTCGAGTTAAGGTAAGCACGCCCAATAACCGGCCCCTCTTTTATTAGATTGACGGCCTGCAGTGTGGCCAGGATCGCATAAGTCTGACGCATGCGCTGTGTGCTCCTTGGTAAGGCGCGATCCTGTCTCCGGCTGCCGCTGTTAGCCGGGTTTCAGCGGCACACTGCGCATGCGCGAGACTTGTGCCATCCCGGCCGCGCTGCAGGCTGTCAATCTAACAAAAGAGGGGACAGTTAGGGGGCGTGCTTACCTAGACTCGAAGCAAGGAAGCCTCATTTGCATCCGACCTGCGGGGGAATAAAAGTTGTTTTAGGCCTCATGCACACAACCGTTGTGTTCCGTTCCGCAAAATGGGGTTCCGTTGTTCCGTGATCCATTTCCGTTTTTGTTTCCATGTGTCTTCCTTTATTTTTGGAGGACCACCAGACATAAAGGAATGTAAAAAAAAGTCTAAGACAAGTTTGCCATGCAAATGATCGGAATAAAACAGACACTGATGACAATCTTGTGTGCCTCCGCGTTTTTTTGCGGTCTCATTGACTTGAATGGGTCCGCAAACAGTTTTCCGTGGAAACAATAGGACAGGTTATATTTTTTTGACGGACTGGAACCACGGACGCGGATGGCAAACGGCGCACTATCCGCATTTTCAGCAGCTCCATAGAAATGAATGGGTCCGCACCTGAAACGCTAAAATTGGCGGAACAGACGTGGAAGCAAACAACGGTCGTGTGCATGAGGCGATCATGTGCTTCAGACATCTTATACAAGAACATCATTAGAAGCCGGATGTTAACGGCTTTAAGGTACTGCTGCCGGTTTATGATCCATTTTGGTGTTGACAGGTTCCCTTTAAAGGGGTTGTTCATAATTAGAAAAACATGGCTGCTTTCTTCCAAAACTGCACCACTCCTGACCATAGGTTGTATCTGGTTTTGCAGCTGAGCTCCATTAAACTGAATGGGACTGAGCTGCAATATCACACGCAAACTGTGGATGTAATATGCAGCAACAAATGAATGTGTGATGCATATAAACATGGTTTTTAAACTCCCAAAAACCTGTACGAATTCCAAGGTATTGGGGGTTCTGCCACTTTAGATGGTTAGGAAAGCACAGTGTACAGTCGATTTTTTGTCACGAAACAACAGAGACTTTGACAGAAACCTGACAGTTTCCAACTGTATACAATATGTGTATTGTTTGACATCCTATCTTACTCTAATTTGATGGAGACTAAAGCCCCCTACCACGCTGGATTAACATCGGATAAAGATTATAAAGCGTCCTGCCATCTTTCCAAAACTGCACCACTCCTGTCTATAGGTTGTGTCTGATATTGCAGCTGAGATCCTTTGAACTGAGTGGGACTGAGCTGCAATACCACATACAACCTGTGGACAGGAGTGGTGCTGTTTAGAGATGAGCGAATGTTTCAAAAATTTGATAAGCTGGTTTGCCAAATTTTGGGGGAAAAATTTGTTTCGATCCGAATATATTCGTGGCGAATTTGGTTAAAAAAAACATCTATTTCCTGGCTTCAGAGAGCCTTTATAGTGGTGTAGAACACTGTGCCTTGCAGTAACATGCATAGGGAGTCTGCTTTGGTAGTGAAATAATACTATGAGTCCGTATGACATGTAGATGACCTGCGTCGCTCTTAGAATCACTGCACACTTCAATTATTTGGGCAGTCACGGGGCCAAAACTGACCAAATAACTAAAGTGTAAACTCCTTACAGGTCGATGTTAGCGCCAAGAAGAAGGGCACTCCTTTTACACCGTCATCAGCTGATTCCACATAGATGTCAACAGAACCTGTTCTATTAAACGCTTATACAAGTAGAGCCCCCGACAGAGTGGAGAGGGTGTCAGCAGTAAGTTTGTGTCGACGTCACTGATTATTTTGCCCTTCCTCTGATCCGTCAGAACAATAGCCCACAAAAAACGGATCCTGTCTGTGGAGCATCCGCCTTCACTCGGTCAGCATTTGGTCAGTAATCCATCAGTATTGCTAATGCCAAAAAAACAGGAGTGGATCTAAAACAGAGATGACACGTGAGAGGACTATTTGCATGTCTTCTGTGTTTTTTATCCACTCCTGCTTTTGGCTACCAAATCACAAGACAATTCTGATGGGACCATACAGGTCTTACAGCTGCTACACAAAAAGGATCCGTTGTGCGTCTCATTTTCCCTTCCTTCTGACAGATCAGAAGAACGGTCAAATAAATGATTATGTCAGCCAGGTCGAAAGGCAAAATAGTGGCCCAGTCACTCCCATGTGTGGAGGTGGCAGCAGCATCAGGAGACCACAGAGTGACCCGGTGACATAGTGTGGAGGTGGCAGCATCAGAAGACCACAGAGCGACCTGGTGACATAGTGTGGAGGTGGCAGCAGCAGCATCACAAGACCACAGAGTGGCAAGGTGACAGTGTGGAGGTGGCAGCAGCATGAGGAGACCACAGAGTGGCAAGGTGACATAGTGTAACGGTGGCAGCAGCATGAGGAGACCACAGAGTGGCAAAGTGACATAGTGTGGAGGTGGGTGACAATACCAGTACCTGCTGAAGATGGTGGGTGAAAGAAGGAGCACTTGGCATCAGATGTGTGGCATCAGGCACGTGGCAGCATCAGAATAGTAGCAGGTAGCCAGAAGAAACCGGTCTCTTTTGTCAAAGCGTTGGTGTGGCACAATGGATGATCTAGTCTGATGCATCAGGAATTGGTGGGTGGAAATCCTGACTGATCCACGCCTGATTCATCTTGACAAAAGTCAGACTCTCCACATTTTGGACAGGCGAGTTCTTCTTGGGGTAACTCTGGCCCCCACCGCACTAAACACCCTCCCTGATGCCACACTACTGGCCGGGCAGAAAAGCTTTTCCAGGGCAAACTCAGCCAGTTGCTGCCACAAATTCAGTTTGACTGCCCAGTAATCCAGTGGATCTTCAATGACGGCTGGCAGGGTGCACTCCAAGTATGCTGCCACCTGCTGGTTCAGGTTCTGCTTTACGTCTAGCTGCTGGTGAGTAGTTTCTTCACTTTGCGGGTGAAGAAAGCTGCTCATCAGCGACTGTAGACTCAGGCTGCTGCTTATTAAACTAATACTGCTCATGCCACCCCACCCCTCCCCAGCAGCAATGGCAGTAGAACGTGAGCGCAGCAGGCCCCCCCCAGTCAGACTTGCGAGAGGATGGACGATGGCGCAGATAAGCAGCGGCCAACTGACTACATAGGATGTCTCTATAGTAGTTCAGTTTGACCTCCCTCTAGGGAGGGTAAAAAAGGCCCAAATTTTGGACCGGTAGCGAGGGTCCAACAAGGCGGAGAGCCAGAAATCATCCATATGCCAAAAGGTGACAATTCAGCTGTCACTACCCAAGCAAGCGGGACATTTGTGCAAGTGACTCAGAGGGACTCCCTGCCTCCATCTCCACTGCATACTGCCACGGTGTGTTCTGGGTCTGCCTCATCTTACTCATCGCCCTGTCCATCAGCTCTCTGGCTGCTCCTCCTCCTCCTGCTCCTCCTCTCCTGTCACCTGTGTAGAAAAACCACCCATTTCACTACACATTACTTGTGCTCCAATGTCCTCCTCCTCCCCCAGCTAAGCCCCCACAGGGCTCATGTGGCCGTGAGATCTAGGCGCCACATCTCCAGTCCCCTGACCAGCCAGATTTACCAGCATCTGTTCCAGAACATGAAGCAGTGGAAGGACATTGTTCATCCCATAGTCCTGGCGACTGACAAATAAAATGGCCTCCTCAAAGAGCCTGAGCAAACAGCAGGTGTCACGTATGAGCTGCCATTGGCTGACATCGAAGTTACACAGTGGAGTACTCCTGTCCGCTTGGATCATCAGGAAATTGTTTATAGTTCGTACAGTCGGTCTAACATTTGAAGGGTGGAATTCCAATGGGTGGAAACGTCGCATATCAGCCTATGTGGGGGATGCCATTCTGCTCCTGCAGCTCAAGGGGGGGGGGGGGGGGGGTGAAGTGGCTGAAGTACATGCAAAGTTTCTTGGGCATTTTTAGGATGTCTTGCAGATGGGTGGAAGACTTCAGGAACCGCTTGACAACCAGATTGAACACGTGTTCTTCCCGTTGTCGGTTCCGATTTTCAGTTGTGACGGAGAAAGCCAGGATTCGATTTCTTGCTGAAGGACATGGAGCAGTTCCTCCCCTGTGTGACTCTGTACGCCCAGGCAAAGGAGGTGCAGAACAGCGTGACACCGCCATGCCCTGCACATGTGTTATGCTGGAGGGGCACTGTAAATAGTCCCTGCAGTGGAGGCTGAGGACACGGTGAAGGATGAAGAGGCTGAGGCGGACATTGTTGTTGGACCAACGGTGTGGCAACGTGGAGGCGGAAGCGGCGTCATCTGGCCAAGTTGCTGGTTTGGCTGTGCAGGAACCACATTCACTCAGTGGGCCTTAAAGGACATGTATTTTCCCTGATTGTAGTTACAGCTCCACACGTCGGCACTACCGTGCACTTTGGCAGACACCGACAGGATCAATGACTGGCCCACCTTCTGTTCTACATGTGTGTGCAGGGCTGGTACTGCCTTTTTGGCAGAGAAATGACGGCTTGGGACTCTCCACCTCGGCTCGGCACAAGCCATCAGTTTTGAAAGGTGCAGAGTCCACCACTTAGAAAGGGAGGGACTGCGGCACCAGCAACTTGGACAGGAGCACATTCAGCTTCTGTGCCATTTGATGAGTGCACCCATACAGTTGTCTCTTGGCAATCGCTTCAGTGATCGATTGCTGACGGAATGAGTGATGAGGGGGAGGAAGAGCAGGAGCATCAGGACCAGCAGATAATGGGAACGACAGACAGACAGCTTCCTTCAACATACAAGTGCAACGCTGAACGGCGAATATATTTTTATTTCGCCACTAATACATGGCAAACAGGGCTTTAGAATATATCGCTAAACCGCTGAACAGCAATTAGGCCCAATTTTTTTAAAACTTTTACAAAACACAAATGGCTTTTCAACAGATAAGTGCAACGCTGAACAGCGAATATATTTTTATTTCACCACTAAAACACGGCAAACAGGGCTTTAGAATATATCACTGCACCGCTGAATGGCAATTAGGCCCTAATTTATTTCTACTTTTACACAACACAAAAAGCTTTTCAACAGATAAGTCCAACTCTGAACGGCAAATATATTTTTATTTCGCCATTAATACACGGCAAACAGGGCTTTAGAATATATCACTGCACCGTACAAGGGCAAATATATTTTTCTTTTGCCACTAATACACGGCAATTACAACATATAACTGCACCGCACAAGAGCAAATAAGACGTACTGTAGAAATATTTCCTTGTAATAAACACTGTTAATGGCTGTATCAAACAGCACTTGCACCCCAATTACAAGAACGGTTTGCTGGAATTACAGAGCTGTATACAGTAATGGCAATTTGATTTCCCCAGTCAGTGCTACAAGGTGTAATAGGATTGTTCCTATTACCCAGTCTGTAACCTCCCCTACTGAACCCTGTTCTACATAAATGCTGTGGAACGATTCGTCCCTATCCTTTCCCTACACCTTGAATAATCTTTCCCTGTACGTATAAATCATTTTTTCACCACAATCAAGTATTTCCTATCAGTGTCCCTAGCGCCTGCAGACGTCTCTCCCTGCACTAAGTACACTGACAAATGGCAGAATCTAAGAAGACTGACGTTATTTATAGGGCTGTAACATCACGGGGCTGGCTGGCTGGCTGCTGATTGGCTGCATGCATGGCATTATGGGTGATCCTGACTTCCCAGAGTTCCTTTCTCCATATCCTCAAACGTGTGGCAGCCATTTTAGGAAAAAATGTGATTCATTACCATTCAATTCGGTGCAAATTGAATTTTTCCTGAAATTCGGATCAAATTCAACTTCGTCAGCTTCGATTAGCTTCGATATCTAGTGCTGTTTCCAGAAAAAAAAAAAATGTTTTTCTAACCCTGGATGCAGTAGTACAAATTAAGGTAGTATAAGACTACAAACAGATAGTTTTATGTAATATGCAGCAGCAAATAAAAGTATAATGCATATAAATGATGTGTTTAAATGGCCATTGGGGGTTCTGCCACTTTTGATGGTTAGAAATGCACAGCATACAGTCCATTTCTTGCTACAAAAAAAACCTGAGAATTTGACAGAAACCTGACAGTTCCCAATTACTGTATATACGTGTATTGTTTGACATCCTGTCTAGTCATTACATGGTATCTACCCTCCATTTTGTGACAGCCTTGGTTTCCTGTCAGCACTAGTGATGAGCGGCATAGGCAATATACAAATTTGCGATATTTCTTGAATTTTTGGCCAAATATTCACCATAAATTCGCAAGTTCGAGAATTCGTGACCTCCAGTCATTATTTACTTGATTCCCGATCAACACTAAGTAGTAGGCAACTTTCCTATTGGTTGCTAGGAATGTTGCTAAGTGCCGATATTCACGATATATTGGCAATAAATTCGCGATTAGAATATTCGCGATCAACACTATTCGCAAATACGAATATATAGTACTATATTCTAAATATTCGCGAATTCTCAAAGTGGCGATATTCGCGATTCGAATATTCATGCTCAACACTAGTCAGCACACACATTGATTTGCTTATTGGGCAGTTATATTGCTATTCTGGTCCTTTCCCAATCTTTGTTTTTACTTTTGATATGTGACGATCTCTAAGCCCCCTCCCTCACTGGATTAGCATTGGATAAAGGCTATAAAGCCTCTGCCATCTTTCCTCAGCATGTCAGAAGGCCAATTTGGCAGGGGAGAGCATTACAAGCTTTTTTCTTTCTAAATAGGCTGTGGGGAAGGGCTAAGATGGTAGACAATGATGCTGCCAGTGGTAGTGGGTTAAGAAAGGAAACAATGCTGCTGCCAGTGCTGGAGCTGTAAGAAAGGAGACAATGCTGCTGACAATGGGGGAGAAGTAAGAAGAGGGACAATGCTACTGGCAGAGGTAAGGTATAAAAAGGCATGAGTATAAAGAGTTTGAGAAGCCATGGTCTATTGGATTTAGTTGCACCTGAAAGATTTGATAGAGAAGGAAACCAGGTATGTTAGCCATGCATTATGCATTTATTATGAAATTTTTATAGTGACGGGGATCTGTCCTACTATGTTTAAAGGCAGACTATTACAGGGACATGGCCCCTCACCTGATCGGCCAAACGACAAAAAAGATTGTACTTTTTGGCTAATAGGAGCCTGCGGGCTGATGTGCGCAACAAGGATCAGCCCGAGAAACACAGTATGTGTGTCTGCCACCTCTCCCAGGCTGACCACAGCATCCCTGACCCCAACTGACTGCATCATAGTAATTTATGATACTATCAGTTCGTATCTGATCACAGTGCTATTTTAGTGCTCTCACATCATCATGTAGCCCCACGGTTAAGCAGAGAATGACGACCACTAATTACGATGATAAAGTTTGGGTCAGGGGAGCCGCCATCGGCCTGGGACATGAGGCCGACACACGGTCTTGTGATGAGCCCTAAGAATGAGGAGCACCCCCTATTGCAGAGGAGAGTGAGAAGAGCAGAAGAACAAGAGGATATAATGTGATAACGGATCTGCTAGAAACAGCTATAAGAATCGTAACCCACATACTGACATGGGTAATCTTATTAACCCCTTCACCTTAATAGTACATCACAGCTGAAATGGAGCTCTTGCCAACAAACATACTATTATGACGCAGTGATGGCGCAGTGTTCATGAGCTATGTCTGTGCCATCACTTGTCAGTGACAATTGGTATACAGCAGAGTTCCCCAACGCCAGTCCTCAGGGCCCACCTACCAGTCAGGATTTGAGAATATCCCACAGAATGAACACCTGTGGTAAGTCCTAAGGCATTGACACTAATTATATCACCTGCTCAATACTAAGGAAATCCTAAAAACATCACCGGTAGGTGGGCACTGAGGACTGGAGTTGAGGAACACTGGTATACAGTATATGTATTATGCTAACTGTATTAAACCCCTTCCGCATAACACATCTAAGTGGTTAGAGAGAGGGAAGGGTCTCCGCCTCTCTTCCCATTACGTCTTCCATGAGTGCTCAGTGTTACTATGGCAGCCAGGGGCCTATATATCCCCCCCCAGACCTTCTAATAATGCATGCCTATTAGACCCTGCCTTTTTAACAGGATAAAAGACAGGAGATTTATGGAAAGGAAAAGAGTCTTTCTCCATGGCAACCAATCAGATTTCAGCTTTCATTTACCAAAGTTTTTCTGGAAAATGAGAGATGGAATCTTATTGGTTGCCCAGGGCAGCTGCTCTACTTTCCCTAGGGTTGCCACCTTTTCTTCAAGTCAAACCCAAACACTTTAGCAACTTGCGGCAATTTTTGGGTAAAGTATACACTATGCACGTATTTTATAATTATGTTGGTTCTATACGCTACTCCTCCTACAGTTTTGGGGTTACAAACACCAAACTTTCCACACTTCTTCGACGTATAGTGAGGTAAGTTGCTTTTGCTTTAATAAGCGATCCCACCCTCCGGGCCCCTGCGGCGGACCACCGAAGACCCCTTTTTTGCCATCGATTTTGACGGGGAAAATTTTCAAATCGCTCCCACTCGCACAGTTTTGAATCTACACGCCCCAAACTCGGACCACATATTGTTGGTGTCAACCTGAATGAAGGGGAAATCCCAAAGTGGGCGGAGCTAGCAACAACCAATGAAAATGTAGCTATTTTCTATACGCTACTCCTCCCACAGTTTTAGGAGTACAATTACTAAACTTTGCACACTTGTTCGGCACATACCCGAATAGGTTGCTTGTGCTTTGTTAACTGATTCCACCCTCCGGGCCCCTGGGGCTGCCCCCCGAAGGCCCCACTTTTTGTCATAGACTTTCATTGGAAAATTGTAAACTTTTGACACTCGTACAGCTTTGAAGTTAAACTCACCAACCTTGGGTCACTTAGTCATGGGGTCAACCTGAAATACTGTCACATTTCGGGGACTCTAAAAAGTGGGAGGGGCCCAAACAACCAATCAGATTTTGCCTATTGACTTCAATGAGAAAATTTAAATTGCTGTGATTCTCACAGTATTTAAGCCAGAGTACCCAAACTTGGCACCGTGGGTCACTGGGTGACTGGGGTTAAAATTTATTAAAAAAAGTGGGCGGATTCTACAACATCAAATTTCAGCCATTTGTTTAAATGGGAAAATTTAAAACTGCCGCTGCTCTTAGACTGTTAATGGCAGGGTCCTCAAACTTGGCAAAGTTGGTCACTGGAGGACTGGGATTAAAATTCTGAAAAGTGGGTGGGGCCAAAAACAACCAATCAGATTTATTTGATTGATTTAAATGGGAAAAACAAAAAATGCTGCCATTTTCACATTATTGATGTCATGGACTTCAAATATCACAAATGTGGTCATTGGATGTTTCCACTTCAAAGTTAGAAAAATTGGGTGGAGCCACCAACAACCAATCAAATTTCACTCATTGATTTTCAATAGAAAACAATAAAACTGCTGCCATTGATACACGTTAAATGCCATAATTCCCAAACCTTAAAGTGTTAGTCACTGGGTGACTGTGGTTCACAATTAGGAAGAAAAAGGGGCGGGGCAACAACAGCCAAACAGATTTCAACCTTTGTCTTTAATGAAAAACAGATAAACTGCTGCTATTATCACAGTTTAAATGCCAAGTGTCCCAAACTTAGCGCAATTACTCACTGGGTGACTGCGGTCAACATTTAGGAAAATTGGGTGGAGCCTAAAACAGCCAATCAGATTTCACCTATTGACTTCAATGAGAAAATGTAAAAAGCTGTTATTCTTACAGTATGAAAGCCAGAGTCCCCAAACTGGCACCGTGGGTCACTGGGTGAGTGTGGTTAGAATTTAGGAAAATCGGGTGGAGCCTTTAACAGCCAATAAAATTTCAGCCATTTGTTTTATATGGGGAAATTTAAATTACGGACGCTCTTTGACTGTTAATGGCAGGGTCCTCAAATTCGGCACAATTAATCAATCATTGGGTGACTTGGGTTCAAATTTTAAAAAGTAAGTGGAGCCACAAACAGTCAATCAGATTTCAAGCCAACATCCTGTGGTTTCTTCAGAAACGACACCATCTAGTTAAATAATATTGTAGGTAATCACAAGGTATCACAATACATATGGAGTCACTTTTTTGTAGGCAGGGTACTTTCCTGACCAATAAGGAGGCCGGGATGCAAGTCGTGACATACTGCCAAGCTTGCTGATTGGTTAGGAAGCCAGCACAACGAAGAAAAACTGGCACTCTAATTTTCTTTGCTCAAAAGGATTTATTGGTCACTCATGTGACGCGCGTTTTGACACTCACAGGTGTCTTATTCAAACAGAAAGTGAGCAAATCTTTTTGAGCAAAGAAAATTGGAGTGCCAGTTTTTCTTCGTTGTGCAGACTTCGGGATTACATCCGCAAGACCGAGCACCCGCCGACTAACGCGCAGTGCTGCCTGACCTCACCATACATTGGTTAGGAAGCCAGGCTGCCTAGCAACAAGTGAAGCAGGCTTCCTAGCCAATCAGAAAGCCAGGAGGCGGATGATAACCCACCTCCCCGTCTTCCTGATTAGAAAGAAAGTCAGCTGTATACTCCTTTGGCGCTGCCAGTCAGAGGGACATCTCCCTCCGACCGGAAGTTCCAATATCGGGGAAGGTATAGGAGCATTTGGGCAAGTACTACTCTGTATCGGCTGCGATATTAGTATCGGTAGTTCAGTACATCTATAGTGCAAATCCATTTTATTGATAGATGAAATGGACTGGCACTCTGTATGTGTGGTAAAATAGATAAAAAATATACAATATAAAGCGATCACACAATTTTTAATACACAAAACTCAAATTACAATAAAATCACCAAAATACATGTTTGTAAAACCTAAATATAAAAATAGATAGGATCTGTGCTTTGAAACAAACTGGTAAAAAGCGACAGTGGTATAAGATACTTCATAGGAGATAGTACACTGATGATATTGGGTTCCTTCTATCGAGTGAATCAAATAAAAGTTCCTTTATATAGGGTTTCTTTCATGTAAAAAACTACTTTGGTGTCATTCCTCTCAAGAAGTATGTATATGAATACCACTTTGTATAGTTATCAATGATGTCCGCAAGTTGAGAGAGCTTGGTGGAGGTATGGACTCCCAAAAAAACTCTTTATAAAGTCTGTCCAGACCCGATTAATAATAACTGTTGATGAATAAAGTGCTGATGTGCACTAAAGGAGGAAAATCTGAATCTTACCCTAGCCTAGGTAATTAACAATTTAATGCATAAGATAGTACGGCATACCTGACTTTCGATCCGCTGTTGCGTATGTAATCCCGCGTTGTTCAAACAGACGCCAATAAATCATGTGGTCTGTGACGTACCTCTAGCTCGTAGTTTGTAGCGAGGTGTCGCGAGAACTGATGTCGGAAGTTTTCGTATCTCAAACAAACGCCAGCAAGTCACGTGGTCTGTGACGTACCTCTAGCTCGTGGTTTGTGGCGAGGTATCGCGGGAACTGATGTCGGAAGATTCCGTATAGAAAGTTTCTTCTCTTTGGAGCGCTCCAATCTTTCAAAAAAATTAACAGATTTTCATATCATCTGTATAGAGGCCTCATTCATTTGATCCAGTGGGAGTTATCAGCTGGTTACGCCAGACGCGTTTCGGGGACCTCTTACCCCTTCCTCAGTGGCAGCTGATCTCCCAATTTTGGACTGACTCTATATAGACCGCCCAGAAAAGTCCAAGATGTGGTCTGGATTCAGTATTCTAGGATTTAACTCTATTTTCTATATGCGGTTTTGTTGCCTTATTTTATCTACTTGTGCGTTTTTGGGATATAAAGTATCTTATGCTTGGTCCTATCTATTCAATAAAAATAAGTACTGCAGCTGATTGCTTTAGTAGAAAAATTCATAAAATGACAATAAAATAGTACATTTCAATATAAAATAAATACAATAAGTAAAAAATATTCAAATATCATATAGGAACATGGATAAGTGAGACATATTTATAGGTATACATAAAGGAATGTAATTTGTACAAAATACGTGGATAGAGAATATACTATAATGTTGAATTACTTAAAAGAGAATGTTGTGTGATGACTAAAGGGACGTGTGCACCAGCTGATAACTCCCACTGGATCAAACGAATGAGGCCTCTATACAGATGATATGAAAATCTGTTAATATTTTTAAAAGATTGGAGCGCTCCAAAGAGAAGAAACTTTCTATACGGAATCTTCCGACATTAGTTACAGCGATACCTCGCCACAAACCACGAGCTAGAGGTACGTCACAGACCACGTGACTTGCTGGCGTTTGTTTGAGATACGAAAACTTCCGACATCAGTTCTCGCGACACCTCGCTACAAACTACGAGCTAGAGGTACGTCACAGACCACGTGATTTATTGGCGTCTGTTTGAACAACGCAGGATTACATACGCAACAGTGGATCGAAAGTCGGGTATGCCGTACCATCTTATGCATTGAATTGTTAATTACCTAGGCTAAGGTAAGATTCAGATTTTCCTCCTTTAGTGCACATCAGCACTTTATTCATCAACAGTTATTATTAATCGGGTCTGGACAGACTTTATAAAGAGTTTTTTTGGGAGTCCATACCTCCACCAAGCTCTCTCAACTTGCGGACCTCATTGATAACTATACAATTAAGTGGTATTCATATACATACTTCTTGAGAGGAATGACACCAAAGTAGTTTTTTACATGAAAGAAACCCTATATAAAGGAACTTTTATTTGATTCACTCGATAGAAGGAACCCAATATCTTCAGTGTACTATCTCCTATGAAGTATCTTATACCACTGTCGCTTTTTACCAGTTTGTTTCAAAGCACAGATCCTATCTATTTTTATATTTAGGTTTTACAAACATGTATTTTGGTGATTTTATTGTAATTTGAGTTTTGTGTATTAAAAATTGTGTGATCACTTTAGGAGTGAGCTATTCCTATTATCTCTTTTTCCATTTTATTGATAGTTGTCATTAAAACGACAAGCGCATTTCTGGGCCTGATGTCGACCCTGCATGGCCCCAAAAGCACTTGTCGATTGGACGACAACTATCAATAAAATGGATTTTGCACTAACATGAAATTTTAATGTCTTTATTGGACAATATGTATTATTGCACATAAAAGATGCCCCCACAAAACATGTCACTGGTTACCTGTGGCATTTTTTTATGGGGTCATGTTTTATGTGCAATACTAACAAGTGCCGTGCCCCCCCCCCCCCATTCTAATTAATATTTTTTATTAAACACTTATAATGTTTAATATCTGAGGAAAGGGATTTACTATCTGAGGAAAGGGATTTAGGAGTAATTATTTCAGAAGACTTAAAGGTGGGAAGACAATGTAATAAAGCAGCAGGAAATGCTAGCAGAATGCTTGGATGTATAGGGAGAGGTATAAGCAGTAGAAAGAGTGAAGTGCTTATGCCGCTGTACAGATCACTGGTAAGACCTCACTTGGAGTATTGTGCGCAGTACTGGAGGCCATATCTCCAGAAGGATATAGATACTCTAGAGAGAGTTCAGAGAAGAGCTACTAAACTAGTACAAGGATTGCAGGATAAAACTTACCAGGAAAGGTTAAAAGACCTTAACATGTATAGCTTGGAAGAAAGAAGAGACAGAGGGGATATGATAGAAACTTTTAAATACATAAAGGGAATCAACTCGGTAAAGGAGGAGAGAATATTTAAAAGAAGAAAAACTACCACAAGAGGACACAGTTTTAAATTAGAGGGGCAAAGGTTTAAAAGTAATATAAGGAAGTATTACTTTACTGAGAGAGTAGTGGATGCATGGAATAGCCTTCCTGCAGAAGTGGTAGCTGCAAATACAGTGAAGGAGTTTAAGCATGCATAGGATAGGCATAAGGCTATCCTTCAAATAAGATAGGGCCAGGGACTATTCATGGGATTCAGATATATTGGGCAGACTAGATGGGCCAAATGGTTCTTATCTGCCGACACATTCTATGTTTCTATGTTTCTATGTTTCTAATATACCTTTTTTAGAAGTTCAACTTCAGAGGTCCAGGTGTGTGGAGAAGGACGGCAGTCACGGCGTTGATCGCAGAGGTCAACTGAGTCCCTAGACGAAAAGAAGAAGAGAAACTGCTGGAGCAGCTGCTCCACGCGCAGGCTGCCGGAGAATGAATGCTCCCCCGCTCCCTCTCTCTGATGTCACTTCCTCTCACTAGCAGAGGTAAGGATAGGGAGGTAGGGAGTGTCTGAAGACAGCACCGCCCTGCGCTAGGATGTCACAGGCACGGCTGATCGGATTCGCCGCTGACTGACTGATATGCTGGCCGCTCAAGGTCATCACCACTCGCCGCCGCTCATCACCGCCCGCCGCCACTCACCGCCAGCTGTCAGGTGAGGGCCGACTAGCAAGTCTGCAGTTTGAAAAAAAATCCTGTGCCCAGGTCTGAGAAAGGCTTGTACCCGGGCACAGGATTACAAACCCGGACTATCCGGGTCATTCCCGTACAGGTGGCAACCCTAATTTTCCCTCTGTAGCACTTTTGATACTTCTTGTCTAATGTCTGTCTAAGGATTGTAATTGTTAGGGGTAGTCAAGCATTTGCATCTGTTTTGCAGTCCACAATTAGCTGGTTCACAAAACACAGATACCAGCCATTTTGTGCATCAGCATGTCCTGCCCCTTGTTAGAAATGTCTATTCATTTCTGCAAATTGGACACGTATAGGACATGTTCTAATTTTTTGGTAGGGCAATGAAACAGACATAGAGATGCGGACAGCATGTTTTGCAGCCCCATTGAAATGAATGGGATTGCATCCGATCTGGAAGAAATGCTCATCGGATGCGGACTGAAAATGTGGCCATGTGAATGGACCCTAAGGCTACATTCACACGACCGTATATGTTTTGCGGTCCGTAAATTGCAGACCTGCAAAACATGGATATCGGCTGTGTGAATGTAGCCGGCCCTAAGACAGAAATGCCTATTCTTGTATGCAATTGCGGACAAGAATAGGACATGCTCTATCTTTATTGTGTGCTGTCCGCATCTTTTGCGGCCTCATTGAAATGAATACAGTACGGTCGTGTGAATACACCCTTAAGCTGTGTGCCCACTAGCGACCATAACCATAGAACTGTATGTCCAATAGAGACTGCAATCACCAAGCTCTGTGCCCTTTAGAGATTGCAAATGCCAAGTCCCATTGTCTATAATTTTTCATTTTATGCCAACCAATAGTTGGTATAGTTAGAAAAAAATGTCTATCCCTGCACCACATTTATCATCCAGCCTGAACCACTGTCATAAAATTGTGCTCAAAGGGGTTGTGTCATCTGGGACTTTGATCACATCTATCTCCAAAACATTTGGAGGGACAGTCCCTATTTTTGACCTTATACTTTTGCATTATCACATTTGCATTATTACATTCACAATATTGACCCAGGAAGTGTTTGTCTGGTTCCTCTCTGTATATTCGAGCCCGTCTTGTATATTTTTTCATTATTTGATGCAGTTGAGATTAATGTTGAGCGCGAATATTCAAATCGCGAATTTTAATCACGAATATCGCCACTTCGAGAAACAGTGATTATTTAGAAAATAGTGCTGTATATTCGTATTCGTGAATAGTGTTGATCGCGAATATTCTAATCACAAATTTTTATTGCGAATATATTACATTGCCGATTTTCACAATCAAGAAAATAACTACGAGATCACAAATTCTCAAATTTGCCAATTTATGGCGAATATTCGGCCAAAAATGCGTGAAGTATCGCAAATTCAAATATTGCCTTTGCCGCTCATCACTAGTTGGGATTTTAGACATTTTTATATTTAGATTATTTTCTGCACTATTTCGTAAGAGAAAACTATTAAAGTTTATAGAAATGCAGGAAAAATGTATCTTTCACACAATGGACCATAAGTGTCCCTCTTTGACTGTCCAAAAAGTTGGGAGGTATGGATATGCCACCAATGTCTTAGATGAGACAACTCCATTAAGTGAGTCGACTAAGATATTTAAGGGATAAAAAGATGCCAGGGCACCATAGTCAGCAAAACAGTACATTCTGAAGTATGGTGCTTCAAAATATATTGTACTACAAAAGCACCATCTCCTGGTGTGAATGAATTACTGCATGTTTCAAAGAACCAGCATATGGAGAATTTATTAAGCCTCACGCACATGACTGTTGGATGTTTTGCAGTCCACAAATTGCTAATTCACAAAACACAAATACCGGCCATGTGCATTCTGCATTTTGCAGAATGGAATGTTGGGCCCCTATAATAGAACAGTTCCATCCTTGTCCGTAATGCGGACAATAATAGGACATGTTCTAGTTTTTGGCAGAACGGCCATGTGGAGATACGGACACAAAGTGCACATAGAGTCATTTCCGTTTCTTGCAGCTCCATTAAAGTGAATGGTTCCGCATACGAGACCCAAAAAAATGGAACAGATGCAGAAAATAAATATGTTCATGTGCATTCTGACATCTTTAATATCACAGGAGTACAATCTGCCAACATTTTGCTTCTATGCCAGCAAGGGTGTACATTTCAGGAGTATATTGTAAAATGTGTCAGGAGCTTCTGACTTTGGCATGTCCTCTTTTCTCCAATTGCCGCTGATTTTTTGTAATAGTGAGGAGAGTGTTGGAAAAGGCAAATTTTCAAGCAAAAAAGATTTATGCCAAAAATGTTTGACTTTTCTATGGCAAAAACTGGGTAGAACAATGATAAAACAATGAAGTGACGACCAGAAAGATTTGCACAGGGTGTAAACTCTGTAGCTGGCCAGCTAAGACCTGTCCTAGGTTGCTAATACAGCTTATATGTATATACAGCTAGAGCTGCCAATAACCTTATTACAGTTCCTATGTTTGTGTGTTAAAGACAAAAGCAGAGTTATTTACAGTGACTCCATCTTTTGGATGTCATATAACTGTTATATATATTGTGTTCACAGGAGCAGAAAACATAATCTGCCTTTATTACTAGGAGACTGGCACTCTCAACACATGGGGCTACACGGTTTTCAAGCAGATCACAATGTTTATTAATAATACATAAAAGGTTAAAAAACTAAAATAATTTGAGCATAAACCAAAACGATTTTCTCAATAGAATATCAATAATAACAAATGTGCCAAGATCATATATTTCCTTAATTTCTATCGATCATTCCTTCTAGTCCTTCACAATTGACCACCTATAGAGAGAAAATGGAAAAATAGCAGAGGAGAATAATGAGGGTAAAGGATCCTTCTTCTTCTCCTTCTAATAAGAGGAAAGGTCAGATGGAATAAATATTCCAATTGTAGTGAGCTTTCAATCAAGTGTTCCTTTTTATGTCTGATATAGGCTTTCACAGTTTGGCAGTTGAAATATGCCTAGTAGTGACCCACTATGTGTGCTTACCTTTTCTTCAAATGTGCCGATCAGTCATTTGAATATATCGGGGTCCCGCTGAGAGCCGGCGTCCCGACTGTTGCTCTGTTCAGCGTCCCACGTGGATTCAGAGACTCACTCGTTGCTCCGGAAGTGACGTATCGGCACTGAAGGTTTCGGTAGTTGTTCCTTTCTTCAGATTCAGATTCAAGCTGTAATTGTTGCAACCGAATGGATTTAAAGTGCACTATTTTTCATATGATGTAAAGAGTTTCTTCTTATAAGTAGGTCATAATCAGATCTTTTGGTCAGATCACTGGACACCAAACGCGTTTCGGGGACGCTTCTCCCCTTCCTCAGTGGTAATGACTCTACTTCACTTTTAGTCGGTTTTTATACTCTTCATTGGAAAACTCAAAGATCAGACATGGAGTATATACCAGTATGGTTCCTTTCACTTTATATCATTTATTTTTAATTTCTTTATGTCAAGAAGGTGTCTTTTGTGTTTGTTTTTATCAGACATTCCATATCTTTAAATATTTTTCAATTTTTTATTATTTTTTCACTTGCGTTTTTATTGCGTTTTGGATGCGTTTTTTATTTGACACATGCGTTTTTTTGTCAGAAAGCTGTAATTTTCCTCAAATAATAAAGTTCATGAAGGATTTTGTTGCATCAGCTTTCAATAAACTTTTATATTCTTTTTTGTCATAATTTTCAGAATCTGTTTATTTACTATCTAGTTAGGTTATTTGTCATCATATGATGATAGTTAACATTCCTATCACCATATAAATCAATTATACATTATAGAATAATGGAAAAATCAATATTTAAAAAAATAAATATTTTAAATTTTTTTTTTTTTTTTTAGAAAAAACTATATTTAAAAAAGGTGAACTGCATATGTATAGTGTTTTTCATATTTATTTTAATTCCCAATGTTGAGGAATATCTGTATATATATCCCTCAACATGGTATCTTATTCGGACCATTCAGAGTACATGGGTTCCCAAAGACATTGGATAAATCAAACAAAAAATGGGTCGATTTTGTTTCTCAGATTTGAGATAATATTATTCTTGGGATTTTATATCTTTTCCCAAGATATGTTATGTTGCATGAAGAAAAGGGTACATCATAACATATCTTGGGAAAAGATATAAAATCCCAAGAATAATATTATCACAAATATGAGAAACAAAATCGACCCATTTTTTGTTTGATTTATCCAATGTCTTTGGGAACCCATGTACTCTGAATGGTCCGAATAAGATACCATGTTGAGGGATATATATACAGATATTCCTCAACATTGGGAATTAAAATAAATATGAAAAACACTATACATATGCAGTTCACCTTTTTTAAATATAGTTTTTTCTAAAAAAAAAATATTTTTTTTTTAAATATTTATTTTTTCAAATATTTATTTTTCCATTATTCTATAATGTATAATTGATTTATATGGTGATAGGAATGTTAACTATCATCATATGATGACAAATAACCTAACTAGATAGTAAATAAACAGATTCTGAAAATTATGACAAAAAAGAATATAAAAGTTTATTGAAAGCTGATGCAACAAAATCCTTCATGAACTTTATTATTTGAGGAAAATTACAGCTTTCTGACAAAAAACCGCACGTGTCAAATAAAAAACGCAATAAAAACGCAATAAAAACGCAAGTGAAAAAATAATAAAAAATTGAAAAATATTTAAAGATATGGACTGTCTGATAAAAACAAACACAAAAGACACCTTCCTGACATAAAGAAATTAAAAATAAATGATATAAAGTGAAAGGAACCATACTGGTATATACTCCATGTCTGATCTTTGAGTTTTCCAATGAAGAGTATAAAAACCGACTAAAAGTGAAGTAGAGTCATTACCACTGAGGAAGGGGAGAAGCGTCCCCGAAACGCGTTTGGTGTCCAGTGATCTGACCAAAAGATCTGATTATGACCTACTTATAAGAAGAAACTCTTTACATCATATGAAAAATAGTGCACTTTAAATCCATTCGGTTGCAACAATTACAGCTTGAATCTGAATCTGAAGAAAGGAACAACTACTGAAACCTTCAGTGCCGATACGTCACTTCCGGAGCGACGAGTGAGTCTCTGAATCCACGTGGGACGCTGAACAGAGCAACAGCCGGGACGCCGGCTCTCAGCGGGACCCCGATATATTCAAATGACTGATCGGCACATTTGAAGAAAAGGTAAGCCCACATAGTGGGTCACTACTAGGCATATTTTCAACTGCCAAACTGTGAAAGTCTATATCAGACATAAAAATATTCAAATGATTGATCGACACATATGAAGAAAAGGTAAGCCCACATAGTGGGTCACTACTAGGCATATTTTCAACTGCCAAACTGTGAAAGTCTATATCAGACATAAAAATATTCAAATGACTGATCGACACATATGAAGAAAAGGTAAGCCCACATAGTGGGTCACTACTAGGCATATTTCAACTGCCAAACTGTGAAAGCCTATATCAGACATAAAAAGGAACACTTGATTGAAAGCTCACTACAATTGGAATATTTATTCCATCTGACCTTTCCTCTTATTAGAAGGAGAAGAAGAAGGATCTTTTACCCTCATTATTCTCCTCTGCTATTTTTCCATTTTCTCTCTATAGGTGGTCAATTGTGAAGGACTAGAAGGAATGATCGATAGAAATTAAGGAAATATATGATCTTGGTACATTTGTTATTATTGATATTCTATTGAGAAAATCGTTTTGGTTTATGCATAATTCATTTTAGTTTTTTAACCTTTTATGTATTATTAATAAACATTGTGATCTGCTTGAAAACCGTGTAGCCCCATGTGTTGAGAGTGCCAGTCTCCTAGTAATATATCCATTTTTTGTAACTGTGAAGGGTGAGTCACTCACAGACTAGAGCACCTCATAGTGGCTGCAAGTGGGTGTAGCTATTTCCTATTTAATACTCATAATCTGCCTTTAACCTGTTCCGAACATAGGGCGTATTTCCCGATTCCTAAGGTCACATGGCGTACCAGTACGTCCTATATATTTCCGATCACCGCCGCTTGGCCGGCGGTGATCGGAAACCGGTGCCTGCTGAAATCAATCAGCAGGCACCCAGAGTCAATGCCCCCCCCATATCGGCGATCGCTGCAAACCGCAGGTCAATTCAAAATGGCTTTATTTTATGTTTAACCACCCCCCTGCAGCCCTCTGTGTTATGTGCCGGAGGGCGCAGGGGGGGGGGGGGGGCGGGGCAGTGCAGCAGTTCGGGTGGGATGGCCGTGATCATCAGGGCGGTGCTGAGGGGGGCAGGCAGGCACGCGATCATCCGCCCGTCCCCTCTCTCAGGATGGCCGAGCAGTTTGCAGAGTGTCAGCACATTGCTGACACTCTGCTTGAAACGTCTGAAATCTTTGCTGGCACAGATGTCAGGCGTTTAACCCCTTCCATGCCGCGGTCCGTAGGGACCGCTGTATGGAAGAGGCTAACAGGGAGGGAGCTCCCTCCCTCTCCCATCGGGGGCTTCTGTGCCTTTTTAGCCCCCGATGGGAGAGGGAGGGGGCCCCCCTCCCTCCCCATCACCCACTGCTCTGCTGGGGCAGCGAGTTATGGGTACCATGGCAACCGGACGCCTCAGACTTTGTAAAGTGAAAATACAGTACAGTACACTATATAGTGTACTGTACTGTATTATACAGACATCAGACCCACTGGATCTTCAAGAACCAAGTGGGTCTGGGTCAAAAAAAATAAAAAAAAAAAGCGAAAAAAAATTACAAATAAAAAAACACATTTATCACTGATAAAAAAAAAAATTCCCTACACATGTTTGATATCACCGCGTCCATAACGACCTGATCTATAAAACGGTCATGTTACATTCCCCGCACAGTGAACTCCATAAAAACAATTAAATAAAAACTATGATGAAATAGAAATTTTGCCCACCTTACTTCCCAAAAAAGGTCATAAAAGTGAACAAAAAAGTCGTATGTACGCCAAAATAGTACCAATCAAACCGTCACCTCATCCTGCAAAAAATGAACCCCTACATGAGAAAAAATAAAAAAACTATGGCTCTCAGACTATGGAGACACTAAAACATAATTTTTTTTGTTTCAAAAATGATATTATTGTGTAACGCTTACATAAATAAATAAAAAGTATACATATTAGGTATCACCACGTCCGTAATAACTTGCTCTATAAAAATATCACATGACATTTATGCTATGAGATAGTATTTGAATCCACAAGCCTGAGACTGAACAGGCTTGAGAAAGAAAGCGTGTACCCCAAAACATCGCTGCCAAGCAATCTGGCATGCTGACTTTTTGGACTTTCTTCTTAATACATTATCCCCTAATTTTATAACACCTATGTGTTGACTTACCTTTTTGTCAGAATTTTGTTCCAAAAATGCACAAAAAGTGTCTAAGACACTTAATAAATGTGGCCTACTCTTTCACTTGCTTTGCACCATACTTTTTTGCAGATTTTTGGTCCATAATACCACAGTCAAAATCCACAAAAAATATGCCACATCTAATTGTTGCTTTATATGGCTTGTATGATCACCATCCCCTAACTTGGGAAAGAGAGCAGCGAAGATCCTTCAGAATAGTTGCTTGTTCAGGTCCAACCTATACGGGAAATAATTATCTTTGCATGAAATTCACCATTCTGACCAGTGATAAGCGTCGGGGGCAATATTCGAATTCGCGATTTTTGCTAATATTTGGTAGAATATTCGGCATATATTCGAGAATTCGAGATTATTTTCTTGATCGCGAAAAATCAGCTATGTAATATTCGTGTAATGCGCTCAAAATACAGGCATGGGTCACTATAGCTACATTTTTCAAGCTGCTAGAAGTTTCCCGAGACTGGAGAAAATGGTTGGCACGGCAGAACATTACTATAGCTTTATATGCAGTTAGAGTGCTCCAATATATTTGCGATTGCGCAAATCAGCAATTTTCGTTCAGTAGAATTTGTTAAAAATCAATTTTTGAAATATGTAAATTACCTTGCTACCAGCAAGTAGGGCGGCTACTTGCTGGTAGCAGCCGCATCCTCCGATGGTAATGACGCCCCCTCTGCTTGTTGATTGACAGGGCCAGCGGACGGGATCTTTCTCTGCTGGCCCTGCCTGTTTTGATTCAATATCTGGCGCCTGCGCCGCAGCCGTACCTCTCTTCAATCTGCGCAGGCGCACTGAGAGGCGGCCACTCGCTCGGCCACTCCATCCTCAATGCGCCTGCGCCGATGACGTCACATCTACACCCGGCGCAGGCGCATTGAGGAGCGAGCAGCCGAGATCGCAGTGTAGGGATTATTAGTAAAGAAAAAATAAAAAACGGTTTAATGGGGTGACAGAAGCCCTTTAAGTCATACAAGCTAAGACAATTATCGTCACATATACAAACAAGAGTGATAATAAAAACGGCTGCGCCAGTAAGAAAATATATCCTGATATTGCGTATCTTCAAGAGCTACACAAGGGCATTTGAGACTGATGAAACAATTGAATAATATTGCACAAGTAAAGGGAGATATACAGTACAGACCAAAAGTTTGGACATACCTTCTCAATCAAAGAGTTTTCTTCATTTTCATGACTATGAAAGTTGTAGATTCACAATGAAGGCATCAAAACTATGAATTAACACATGTGGAATTATATACATAACAAAAAATTGTGAAACAACTGAAAATATCTAATATTCTAGGTTCTTAAAAGTAGCCACCTTTTGCTTTGATTACTGCTTTGCACACTCTTGGCATTCTCTTGATGAGCTTCAAGAGGTAGTCACCTGAAATGGTCTTCCAACAGTCTTGAAGGAGTTCCCAGAGATGCTTAGCACTTGTTGGCCCTTTTGCCTTCACTCTGCGGTCCAGCTCACCCCAAACCATCTCGATTGGGTTCAGGTCCGGTGACTGTGGAGGCCAGGTTATCTGGCCAGCACCCCATCACTCTCCTTCATGGTCAAATAGCCCTTACACAGCCTGGAGGTGTGTTTGGGGTCATTGTCCTGTTGAAAAATAAATGATGGTCCAACTAAACGCAAACCGGATGGAATAGCATGCCGCTTCAAGATGCTATGGTAGACATGCTGGTTCAGTATGCCTTCAATTTTCAGTAATCCCCAACAATGTCACCAGCAAAGCACCCCCACACCATCACACCTCCTCCTCCATGCTTCACGGTGGGAACCAGGCATGTAGAGTCCATCCGTTCACCTTTTCTGCGTCGCACAAAGACACGGTGGTTGGAACCAAAGATCTCAAATTTCCACTGGTCTAATGTCCATTCCTTGTGTTCTCTAGTCCAAACAAGTCTCGTCTGCTTGTTGCCTGTCCTTAGCAGTGGTTTCTTAGCAGATATTCTACCATGAAGGCCTAATTCACACAGTCTCCTCTTAACAGTTGGTCTAGAGATGTGTCTGCTGCTAGAACTCTGTGTGGCATTGACCTGGTCTCTAATCTGAGCTGCTGTTAACCTGCGATTTCTGAGGCTGGTGACTCGGATGAAATTATCCTCCGCAGCAGAGGTGACTTTTGGTCTTCCTTTCCTGGGCCGGTCCGCATGTGACACAGTTTCTTTGTAGCTCTTGATGGTTTTTGTGACTGCACTTGGGGACACTTTCAAAATTTTCCCAATTTTTCGGACTGACTGACCTTCATTTCTTAAAGTAACGATGGCCACTCGTTTTTCTTTACTTAGCTGCTTTTTTCTTGCCATAATACAAATTCTAACAGTCTATTCAGTAGGACTATCAGCTGTGTATCCACCTGACTTCTCCACAATGCAACTGATGGTCCCAACCCCATTTATAAGGCAAGAAATCCCACTTATTAAACCTGACAGGACACACCTGTGAAGTGAAAACCATTTGAGGCGACTACCTCTTGAAGCTCATCAAGAGAATGCCAAGCAGTAATCAAAGCAAAAGGTGGATACTTTGAAGAACCTAGAATATGACATATTTTCTGTTGTTTCACACTTTTCTGTTATGTATATAATTCCACATGTGTTAATTCATAGTTTTGATGCCTTCAGTGTGAATCTACAATTTTCATAGTCATCAAAATAAAGAAAAATCTTTGAATGAGAAGGTGTGTCCAAACTTTTGCTCTGTACTGTATATATATATATATATATATATATATATATATAAAAAAAGAAAATCTGGCAGCACTCCCTTCAATAGTAACGCAGGGTGCCCGCGGTGGTCCCTCGACTCAGGACAGGAGACAAATGAAGAAAGTCCGCAGCACTCCTTGAAAAATAAAATGTGGTCTTTATTCACACATATCAAAAATCGACAACGTTTCGGTTCTCTCACAGAACCTTTCTCAAGTCAGGTGACCTGACTTGAGAAAGGTTCTGTGAGAGAACCGAAACGTTGTCGATTTTTGATATGTGTGAATAAAGACCACATTTTATTTTTCAAGGAGTGCTGCGGACTTTCTTCATTTATATATATATATATATATATATATATATATATTTACCTTTTTTTTTCTTTTTATATTCATTTATATATATATTTACCTTTTTTTTTTCTTTTTATATTCTTATTATTTTTTTAATGTTTACATTTTTTCATGTTTTTCTAATAAAATCTGGAGAGGAAACAAATAAGGACAATCCAACAGTGGTTATAAGCACTATTTATGTCAATAATTTAATCAAGTATTTACGATTTGCTGACAGTTTATATGTGTAAAGGTACAACTCCACACACAAACCTTGTTTGCAGCATATACAAGAGTTGATCGGCACCTAGTGGTTATTGTGCACAGGGGAATCGCATACATACCATAAGTACGTCGCTACTTAAAGGGGTTGTCCGGGTTCAGAGATGAACCCGGACATACCCTTATTTTCACCCAGGCAGCCCCCCTGAGGCTAGCATCGGAGCATCTCATGCTCCGATGCACTCCCTTGCTCTGCGCTAAATCACGCAGGACAAGGTCTCGGTGTGTTCGGTGACATCACCGGCTCTGATGTGCGGGCTTTAGTGCTGACCTAGCCGTTTTACTGGCTAGGGCAGTGCTAAATCCCACCCATCAGTGCCAGTGACGTCACCGGGCTTCCTGGAACCCCTTATGGAGAGCCCCGGTACGTCACCAGATCTCCAAAAAATGCCTTTGCCCTGTGCGATTTAGCGCAGGGCAAAGGAGAGCATCAGAGCATGAACTGCTCAGATGCTCAAGTCAGGGGGACTGCCGGGGTGAAAATGGAGGTATGTCCTGGACAACCCCTTTAATCTCCGTGCACAGTCTACACGTGTATGGTACCGATACTACACAGCTACAGTACCATTAGTACCATTAATGCCGGCCCAATGGTCATTTTATTATAAGTGAGATTTGTATCTAAAGTATTTACAGAGGGTTCACAACCTATGTTATTACATTATACAATGTTATTTTGTTAATATTTTTAAAGGGGGATTTTTTATTATTTGTTTATTACCTTGCTATATTACAGTTTTAATAAACGTTTATTGGTATTATAGTCTTGCCTCCATGTGTATCTGAATGTAGGTGTGCCCTACTATATAATATATATAAATTTTTTCGCTAAAGACTAGGTGGATCTTTTCAGTAGGTGCACCCTCTTTCTTGCTGGTCAGTAGGTGAGCCATCTGTAACTTATAACCTCAAGTATATCTTTTGACTGGGGTAGGTGTGTAAGTAGATCAGATAATACAAAAAGGTTCTTTTTGGCCCTAGGATCTTTGGGACGGAGAAAAGAAACAGTCAGACACAGCCTTTCCGTTCTTCTACTCTATTGTAGGAGCAGAACAGAAAGGATGAATTTGGCACATAACTGAGCCAAATTGAGCCAACGGACCTCATAAACTATAATGGGGTCCGTTAGGTTTCCGCTCAGAGGAAGACTTTTAAAGTGGAAACAAAAGTCCAGGCGGTTTTACTATTCTTAAATGGAGCAATGAGCTTAGTGGTTACAATCTTAAAAGAGGAAATGTAGTGTCCCACTACGTAAATGTGGGCACTACTCAAGGGTCAATTGGGTCATGTTGTTCCCCACCTTTTGTAGAACATGGTCATGGTATTTTGTATTGCATTTTAATGTATGTTGTCATGTTATCTCCTGTGTACCAGGCCTGTTAGGGGTGTAGTTCCTCCTCCTAGGCAGTAGAGGGAGCTAGGGAACCCCCTAGTATATATAGTCAGGTCCAGTCCAGGGAGGGAGAGTGTGTGGTTAGAAGCCAGTGTAACTTTAGCCAAGAGTAGCTGAGGATCAGCTTCTAACATGCAGCTAGGAAGCCCAGGTTTCTAGCTTGCACCCAGGAGAAAAAGTTGCCTCCTGAAGATATCTAGCACCTTGTAAAGTACAGAGCAGAGCCAACTTTATCCAGCTAAGTAGAAAGCTGAAGTGCAGAAGAATATTTACAGCAAGAGGATTTATACCAGAGGAAGGTTTCCCTACCCAAGGATAAAGCCAGCTATAGAGCATACGGGCCTTGGAGAAAGCCAGTCAGGATCTGAAGAAAGTACAGCCTGATCTGTGAGTGTTATTCCCTCTGAGTATCTTGTAAGGATTTTGCCTGCCATTTATGTGAAGCCTGCCTGTTACCAAGACCCTGCATATGGAACTAACTGAAACCTGTATATAGTTGAACTGTTCAGTAAAAAGAAGTTCTGGTTCACTACAACTGTGTGTACCTCAATTATTCCTCCTAACAATCGGTGTGCCACCTTTACCGCCTCTCCATCACTTCTGTACGCCTGCCCAGGGTATCCTACAAACTGTGAGTACTAAGAGCAACCCTCGATCTGTTAACTGACCCCCGTGACCTCACATTCGCTCACCCTAAGGGACTGGCGTATTGCAGAAACAAGTCAAGCAGTTTAAAAGTCTCTCAAAAAGGGCACATTCTTTAACAGTTCAACAGCCAAAGTCTGGCACTCTGGTTCCAGTCTCCTCAGTGGCTGTGGCAGCAATGCAGATGGAAGTTCTTAAATTTTTACTGTGGCTGACACAGTACCACACTATCTACACAGTCTTCTTTAACAGGTCACAATTCTCTAGGCCCTGAGTTGGTGCACTCTATTAGCAAGTGTGACTCACCTCTCTAGCTTCTGTGTTTCTGCAAAGAGGCTCCCCTACTATTATCTCCTATCCCCCTCCCTACCACTACTATACCCTACAAGATTTGCAACTAAGGTGAGGATGCCAGTAGCATTGTCCTCACATTGATCCTATGACTCAGCTCAGCTGGTGCTATGTAATCCAGGCAGCAATCCCTTCACTGCCATCAATGTGTTTCTCACAATTACAATTGACAGTGTAACATACATTAGTGTACTCACCTGCAGTGTCCATCATATCCCGCCCAAGGTATATGCCTCCGTAACAGTGCAATATGCTGTTGCAGACTAAGGCCTCTTTCACACTGGCGTTGTCCGGATCCGTCGTTTACTCCATTTGCCGGAATTACACGCCGGATCTGGAAAAACGCAAGTGAACTGAAAGCATTTGAAGACGGATCCGTCTTCAAAATGCGTTTAGTGTTACTATGGCAGCCAGGACGTTATTAAAGTCCTGGTTGCCATAGTAGTAGTGGGGAGCGGGGGAGCAGTATACTTACTGTCCGTGCGGCTCCCGGGGCGCTCCAGAATGACGTCAGAGCGCCCCATGCGCATGGATGACGTGCCATGCGATCACGTCATCCATGCGCGTGGGGCGCCCTGGTGTCACTCTGGAGCGTCCCGGGAGCCGCACGGACGGTAAGTATACTGCTCCCCCACTCCCCACTACACTTTACCATGGCTGCCAGGACTTTAGCGTCCCGGCAGCCATGGTAACCATTCAGAAAAAGCTAAACGTCGGATCCGGCAATGCGCCGAAACGACATTTAGCTTAAGGCCGGATCCGGATTAATGCCTTTCAATGGGCATTAATTCCGGATCTGGCCTTGCGGCAAGTGTTCAGGATTTTTGTCCGGAGCAAAAAGCGCAGCATGCTGCGTTATTTTCTCCGGCCAAAAAACGTTCCGGTCCTGAACTGAAGACATCCTGATGCATCCTGAACGGATTTCTCTCCATTCAGAATGCATGGGGATAATCCTGATCAGGATTCTTCCGGCATAGAGCCCCGGCGACGGAACTCTATGCCGGAAGAAAAGAACGCAAGTGTGAAAGAGCCCTAACTATGACATTTCCCTGTGGGAATATATAACAGCATGTAATAAAACAACTTACTGTAACATAGCTATATTGACTTATCTTTCAGTAGACCAGCTTGTCACAGTCACATAGCAGTTCAAAATTTTGTAACTCTGCTTCTTGTAAGTGGGGCAATGGCTTTTTATAACCCTCTTACAAGCCTTTCCCCTACAGTCAAAATTTACAACACAATTATAAATATGTACATAAACTAGCTGTAGACCACCATGTACCATGGGGGCATGGGCCTAAATAGAGATGGGCAATTGCTTAATAAGGAGATTTTTTTTTACTGTGGAGAGGCATAAGTGGGGTCTGCATGGTAGGCCCATGGGAATTTTGCTAGTTCTGCTAGGTATGCAGACTCCACATAAGCCCCCACAGTAGTAATAATCCTCCATTATTTGGCCAGTCCCAATCCATATTCTCAAAAAGTATTATAGCACCTCCAAACTATGTATAAAGGGAGTTCAGGTACACGCTACCATGGCTACAATGCAAAAGCAAACAAGGACTACAGGTAGTAGCACACTGCTTTGCACAAAGACACATGAAAATGTTAAAACATTAATAAATATAAACTGCATAACTGCTATACTAGGAAAATTAGAAGCTCTTTGCACACATTTTTGATCAAGAATATGTTGGGCCCATCTACCAGCGACAAGGTGGCTTCTAACCAACGGGACCTACACTAACAGTCTTGCCTAGGGGGTACTGTAGTTACTACAGGGGCAGTTATAAATACTGGGCCACTATAGGGGCATTTTGACTACTGGGGCCACTGTAGGGGGCCCTATTACTACACTGGGCTCTATAGGGCTGCTTAATAGATGGACCTTATTACTACTGGGGGTTCTATAGGGGTGCTTTATAGCCCGTCCTTATTACTACTGTAGATTCTAAAGGGGTTCTCTATAGATTGGCCTGGTTACTTCTGGGGGCACTATAGGTGGGCCTTATTTCTACTATGGGCCCTACTACTACTGGGGTACTATGGTGGAATTATTATTATTGGGTACAATATGCAGTGCTACTATTACTATTGGTGAGACTTTGGGGCGCATAGTAATGTCATTTCTGCAATATAGTATTTGGAGGCACTGGGCAGCACAGCAGGCACAATATTGGAGGTAGCAAGAGGATAGCAATGTTGGGGCACCAGGAGGGGGAGGATGATAGAAAAGTGAGGAATGTAAGATATCTGCAGAGACAATACGTGGCTGAAAGAAGTTGTCAAGGCAGTCTGATCTCCAAAAGAAGAGGATGAGGAAAGAGAACGTCTGCATCAGAGGAGACATCACTGGATGTAAGAGGTATGTAGTGCTGTAATCTCGGGTATGTTTTATAGCGCTCTATGTAATGTCCACCCATAAATAGGATGAGAAGGGGGGTGCTATTTCAAGTTTCACCTGAGGCAGCAGAAAGGCTAGGTGCACCACTGGTCATAGGTGTCAGAAAATGGATCGGAGTACTTGGTAATTAACGCATTCATGCTGAGATGGTGTTATTGCATTTATAAATGTGCTCCAATGTATTTTCTTTGGCACAAAAATATTTGGTCATGTTTTCTTTAAAATAGTAAAGCAATGTGCTAAATAAAATTGCATTCTTAAATTTTCATAGAGGAGACATCTCTTTAGAGTCTACTTTAGAGTGGAATGTTTTGTCCTAAACTCTCATTATGTACTACATGCACCATCTGTTATTTAATTCCTTAGTCCCTGTGTTATTTTTATTATTTTGGTTGCTGTTTCTCTTTTTCCTTATGTAACATCATATTGTAATAGCAAAATGATTTTCTTGTGCAGTATGCCTTATTTTTTATATTTTTGACTTAATGTGAATCACAACAACAGGACAGAGCTGTCAAGTGCTCAAATGAAGTACGGTAAACACGCTCTTGAAAATCAGATAATCATTATTATTATTATTATAAAATAGTCTGTACTCTATCTATCTATACTATATGGACACCAGTATTGGGATACAGTGATTCAATCACCAAATTCAAGCTTTTTATTCAGTCCTTTTACCACAGGAGTATAAAATCCAGCCCCTAGCCATACAGTCTACCTTTACAAGCTTTCGTAAAATAATAGATCGTTCTAAAGTACTGTAATAAGATGTCATAGTTTGTGAAGTTTCTTCCCTCATAGATATTCCATGATCAACTGTGAATGGAACCACAGCAACTCAGCCATGTACTGGCAGATAAGGAAAGTTACAGATCGGGGTTGCCGAGTGCTGAGACACATTATGCAAAAAAGTCATCATGTTCTTCAGACATTTGGGATAATTGTATGCTTCCCACATAGTGGGAACAGTTTGTAAAAGGCCATTTTCAGTTCCAGCCTCCCTGTGCCCCAATGCACAAAGAAAGGTCCATAATGTGGTTGGGCGAGTTTGAAGAACTTCACTGACACACAAAGAGCCCTGATGTCTACCCTATCAAACAATTTTTAGATGAACTAGAACACAGATTGTGAGCCAGGCCCTCTCATCCAACATCAGTGTTTGACCTCACAAATGCTCTTCTGGACAAATGGGAAACATGTTACCACCAAACAATGTTTTTAGGTGCTGCATAAGCTGTCCACTTGCGCAACAAATTAGCGTTTTGTTCAATTGTCAAGTAATTGGCAACATATTTACAATGGCCTATTAGCTGGAACGAGCACTGATATGAACATTCATTCCCTATAATTGGCCCAATCCTTGGACCACGTACAAGGTTGTTTAAACTCCATTGCTCAGTCTTGCATAGTAGCAGCCTACAATGTCTCAACATCTACCATTCTGTCCTCTAGGCCAGTGCTTCTCAAACTGTGAGGCAAAGTTCATTGGTGAGGTGCCTCCAGTTGCTTTCTGGTCCTCGGCTGTCGACTGTGCAGTGTGTAGTGTCCCACTAGGTAAATGTGGGCACTACACAAGGGTCAATGTGGCCATGTTATTGGTCATTGTATTTTATATGATGTTTGTATGTGTTCTTCCTGTAATCTGTGTATCAGGCCTACTAGGGTGTAGTTCATCCTCCTAGACAGTAGAGGGAGCAAGGGAACCCCTAGTATTTATAGTCAGGCCCAGACAGGAAAGAGTCAGTGCAGTGCAGTATAGTCCAGGAGGCTAGTCAGTGCAGTCTAGCTTGCCTGAGGGTGCTGAGTAAGCTCAGAAGTAAGCTCAGAAGCTGCAGCCAGGAGAGGGGTTTACCTCCTGAGAAACCTGAAGTTCCTATAACCAGTGCAGAGCAAAAGTGTTTCCAGCTGAACCTGAGCTGAAGGGCAGAAGGATCTATTTTAAGCAAGGAGATATATACCTGAGGAAGTTTCCCCTAACCAAGGATAAAGCCAGCAGTAGGGCATACGGGCCTTGGGATAAAGACAGGAATCTGAGGAAAGTGCAGCCTGATCTGTATGTGTTTAACCCTCTGAGTATCTTGCAAGAACATTGTGCCTGCCAATTATTGTAAAGCCTGCTTCTGACTGCTGCTGACATATGGAACTTTGACCATAAGACTGTATATAGTTAATTGTTCCAGTAAAAGGAAGTTTTGGTTCACCACAACATCGTGTGCCTCAATTATTCCTACCATCAATCGGTGTGCCACCATTACCGGCACTGGCGTCACAAATTTAAAGGGATCTTGCCACAGGCACATTAAACAAACCTGCAACATCCAGGGCACCTCATCTACCATCCGGCCTAGTCCCTATAGACAGAGAGTGCCCCAGAGGTCCCTTGTGCCAGCCTCTCCATCACTGCTGTACGTCTGCCAGGGTATACAAAAGACTGTGAGTACTACAACCACCCTCGGTTAGTAACTACCCCTGTGACCTCACTATTCGCCTCACCCTGCAGGGCGGCATACCGCAAGTGACTGCGCACAGCGTGAGGTTGCTCTGTGATGAGAGATATAAGGGCTGATTATGTGGGCTTATTAGAGGCTTAAGGGATGATTATAGAGGCTGATGAGAGGCATAAGGGATGATTATGTGGGCTGATGAGAGGCAGAAGGGCTGATTATGGGGGCTGATTAGAGGTATACGGATTGATATGGGGGATGATGAGAGGCATGGGGCTCTTATCTGAGTTATAATTTGGGGTCATTTACATTGGGGTCTGAGCTGAGGTCTGATTGGGAGTCTGATCTGAGGTCTAATTGGGGTCTTATTAACATTGGGAGTCTGATTGGGGCTGTCAGCTTAGGTCTGAATAACATTGGGGGTCTGATTTGTGGTCTGACCTGAGGTGTAATGAAACATATTTTTTTCTTATTGTCCTCCTCCAAAACCTAGGTGCATCTTATAGGGTGAAAAATACGGGAACATGGCACTGCTACTAAGCTATCTCAGATTATCCTTATTGTTTTCCAAATCGTAATTGTATCAATCTCCTCACTGGTAGTTAAAAAAAAACAAAACATTTATTTAGACTGTTATGTTGTTTTCATTGTGGCATTCCAGGGAGGAAACTTTTTAGCTGTTGGATCTTCCAGGTGCAGATGCATTAATACTACAGTCACTTGTATGCTATAATCTCATCTTTTTTAAAATACGACCAGATGTTAGCTGTAAAACAATAGATAGATGCTAAACACACAGTATTTTTTCATGTTTTTCCACGTTGAGCATCTCTATATAGAAAAAAACACAGCAGAAAGGGTGGTGCAGCTTTGTGACATTTTAGCTGGTGACCTGTCGGTTCCATGGGTTCCAGGCTTCCTCCAGCTGTCCTCTGGCCCCATCCTGTAACGTACGGATGGACAGGGTCACGTGCTGCTGCAGCCGATGATTTTCCTTAATAGTAATGTGTACCCAAGAGGCATGTCACTTCTAGGTCATGTCACCACTGAGGCAAGTCATCAACCGCAGTGGCTCATGTTACCCTATGCATCTGGAAGTTTACAGGACAGGGATTGGAAGATTGCTGAAGGGAACGAAGGAGCCGGAATAAAACAGCAGGAGCTTGTGAGTATGATTTTTTTTCAACAGGTACAACACACTGCTGTAACCAGTTAAAAACTAAACTCTTGTTAATTCAATAAGTGGCATTTATTACTTAGAGAAAGTTAATACAAGCCCCTTACTAATGTATTGTGATTACCCATGTTGCTTCCTTTGCTGGCTGGATTACTTTTTCCATTGCATTATATACTTCTTGTTTCCATGGTTATGGACCATCCGGCAATCCAGCTTGTACACTATAGGAAAAGTGCCAGGCTCTCTGGTGGCTGGAACCGTGGGAGCTCACATAGGCTGGTGTTTTTTTCTATTGTGTGGAAGCACAGCCACCACTGATGGATAACAGGGTAATCGTAACCATGGAAACAAGCACTGTATAATGCGATGGAAAAATAATCCAGGCAGCAAAATAAGCAATATGGGTAATAATACATTAGTAAGTGCCTTGTATTAACTGTCTATATAATAAATGCTATCTTCTGAAGTGACACAAACCCTTTAAGACTGATATTAAATAGGTGTAAATAAGCTAAATTTTAGTGCCCATATTATGGCAGCAAAACAAATCTGTGGTTTAACTGAAATTAACTTAAATAACTATTGTGATTGCAGTTGGCTTTAGCTTTGCAAGAGGAGGTCTAAGTATACAATGATCCCTCAAGATACAATGGCCTCAGGATGCTATATTTTCAACATACGGTACAATGGCCTTTTCTGTGCCAACATAAGTTGAAACTAGACTCAACATACAATGCCTCAGACCCAACCAATAAACATGGCCATTTCACTGGTAAAACACTTTATTGGTTGTCTAGTAGCTCCTCTGAGATACTTAATGTTCTGTACTGCCTCCCTGTGCTAGGATGTGCTGCTCCTTTGGGCACCAATAGAGCGGTGACTCAATTTTATTTTTCAGGTACATCTATGTACTATGCAAGACGAAGAAGAAGCTCCTGCCCACACCATAGAAAGTCATTTACAGCTTCCAGCTTCTATTCCTGTCTATCTTACTTAAAGGGGTTGTCTCTAGTGTTGATCGAGCACCAAAGTGCTCGGGTGCTCTGGACGAACACATCGGGATGCTCAGGTGCTCTACCGAGCACCCGAGTATAATGGAAGTCAATGGGAGAACCTGAGCATTAAACCAGGCACCCCCTGCTTCATAGTAAAAGGTCAGAAAATGATGGAAACACCACCGAAATGGTTCTGGAACAGCATGGGGAGGATGTCTGGATGCATCTTGGACTCCCAGGTCGCTGCTGGAAATGATGTTGTCCAAGTAGTACGCCATTTTTACAGACTGATAAATATACGCACAAAACCAAAGATAAAATCGATTTTAGAGGAAAAATTGTTAGGAAACATTCTTTCCTGTATATTTACTTGTATAAATGCCAAAAATTACAAGCAGGAGGCACTCCGATATAACCTGTATATCACATAAAGGAGGGCCTCATTCACATTGTGGTACATTTGTTCATGTAGTGGGACTCTGTAAAAGATTTTAGGTGCGGGCCTGCAGGTGAGCTGACCCTGTAAAAGATTGTAGGTGCGGGCCTGCTGGTGAGCTTACCCGGTAAAAGATTGAAGGTGCGGGCCTGCAGGTGATATGACACTGTAAAAGATTGTAGGTGAGGGCCTGCTGGTGAGATGACCCTCTAAAAGGTTTTAGGTGAGAGCCTGAAGTTGAGCTGACCCCTAAAAGGTTGTAGGTGAGGGCCTGCAGGTGAGCTGACCCTCTAAAACATTATATGCAAGGGCCTTCAGGTGAGCTGACCCTGTAAAAGATTTTAGGTGTGGGCCTGCTGGTGAGCTGACCCTGTAAAAGATTGTAGGTGAGGGCTGCCGGTGAGCTGACCCTCTAAAAGGTTGTAGGTGAGGGCCTGCTGGTGAGCTGACCCTGTAAAACATTATATGCGAGGGCCTTCAGGTGAGCTGACCCTGTAAAAGATTGTAGGTGAAGGCCTGCTTGTGAGCTGACTCTCTAAGAAATTATATGCGAGGGCCTGCAGCTGAGCTGACCCTGTAAAACATTATATGAGAAGAGCATATATGTGAGGGCATTATATGCGATGAATAAGCATGTTGATATGATGAAAGAGGAGGATGAGAAAAGGAAGATTCAACCATATACCCTTGTTTGTGGTGGAAGGCGTGCATGGGAATACAGTGTATTCAGTACATTATAAACAACACATTTAAAGTGCCTTTATGTTCATCAGCTTTCGTCTGGTGGAGTCAAGAAGTCATGGTCAATCCAGGCCTTGTTCATTTTGATAAGAGTCAACCTGTCAGCATTTTCAGTTCACAGGCAGATACGCTTATCTGTTATAATGCCACCAGCAGCACTAAATACCCGCTCAGACAAAACACTGGCAGCAGGGCAGGCCAGCACCTCCAAGGCGTAGAGCGCCAATTCATGCCACGTGTCCAGCTTGGACATCCAGTAGTTATAAGGCACTGAGGGATCATTGTACTCCTTCACCATCTTCCAAACTTTTTCCCTCCTTGTGACACTAGGCCAGGCATCAGGGTGAGGGTGCTGGCGGGGTGTCATGAAACTGTCCCCAGCTTTGTAGAGTGTTGCCCTGCCTCTGTTGGAACTGCTGTGTGTTTCCTTTGTCTCCCCTCCTCGGTTGGCCAAGGAACTACGGACTCTGCCGCCAGTGTTGTCAGATGGAAATTTTTGGAGCAATTTTTCAACAAGGATCTTCTGGTATTGCACCGTTTGCTCATCCTCTCCACCTAAGGAATGAGAGACGACAAGTTCTCTTCATAGCGAGGGTCGAGAAGGGTGAAAAAACAGCAATCCGTGTTGTCTAAAATGTGTATAACGCGCGGGGCGCGGGAAAGGCAGCCTAACATGAAGTCAGCCATGTGTGCCAGAGTACCAACAGGCAAGACTTTGTTGTCCTCATCAGGAGGATGACTCTCAATCTCCTCATCCTCTTCCTCCTGTCCTACCCATCCACGCTGAACAGATGGAATTAAACTTCCATGGGTACTACCCTCTGTAACAGAGGCAACCATCTCCTGTTCCTCCTCCTCCTCCTCTTCTTCATCATCCAATTTGCGCTGAGAAGACGAACTGAGGGTGGTCTGGCTATCACCCTGTGTAATGTCTTCCACCATTTCCACCTCTTCCACATGCAAAGCGTCGTCCTTAATTGTGAGCAGCGAGCGTTTGAGTAGACACAGAAGTAAGATGGTTATGCTGATAATAGCGTTATCGCCGCTTACATCTGTGTTGATTCCTCAAAGTTTCTTAAAACCTCACAGAGGTCAGACATCATTCCATACCCACACCTCACTTGTGAATAGCGGAAGCTGACTGGAAAGGCGACGACCATGTTGCAGCTGGTATTCTACTACTGCCCTCTGCTGCTCACACAGCCTGGCCAACATGTGGAACGTTGTGTTCCAGCGCATGCTCACGTCGCACAACAGCCAGTGAGCTGCTGCAGCGTTGACAGACCGGCTGAAGCTGTCGATGACTTGCGGAAATGTGCACACACGCAGCACAGCTTCACCAGTACCTCAGCCAAATTGGGGTAGGTTTTGAGAAACCGCTGAACCACTAAGTTTAAGACGTGGGCTAGGCATGGGATGTGTGTGAGCTTGCCGAGCTCCAAAGACGCCGCCAAGTTACAGCCATTATCAGACACAACCATGCCTGATTCTAGGTTGAGTGGGAGAGCCACAGCTCAGTCTGGTCTCTTATCCCCTGCCACAGTTCTGCGGCAGTGTGCCGTTTGTCCTCTGAGCATATCAGCTTCAGCACGGCCTCTTTCTGCTTCCCCACTGCAGTGCTACACTGCTTCCAGCTACCGACTAATGCAGGCATGTCCAAACTGCGGCCCTCCAGCTGTTGCAAAACTACAACTCCCAGCATGCCCTAATAGCTGTAAGCTATCCAGGCATGCTGGGAGTTGTAGTTTTGCAACAGCTGGAGGGCCGCAATTTGGACATGCCTGGACTAATGACTGACTAGTGCTGCACGCTGATAATTCAGAGGTGGGAGTGGAGGAGGAGGCCGAGGAGGAGAATTGGGGGTTGGAGCCCCTAACATAGGTTCTGGCGGAAAACCTGATCGACGTAGGTCCCGCAATCCTTGGCGTCGGTAGCACCTGTGACATCCCAGGGTATGACTCATTCCCCGTCTCCACAACATTCACCCAGTGTGCCATCAGGGAAATGTAGTCCCTGGCTGAATGCACTTGTCCATGTGTCCGTGGTTAAGTGGACCTTCCCAGTAACTGCGTTGGTCAGGGCACATGTGATGTTACAGGACACATATTGGTGTAAGGTGGGCACGGCACACCTTGAAAAATAGTGACTGCGTAACGCGGGACGGCCGCCGACATCAGCCTGCAGAAGGCCTCAGTGCCCACAAGCCTAAATGGCAAAATTTCCAGACCAGTAATTTGGAAAGCTGCGCATTTAGTGCTATGGCCAGTGGGTGGATGGATGGGTATTTGCGCTTGCGTTCAAATGCCTGGGGTAAGGACATTTGTATGCTGCGCTGGGAAACGGAAGTGGATGTGTTCACTGATGGTGCTTGTGAAGGTCCAGGTGCAGGGCGGGAGGCATCCGGGCCTGTGTTTTGGACAGGGGATTGGCCAGCACGTAACACAGGGGAAGAGGAGGCAGTGGTGTGACCCACAGACACAGATTGTGGACCCAGGCATTAAGCCCACCTATTACAGTGCTTTGATGCCATGTGGCGGATCATGCTGGTAGTGGTGAAGTTGCTAGTTTTCACGCCCCTGCTCATTTTTGTATGGCACAGGTTGCAAATTACAATTCTTTTGTCGTCCGCACTTTCCTCAAAAAAGCGCCAGACTGCGAAACACCCACCTACCCCTTGGCAAAGGAGATAGCCGCAAGGGGGTGCTCCAGGGAACAGTTGCAGGCCTGTTTTGTGTGGCCCGCTTTCTCCCTTTTGCCACCCCACTGCCTCTTCAAGCCTGTTGCGGTACAGCAGATCCCTCCCCCTCTGTACTGCTGTCCTCGCTCAGCTTTCCACCTTCCCAGGTTGGGTCAGTGACTTCATCGTCCACCACCTCCTCTTCCACTTCCTCACTCTCCTTGTTCTCCTGACTTGTTGACCTAACCACTACCTCAGTGACTGACAACTCTGTCTCATCCTCTTCATCAACCTCTTGAGACAGTAATTGCCATTGACTTATTGGCAACTGTGTCTCATCATCATCCACCTCATTAAACAGTAATTGCCATTTCCTACCGTCATCTTCTTGTGATTGTGGATGCTCAATAGTTTGGGAATCAGGGCACAAGATCTTTCCCTCTCCAAGCGTGCTTGGCGAGAGGGTCAAATTAAGGAATGGAGCTGTAAAGAGCTCCTCAGAATATCCAAGTGTGGGATCACTTGTTTACCCAGACTCTCCATGGTGGGAGGAAGAAGGATCAGGGTGAGGATATGGGTTGGGCAGACTCTTGGCTACTGAGACTGGACTTGGTGGATGACAGGGTGGTGCTTAACTGACTGAAAGCATTATCTGCTGCGATCCAACCGACCACCTGGTCGCTCTGGTCTGACTTCAAGAGTGATGTCCTGCGCCGCCCTGCAAACTGGGACATGAAGCTAGGTATCGTGGATAATTGTTTTTCTTGTGATCTGGCAGCAGGCACAGTTTCACAGCCAGGGCCACGGCCTTTGCGTGCATCATCAGCATCACGGCCACTGCCCCGTCTCTTACTGCTTGCCTTCTTCATAATAAATGTTATATATGATTGAAAGTCTGTCACACGTACAGTAGCATAGGATTTGGAAGTGTATGCGCAAATTTTTTTTAAAAGGTATTTGGGATGTGGAAACGTTGCACAGGAGATATTACGCAGTTAATGTCAATGATGTCACCAGCAGCTAATGAAAAATTACACGGAATGTCATAGGTATTTGGGCTGAGGAAACGTTATACAGGAGATGTTCCACCGGTAATGTCACTGTCCACAGCGTCCACGCAAAAAAGTACACTGTATGTCACAGATAAAAATTTTAACCGCACACGTTACACTGCAGATGTGTCGCTGGTAATGTTACTGTCAGAAGCGGACACCGTCTATTGACAAAGTACACTGTATGTCACAGATAAAGTTTTGAAGCGCACACGTTACACTGCAGATGTGGCCCTGGTAATGTCACTGTCAGAAGCGGACACCGTCTATGGAAAAAGTACACTGGATGTCACAGATATTTTTGGATGCACACACTTTACACTGGAGATGTGGCGCAGCTAATTTCACTGTCCGCAGCGGACACCGTCTACGGAAAAAGGACACTGGATGTCACAGATATTTTTTGGATGCACACACTTTACACTGGAGATGTGGCACAGCTAATGTCACTGTCCACAGCGGACACCGTCTACGGAAAAAGTACACTAGATGTCATAGATAAATGTTTTCAGCGCACACGTTACACTGCAGATGTGGCACTGGTTATCTCACTGTCAGAAGCGAACACCGTCTATTGAAAAAGTAGACTGGATGTCACAGATATTTCTTACACTGGAGATGTGGCGCAGCTAATGTCACTGTCCGCAGAGGACACCGTCTATGGAAAAAGGACACTGGATGTCACAGATATTTTTGGGATGCGCACACTTTACACTGGAGATGTGGTGCAGCTAATGTAACTGTCCGCAGCGGACACCGTCTAAGGAAAAAGGACACTGGATGTTACAGCTAATTTTTGGATGCGCACACTTTACACTGGAGATGTGGCGCAGCTAATGTCGCTGTCTGCAGCGGCCTAACTATTGTATGCTATTTAGCGCAGGATGCGCTAAAAATAGATATTGCTGCCACACACAATAGTCCTTAGATTCAAATTAGGATCCAGTGGCATTTTCAATACACAGAATTTGTTAATTCAGATATTGTATATAGTGAGTCAAGTAAAAATGTTTTGGGCTTGGCCCAGATGTCCAGAATACCAGATGTTTATGAAATATTCAAAGTTGCTTGATATCAAGATATTATAGAGCATTAGGTTATAAGACCTTATGATCAATTTTGGTATGTGCCAATTATACCCCAATTTTTTTTTATGGTATGTTAGGAGGTAGAAATTGTGGTTATTTTGATCCCCACTGTGCAAGGAAAGATTCCTCAGAAATTCGCTTAATATATTGTAATCAAGGTATTCGTACCAATGCTCACATGCTTTGTTACTGAGAGACAGTATTTGGTATGTATGTATGTATGCATGTGTAAGACTGTATCTATTTCAAGATATCTTGCATTCAAATTACAGCCTGCATTTACATATAAAACGAGAGATTGAGTACGTTACCGCTCCACACAGATTTTTTTCTTTACTTTGTCCTGCAAGGACCTACGCGGCCTCCCACGTGGTCACTCGCTTTATCACATGGCGTCCCACGTAACTTGAGCGGGGTGGTGCGTCACTCGTTCTGGGATTTCTGATAGGTCTTCTTTTGTAAAGTGAAGTTTTATAATATGTAAATTAGGTCTCTACCAGCAAGTAGGTCGTCTACTTGCTGGTAGCCGCTGCAAAAAAACGCCCCCTCGTCGTGTTGATTGACAGGGCCAGCCACGATCTCCTCCTCCGGCCGGCCCTGTCAGCATTTCAAAAATCGCGCGCCTGTGTTCATTCGGCGCAGGCGCTCTGAGATGAGGAGGCTCGCCTCCTCAGAACTCCCTCAGTGCGCCTGCGCCGATGACATCACCGAAAGAGAAGACGTCATCAGCGCACTAAATATGACTTCAGTGGGGTGACAGAAGCCCTTTAAGGTGTTGCAACTCACGTACCAGGTGAGGAATGCCAGAGTGGTATAATGTCTCTGTGTAGTAGTAGGTATAGTGTCAACGGTGTCTCCTACCTGGGTACGGCTGGACTCCTGGATCCTGGCTCACTTGCAATAAATGAGTGTTGCTAGTAGGAGTAATTGAGATCCAGACTTGGAATATAATTCAACTTGTCTTTACTGGAGGCAGCATTAATCCACATGAGATACAGCAATAGTCTTGGGTCCCAGCAGGTATTGGCAATATGTGGCAGGGATTACTATCTCTTCTGCTTCTATCATGTGCCTGGAGAATATGGCAGGAATCTGTCTTCTGCTGTGTATGGGATTGACTAGCTAAGGAGGAATTTGGCTTCTCCTGGTCTCTGAATCGTACTCACAGTTATGCTCACAGGGAATGGTTCGTCCTGGAGTTCTGGAGATGGCTGCTTGCTTGTCACCAGTTGAGGCTGAAGGGCTCAGACTGGGAATGGTCTTTGGTTTCAGCCGAGACTCGATCCTAGGTTGGGATCCCTAGAACTGGGAGCTCCTACCAGCACAGCCTTCCCCTAGCCGGGGTGGCTGGCACACACTAACTATAACTTCCTTCTCCTCCCCATGAGGCAGGATGTGGGAACATTCCACACCTCCTCAAAGAGGGGGGGGAACTAAACTGGAATAAACTATTCCAGTTTAGAAACACTAAACTGACACTAAGTTCTTTATAACACATTGCTGCCACCTGCTGGTGTACATGGAGATTACAGCAAATACATGTAACAGGCTTAGAATATGCACATTTGTGAGGAATAATATGTAAAATCACATTAGATGACAAGGCACATGTTACCAACAAATAGTAGCGGAGAAAAAGAGTTTAGTAACATAACTCTGGAATGTTACATTTGTATACTGGAAGCAAGTGAGGCTTTTTAAATGTTTTTCTTCAAGGGGGTGTTACCTGGATTAAATTGGCTCATTCCCAAATTCTGGACTGGGTGATTTATTCTAAGGCACATAGAAGCTAGTAATAGTGGTGATCATCATCATTGGATATAAAATGTAGATAAAATATAATATAAATACAGCATCAGATGTGTATGACCTGATGAAAGGTATAAAAATGTATTGAAAATAATGGGGAAAGTTATATATAAAAAAATCACGTAGCACCGTATGTACCTGAAATAATTATTGTGCACCCAAACCAACAATTTCTGTGTGTTCAGCCTATACAGAGCTTATCCTTGTGTACTCAGCTTGCGCGCAGCACTTTCATGTACCCAGCTTGCACACAGAACTTTTTATACTCAGCTCATACGTAGCATTTATATGTACCCAGCCTACTTGTACCAAGAATTTTCATGTACCTAGCCTGCACATAGCACTCTGTGTACTCAGCCCCACACAGTATCTATATATACTCAGACTCAGGTTCCGACTGCACATAGCACTTTACATATTTATCCCACACTAGCACTTTATCTTTGTGTTTCCTAGAGAAGGGTCAATCCCCTATCCGCAACCATACAGCACTCCCAGCACTTTCCCTGTTTTTATGTCATTAATAAAACATTTTTAATCAAAATTCTTTGAATATTCATTTTTAACTCCACTCTGTACCAGATGTGAGTGTGCCATCACAATTTCACATAATACATTTTTTTTTACACTATCCATGCCAACATTTTAGTTGGTAAATTCAGGGCATCTAAGCCTTGCCCCAGGAATGTCCACTTGAGGTAGGAATTGCATTAGCCCAGTGGCGTATCGTGGATTGCCAGTGCCCGAGACAAGCCAAGTATTGTGCCCCCCAGCCTGTGAACACACCTTTTTACAGACAATGTAGTACATGTCACCTGCAGTTATAACTTTCTGAGTACAGATAGTGTAGTAGATGGGTAGGAGGCCCTAGAATTCAGAACACGCACAGTGTGACCTGAAGTCTGGTGCTAGGCTGCAAGAGTGTGGGCCAAATTCTCAATCCAATCATATTTGGATGGGCATTACATATATCGCTGAGAAATATACAGGAGAATAAAGCACCACATACCTCTCACATCCAGTGACATCTCCTCTGATGTAGACTATTTTCCTCATCTTCTCCATTTAGTGTCCCCAGTACTGCCAGCATTAGTGTACATACATAAAAAAAAAATACTCACCTCTGTTCAATTGTCTGTCGCCACCTGTGGTCTGAGTTCAGGCGTCCTGGCACAGGTGGTCATAAACACATCACCATGCCTTCCTGCTCTGGGTCATTCATCCCACGAGACCTAGCGCAGGTGATCACGGTGTTGTCATTCCAATCTCCTGCACCATTCTACTGCCTCCATAGGCTTTAGGCCTATGAGGCAGAACATAGGGGACAGAACCTATAGGCTCCCATGCCCCTCATTGAACTGGCCACCCAAGAAGCGATACTGCTGACTGACGTACCCCCTTCAGTTCAGCACCTGGGGCAACCACATCCCCGCCCATGCTATGCCAATGCATTAGCCCTGCACAAATTTTGGCCTGGGAAAGCCAAACTTTGTCTGGAGTGTCTCTGAGAAAAAGGTACAGTCCCTGCAGATTTGGGACAATTGGCAACTATGAGTATTTCCTTCACAGTTATCTTGTATATTCCACTCCTTTCATATGAACTCTACTAGAGTGTGTTTAGCAGTGTGGTTCGTGGCTTCCTATTCACAGCCTTTTTCAAGCAGTGTATTGCCGACTAATCTGAGAGCAATTTTTTTTTAATCTTATTCCATACACATAACAGAAACATAACAGATACAGAAAAATGTGAGATTAAACATCTGGATTTGTATCCGCTCCATCAGAAAATCCCTTTTTTTAAACCATAGCACATCCTTACATGGATTTGAAACCACGGCCATGATTGCATCTGTAATGAATACACGGTATAATACAATAAAATATGTACATTAATATCAGTTTGCTTTGTACCTTGTGGGGTCTTTATGGAGCTCAAATAGAAGACAGGACCTTCCAAAGCATATCCAGTAATAAGAAGGATTTAAAGGACACTTCTGTCAAAAAGGGGTATTTTTTTAAAGTCAGTATTCATAAAGCTGTTTTGCTTTTTCATTTCAGCAGTACTATACAATTGATCCGAAACAACATCGGAAGGGACCCCGTGAAGCTTCACGATTTCACTGATGAATACCTGAGCAAGAGTCTTAGCATTAGGTAGTGCGGGTAACGCAATGAAGTGTACCATTTTGCTAAACCTGTCCACTACTACCAAAATAACTGTTTTACCCGCAGAAAAAGGTAAGTCAGTGATAAAATCCATTGACAGATGTGTCCATGGCCTATTGGGAATGACAAGTGGCAATAAAGACCCTGCAGGACGTGTATGAGAGACTTTCGCGTGCGCACAAGTAGAACAAGAAGACACAAAATCCATTACATCCTGACGCAACCTTGGCCACCAAAAACGACGAGACAATAGCTCCAAGGTTGCTTTACTACCCGGGTGCCCAGCAAGTGCTGAATTATGATGTTCCTTTAATAATTCGAAACGCAGGTTCAACTTCCCCTCCAGAGCAGAGTGTACCGCAGACAACCACTCATCTTTGTAGAATGGGTACCAGATCACTCACATTACCCCCTCCAGGGAGATAATGCATCAGCCTTGGTATTTTTTGCCCCAGGACGATAGGTAATAACAAAGTTAAACCTGGTAAAAAAAATAGCGACCACCTAGCTTGTCTAGGGGTGAGACGCTTAGCTGATTCGAGGTACAGAAGGTTTTTGTGGTCCGTAATCACAGTGACGGGGTGGATTGCCCTCTCTAAAAAGTGACGCCATTCTTCAAACGCTAGTTTAATAGCTAATAGTTCCCTATTGACAATATTATAGTTCTTTTCTGCTTCAGATAGTTTTTTAGAAAAGAAAGCACAAGGACGCCATTTGCCAGAAGACGGACCCTGAGACAGCACAGCCCCCACTCCCACCTCTGACGCATCAACTTCAACAATAAAAGGCTGGGAGACATCAGGTTGGACTAGTACAGGTGCCGAGGTAAACCTCTCTTTTAGAGAGGAAAAAGCAATTTTAGCGGCGTCAGACCATTTAGAAAAATCAGTCCCCTTCCTAGTCATGTCAGTAAGGTGTTTTACAATAACTGAATAATTTTTAATGAATTTCCTATAGAAATTAGCGAAGCCCAAGAACCATTGCAGTGCTTTGAGGTTCTCAGGAAGATCCCAATCTAAAATTGCCTGGACCTTCCTCGGATCCATACGGAAACCTGAAGCAGATAATAAATAACCTAGGAATTGTATCTCCTGAACGGCGAAGACGCACTTTTCAATTTTAGCATATAATTTATTTGTCTGTAGGACCTGCAGTACTTGTCTGACATGCACCTCATGTGTTTTCAGATCAGACGAATAAATTAAAATATCATCTAGGTATATTACCACAAACCTGCCGATAAGATGACTAAAAATGTCATTAACGAAATGTTGGAAGACAGCAGGAGCATTGGTCAGACCGAAAGGCATGACTAGATTTTCATAATGCCCCTCAGGGGTGTTAAAAGCTGTCTTCCACTCATCCCCCTCCTTGATACGAACCAGACTGTAGGCCCCCCTAAGATCAAGTTTGGAGAACCACCTAGCACCCGCAATCTGATTAAACAAGTCAGGAATAAGAGGAAGAGGGTATGGGTCTCGGATGGTTATCTGGTTTAATTCGCGAAAATCTAGGCAAGGACGCAGGCCCCCATCTTTCTTTTTAACGAAGAAAAACCCTGCAGCCACGGGTGAAGAATAGGGTCTGATGTGTCCCTTAGCCAAGCTCTCGGAGATATAATCTTTCATGGCTTGTCTCTCCGGACCCGAAAGATTATATAACCTGTTCTTGGGTAATTTTGCGCCGGGAATAAGGTTAACCTGGCAATCATAAGGACGGTGAGGTGGTAACTTCTGACAACCCTTTTCAGAAAAAACGTCCTCAAAGTCCGAAACAAATGTAGGTAGGGTAGCTATAAAGGCGACTAAGCAATTGCTATTTAAGCAATTTTCTCTACAATGCTCACTCCACTCCAATATCTCCCTGGCCTGCCAATCCACCACTGGATTGTGCGCTACCAACCAGGGAAGGCCCAGCACCACTGGAGTGGGAAGCCCCTCCAGAACATAACATGAAAGCATCTCGTTATGGTGGTCCCCTACCCGAAGGTGTAGGTTATGGACAATGTGGGTGAGGTTTCTCTGAGACAGAGGAGCAGAATCAATAGCGAAAATGGGAATAGGTCTCTGTAGCGTACAGAGAGACAAACCCATAGTGTGGGCAAAATGGGCATCTATCAAATTTACTCCTGCTCCGCTGTCTAGAAAAAAAGAAATAGTCTCCGTCTTAACGCCAAAAACAACAACCGCTGGCAACACAAATTGCGATGTTCATATGGAGGAAACATATACCCCCCGGCTGACATCCTCCACGCAGCCTGGGGTTAGTAGTTTTCCGACGGTCTTTTGTTTTTGAGTAAAGAAGGACAGACATTAATGAAATGACCCCTCTTCCTACAGAAAAAACAAACCCCATGCCTACGGCGAACCTCCGGAGGAAGGACCTGACGAGTAGTTCCTCCTAGCTGCATAGGCTCGTCTAAGTCCGTACAAACCAACTGCTGCTTGGGAGGGGTTACCAATTGCTCCGGGTCTTTCAATCTGTCCCTAAGACGTCTATCTATTCGGATAGAAAGGGACATAACCGCATCAAGGGCAAAGGGGGTCTCATATAGCGCAAGCGCATCCTTAACCCTTTCGGATAACCCAGAGCAGAACTGACTCCTGAGAGCCTGGTCGTTCCACTGGGTATCCGTAGCCCACCTACGGAACTCAGAGAAATACTCCTCTACTGGCCGCTCTCCCTGTAGGAGTCTCCGTAATTTTGATTCAGCCAGTGCGACTCGGTCAGGGTCGTCATATATGAGACCCAAGGCCCCAAAAAATTCATCCACTGACCGGAGAGCCTGGGAATCAGTGGGTAAAGAGAACGCAGAGGATTGCGGGTCCCCCTGCAGCAGGGAAATAACAACCCCCACCCGCTGTTCTTCATTACCAGAGGAGTAAGGGGGCAGCTTAAAATATAATTTACAGGCCTCACGGAATGTCACAAACTTGTCTCTTCCCCCAGAAAATCTGTCAGGGAGAGCAATCTTGGGTTCCACAACAACCTGGTTACCAGTAGCAACCGCTGGGCTTGCGGTCAGTTGTAATTGCTGCTGTTGCTGGAGGACCGACGCCTTCAATCCTGCCACCTCCAAAGACAGGCCATGAAATTGCTTTGACAAAGCAGCAATTGGATCCATACTGGATTCTAAGTAGGTAAAAAAAAAAATTTATTTTTTTATTTATTTTTTTACCTACACAAAATAAGGGCCAGATATAATGTAATGACCGGCGTCACGCAAAGGGAGGGAAAAGGGAAGGCCCTGCCCAAGGGAGAGGGAAAGGTGGTGACCCCTGACTATGAAGAATTATAGTGGATGGCACTCCTTATGTGTCGCGGTTGGTGCTCAGTGGAAAAGGTCAATCAAAATATATATAGACCACGGCACTCAAAATTAGGTTATCAAAAATTAGTTCATTTATTAATTGTCCATCCCAGGTAGGATCATTTATAGTGCAAATGGCCAACAATATTGTTTCGGTCCAGCAGGACCTTGTTCACGGCCTAGGATAAGTACATCATAATTTAGTATTTCGGTACATCATAAGTAGGGACATATTACATAACAAGGATGGTCAATATAATTCTAGTAAATTGACAAGATAGATAGACAAGACGGTAAGGAGATGTCGAACATATACATAAATCTATAGACATATAATCTTATAGTCTAGGTGTCGTATATGGAGCAGATGGGAAGACCATGGCAAGAAAAGAGGATGACACGTGATTCCAAGATCATTATCTTCGTATTGAGACTAGAACAAATGGGAGACCATATTCATGTAAACGGTAATTAGTAAATGGTAGTTGACATAAAAAGTATATGCACGTAGAGGTATAAGGTATAATGTATATTCACAGGGTGAAGATAATGCCAGCGGACTAAAGAGATGGTGTAATATAGTCAAGTCATTCAATCAATTTAGACAAGTTTGCTATATGTATTTATCGAAATATCAGCTCTGTCAATAATATAATATAATACACCATCTCTAAATAGTATTCCGGCACCATCTAACATAAAGAGTCATTCTGAAAAATGTAGTCATAGGGTTAAAAATCATAATGCTGTTATACATAGAATAAGATAGTTTGACAATTTAGCAGACCTATAGGAGGTAGAGTCTCATGGTTTAAAAGGCTAAGTAGTAAAAGCGAGTGGTAGTGGTGGAAGATTTGCGCACAATAATATCGGAGCAGGCATAGATTATGCATAGAATGTAGCAGTGGTAATATAGAGCGCTGCGAACAAACCTTAATGCGGTAGATCTGGAGGCATCGGGAGGACTCGTGAGAAGAGCGCGACTTCCGGGTTTATGTGGGGAGCCCGGATAGTTATGCGCATGCGCATAGTTATGCGCAAGTGGTGGATGCCGTAATCTCGCGAGGACTGCTACGTCACTCGCGCATGCGCAATGAAGCTTAGTATCGGACATAGAGTGTCCGGAGGTCAGAATCTGATGCGCAGACGCTGTACATTGTTCTAGAGTCGCTGCAATATGGGGTCAATGTAAAGATTGATCAAAAGCTAAATAAATCATATGTTCTATAATGTATTATTAGCTAGATAGTTAATATGCTATATAGGACTCTATAATGGAAACCTATAGAAGAAAAACGCTAATACTACTAGTATTGACTCTATGTATGATGGTATACTACCTGTAGGGTACGACTATAAGGGTCATTTTGTCTGTGAAAATAGGAGAAAGAAAGGAATTAGTACATGCATTTAGATATGCTTCTATTACATATAGCACTACAGCACTGTCAACAGATAACGAAGATTAACAAACAGAAATAGACATAAGGATTTCAACCTATGGAGGTAAAAATTATTATGGAGAGAACGGTCCCAGTTTATTAGAGGCATGAGAAATCAAATACGAAAATCAAAGTCCCTATTCATTCCATAAGGGGAAAGAGTTTTTAACTCAAAAATCCAGAAGGCTTCGCGTTCCTTTAGACGTGTAATCCGGTTACCTCCTCTTCTTGTTTGCGGCACATGTTCTAGAATCTGGAATTTTAACTGATTGATTTGATGGTTATTGGATAGAAAATGATGTGGAACCGGAAGCTCGGTTCTGTTACATCGGATGTCAGATTTGTGTTTTGATATACGATCACGTACACACTGTGTGGTTTCGCCCACATAGGCCAAACCGCAGGGGCATTTGATGAGATATACCACGAATGATGAGTTACAGGTGTAGAAATCTCTGGCTTGATAGATTTTGCCCGAGTGGGGATGTACAATCCTGTTTCCCCTTGATAACATTAGTACACTGGGCGCAATGGAGACATGGGTAACTACCTGTCTTACGGGGAGCTAAAGTAGTTTGTCTAAATTGTGGTGTGGAGGGGCCAATGTCAGCGCGTACTAGCTGATCTTTGAGATTGGTCGGACGTTTGTAACACATCCGAATCGGATTTCTGAATTCAGACACGTTGGGATATGATCGTGTTAATATGGACCAGTGTTTTTTAATAATGTTTTGAATTTTTGATACAAAAGGATGGTATGTGGTGACAAACGGAATACGTGCAGAGGGTGACACTCTATTGGAACGTTGGGGAATCTGTTGTGCTAAGGTAAGCTCTTCTTGAAGTAACTTGGTGGGATAGCCCCTATCAGTGAATTTACTTGCCATTTCTTAAGGCGTTGTTCCCGAAGAGAAGGGTCTGGTACTATTCTGGTTACTCGTGTGAATTGAGATCTTGGTAAAGAATGTTTGGTGTTCTGGGGATGACAACTGGAGTAGTGTAATAATGTGTTTCGGTCAGTCGGTTTTCGAAAGAGATCAGTGGTTAATGAGCCGCTAGGAGTTTTGAATACCAGTGTATCTAGAAAGCTTATTTTATCTGGATCTGTATGAGAGGTAAAAGGAAAGGTCTGGATCTTGCTTGTTAATATGGTCAATGAAACGAGAAAATGAGTCACTATCACCAGTCCAAACACAAAAGATATCATCGATGTATCGATGCCAAGTTAATGCAAACCGTTGAAAGAGGTCATTAGGATATATATTATCCTCCTCGAATTTTGCCATAAAGGCATTTGCATAAGGGGGCGCCACATTTGCCCCCATTGCTGTACCCCGTTTCTGAATGTAGAAATCGTCACCGAACATAAAATAATTATTATGAAGGACTAGTCGCAAAAGTGCGAGGCAAAAGGTTTGTGCATTAGGTGAGTAATTGGAGGTTGAGAGAAGTGAGGAGACGGCTTCTATGCCCTTCTCATGAGCAATAGAAGTATATAGGCTATTAACATCTAATGTTACTAATATGCTATCTTCTGGAATGTTTTGTAGTGAGGAAATGGTTGATAAAAAATGGGTCGTGTCAAGTAGAAAGGAGCGGGTATTTTTGATTAATGGCGTAAGTATTCGTTCTAGGAAGATAGAAAGTGGAGAAAGGATGGAATCCGTTGATGCGACTATGGGTCTACCTGGTGGATTTGTTAAATTTTTATGAATTTTTGGTAATGTATAGAGAACGGGAGTAACGGGATGTTCATTGAGAAGGAAAGAGTAGGTCGATTTATCGATGGTGCCTAACTGGAGGTAAGTGTCGAGTAGAGAGATAATTTCTTTTCTAATACGGAAGATGGGATTATGGGGCACCTTACAATAGGTTGCAACGTCAGATAGTTGTCGTTTTATCTCCCCGACATATGCTGTGGTGTCCATGACCACAATGGCTCCACCTTTGTCGGCTGGTTTTATTATAATGTTTTTATCCTCCTTCAATGTGTTAAGTGCAATCCGTTCCTCACTTTTAAGATTGTGAGGTGTGTACAAAGATTTATCTTTTGGTTCTTTCAAGGTACTGTCTATGTCCCTTTTAACCAGGTCAATAAAGGCCTCGGCTGCATGGTAATTTTTAGGGGGCATGAATGTGCTCTTCGTCCTCAGGTTAAGGGATTTAATCGATAGGTCCGAGGCTATGGCCGTAGTTTGGGATATTGACTCTGGTGATTGCTGTTCAAAGTGTGCTTTTAATCGGATGGACCTATAAAACCGTTGTAGATCCTGCTCCAAGGAAAAGGAATGTAAAGAGCCGGACGGGCAAAAAGAGAGTCCCTTAGATAAAGTGTTTAGTTCTGCGGGGGATAGTGTACGGGATGAGATATTAACTATTATGTCCGTACCTGTGATCGGGTCTGTATTCCTGACGGATTCCGATTGACGTTTTCTCCTTCCTCGGCGTATGCGGCTGTTCTTCTCCTTCCTGGGCGATATCCGCGCTTGTGAAAAAAACGTTGATTTCGGTATCCCGATCCTCGTTCGCTCCCCGATGAGGATGAAGCGTAGCCGGTATAGGTAGAGTAGTCGTTTCCCGTCGTAGAACTTTGCCACTGCCATCTATAGACTCGTTGTAGTTGGTAATCCTCTGAATCACGGAAGAACTTGTTGCGTTTGGTAGTTTCAAGGAATTTTTGATGGTCGTTCAAGATTTGTTCTGTCTTCTGCTTAAGGGCAGCCCACTCTTCTGTCGGAATTGTGGAAACCAGTTGCGTCTCAATAGCTGTTAACTTTTCTTTAGAATCAGTGATGGATTTCTGTAAAAATTCTATGCTTAAGACAATAATGTCTAGAGAGCACTTGTTGATAATAGATTCAAACTTATTACAGTATTCGCTGTTATTCGGAAAAAGTGTTGGGCGAAGATGGACCCGAAGGCCTCTTGGAATTTTCTTCTGTTTATAATATTCTGCCAAGGTAGTGCAGTGCAGTTCTGTTGCAATCAGTTTCTTTGACTCACGTTCCCAATCCCGTGACCGGAATTCACTGGGAAGTATGTGTAGAAAATCGCTTGAAATGTGCACTTTTGACACAATTTCTTCTGCAGTCGAATTTTCGTATGAGAAAGTGGATGTCGACATCTGGAGGGTGCTCAATCACACAGGAAACAAATCCAGAATATGAAGAATTATAGTGGATGGCACTCCTTATGTGTCGCGGTTGGTGCTCAGTGGAAAAGGTCAATCAAAATATATATAGACCACGGCACTCAAAATTAGGTTATCAAAAATTAGTTCATTTATTAATTGTCCATCCCAGGTAGGATCATTTATAGTGCAAATGGCCTATTTACATTCCTTTTCCTTGGAACAGGATCTACAACGGTTTTATAGGTCCATCCGATTAAAAGCACACTTTGAACAGCAATCACCAGAGTCAATATCCCAAACTACGACCATAGCCTCGGACCTATCGATTAAATCCCTTAACCTGAGGACGAAGAGCACATTCATGCCCCCTAAAAATCACCATGCAGCCGAGGCCTTTATTGACCTGGTTAAAAGGGACATAGACAGTACCTTGAAAGAACCAAAAGATAAATCTTTGTACACACCTCACAATCTTAAAAGTGAGGAACGGATTGCACTTAACACATTGAAGGAGGATAAAAACATTACAATAAAACCAGCAGACAAAGGTGGAGCCATTGTGGTCATGGACACCACAGCATATGTCGGGGAGATAAAACGACAACTATCTGACGTTGCAACCTATTGTAAGGTGCCCCATAATCCCATCTTCCGTATTAGAAAAGAAATTATCTCTCTACTCGACACTTACCTCCAGTTAGGCACCATCGATAAATCGACCTACTCTTTCCTTCTCAATGAACATCCCGTTACTCCCGTTCTCTATACATTACCAAAAATTCCATAAAAATTTAACAAATCCACCAGGTAGACCCATAGTCGCATCAACGGATTCCATCCTTTCTCCACTTTCTATCTTCCTAGAACGAATACTTACGCCATTAATCAAAAATACCCGCTCCTTTCTACTTGACACGACCCATTTTTTATCAACCATTTCCTCACTACAAAACATTCCAGAAGATAGCATATTAGTAACATTAGATGTTAATAGCCTATATACTTCTATTGCTCATGAGAAGGGCATAGAAGCCGTCTCCTCACTTCTCTCAACCTCCAATTACTCACCTAATGCACAAACCTTTTGCCTCGCACTTTTGCGACTAGTCCTTCATAACAATTATTTTATGTTCGGTGACGATTTCTACATTCAGAAACGGGGTACAGCAATGGGGGCAAATGTGGCGCCCCCTTATGCAAATGCCTTTATGGCAAAATTCGAGGAGGATAATATATATCCTAATGACCTCTTTCAACGGTTTGCATTAACTTGGCATCGATACATCGATGATATCTTTTGTGTTTGGACTGGTGATAGTGACTCATTTTCTCGTTTCATTGACCATATTAACAAGCAAGATCCAGACCTTTCCTTTACCTCTCATACAGATCCAGATAAAATAAGCTTTCTAGATACACTGGTATTCAAAACTCCTAGCGGCTCATTAACCACTGATCTCTTTCGAAAACCGACTGATCGAAACACATTATTACACTACTCTAGTTGTCATCCCCAGAACACCAAACATTCCTTACCAAGATCTCAATTCACACGAGTAACCAGAATAGTACCAGACCCTTCTCTTCGGGAACAACGCCTTAAAGAAATGGCAAGTAAATTCACTGATAGGGGCTATCCCACCAAGTTACTTCAAGAAGAGCTTACCTTAGCACAACAGATTCCCCAACGTTCCAATAGAGTGTCACCCTCTGCACGTATTCCGTTTGTTACCACATACCATCCTTTTGTATCAAAAATTCAAAACATTATTAAAAAACACTGGTCCATATTAACACGATCATATCCCAACGTGTCTGAATTCAGAAATCCGATTCGGATGTGTTACAAACGTCCGACCAATCTCAAAGATCAGCTAGTACGCGCTGACATTGGCCCCTCCACACCACAATTTAGACAAACTACTTTAGCTCCCCGTAAGACAGGTAGTTACCCATGTCTCCATTGCGCCCAGTGTACTAATGTTATCAAGGGAAACAGGATTGTACATCCCCACTCGGGCAAAATCTATCAAGCCAGAGATTTCTACACCTGTAACTCATCTTCGTGGTATATCTCATCAAATGCCCCTGCGGTTTGGCCTATGTGGGCGAAACCACACAGTGTGTACGTGATCGTATATCAAAACACAAATCTGACATCCGATGTAACAGAACCGAGCTTCCGGTTCCACATCATTTTCTATCCAATAACCATCAAATCAATCAGTTAAAATTCCAGATTTTAGAACATGTGCCGCAAACAAGAAGAGGAGGTAATCGGATTACACGTCTAAAGGAACGCGAAGCATTCTGGATTTTTGAGTTAAAAACTCTTTCCCCTTATGGAATGAATAGGGACTTTGATTTTCGTATTTGATTTCGTATGCCTCTAATAACTGGGACCGTTCTCTCCATAATCTTTACCTCCATAGGTCGAAATCCTTATGTCTATTTCTGTTTGTTAATCTTCGTTATTTGTTGACAGTGCTGTAGTGCTATATGTAATAGAAGCATATCTAAATGCATGTACTAATTCCTTTCTTTCTCCTATTTTCACAGACCAAATGACCCTTATAGTCGTACCCTACAGGTAGTATACCATCATACATAGAGTCAATACTAATAGTATTAGTAGTACTAGCGTTTTTCTTCTATAGGTTTCCATTATAGAGTCCTATATAGCATATTAACTATCTAGCTAATAATACATTATAGAACATATGATTTATTTAGCTTTTGATCAATCTTTACATTGACCCCATATTGCAGCGACTCTAGAACAATGTACAGCGTCTGCGCATCAGATTCTGACCTCCGGACACTCTATGTCCGATACTAAGCTTCATTGCGCATGCGCGAGTGACGTAGCAGTCCTCGCGAGATTACGGCATCCACCACTTGCGCATAACTATGCGCATGCGCATAACTATCCGGGCTCCCCACATAAACCCGGAAGTCGCGCTCTTCTCACGAGTCCTCCCGATGCCTCCAGATCTACCGCATTAAGGTTTGTTCGCAGCGCTCTATATTACCACTGCTACATTCTATGCATAATCTATGCCTGCTCCGATATTATTGTGCGCAAATCTTCCACCACTACCACTCGCTTTTACTACTTAGCCTTTTAAACCATGAGACTCTACCTCCTATAGGTCTGCTAAATTGTCAAACTATCTTATTCTATGTATAACAGCATTATGATTTTTAACCCTATGACTACATTTTTCAGAATGACTCTTTATGTTAGATGGTGCCGGAATACTATTTAGAGATGGTGTATTATATTATATTATTGACAGAGCTGATATTTCGATAAATACATATAGCAAACTTGTCTAAATTGATTGAATGACTTGACTATATTACACCATCTCTTTAGTCCGCTGGCATTATCTTCACCCTGTGAATATACATTATACCTTATACCTCTACGTGCATATACTTTTTATGTCAACTACCATTTACTAATTACCGTTTACATGAATATGGTCTCCCATTTGTTCTAGTCTCAATACGAAGATAATGATCTTGGAATCACGTGTCATCCTCTTTTCTTGCCATGGTCTTCCCATCTGCTCCATATACGACACCTAGACTATAAGATTATATGTCTATAGATTTATGTATATGTTCGACATCTCCTTACCGTCTTGTCTATCTATCTTGTCAATTTACTAGAATTATATTGACCATCCTTGTTATGTAATATGTCCCTACTTATGATGTACCGAAATACTAAATTATGATGTACTTATCCTAGGCCGTGAACAAGGTCCTGCTGGACCGAAACAATATTGTTGGCCATTTGCACTATAAATGATCCTACCTGGGATGGACAATTAATAAATGAACTAATTTTTGATAACCTAATTTTGAGTGCCGTGGTCTATATATATTTTGAGTGACCCCTGACTCACCTTGCGGCTGGCACCTGACTGCCCTGACGTCCCTAGACGGGTTCCTCACCCGTACGCTGATCACGTGCCTAAACCCTGGCTTTCCCTAAGATGAGCCCTAGGTAGTGAACGGGGCGGTGGGATCACTAGTCCACACCACTGACACTAAGAGGAAAACACCAAGGAGAGGACAGACAATACAGACAAACATATAATCCCAGGTGGGCGACAACAGCAGACCACAAAGGCCCAACAGGGATCCGGAGGGTAACATTCTGGAACAACAACCAGGGAACGCAGCAACACAGCTCCAGTGGGTCAGTATAGAAGTCCAGGCAGGAAGCTCTATATCTGGCAACCAGAGAAGTGGGAGAGGGGAATATAAGGAGGTTGGGAGTGCTGGACAAGGAACAGCTGAGGAGAAGGAGCTACAGATCCCTGAGTGAGCCAAAAAGGGTTGCAAAGCAAACCTAGAAAGCTACCATAAAGAAACAGCCCCATCTTTCTACATAGAGCGCGCAGCCAACCGCTGTGACTTCCTGACCCCGGGTATAACGGAGTCAGGCGTGGTTCTTGACACCCTCGTGACATCATCTTCTTAGGTTGCCAGGGAATGTACCTGGGTCCACCTCTGGTTAGTCATTAGGGTCTAAGTGTGCCTGTGCAATGGGCCCACTAAGGCCACTCCTGGGGTATCCCTTTCCCCTTAGGAGGTTTCTACAAAATATGTCCATCTTATAGAGCAAGTAAACGTGATGCCAGCTGCAGTTAAGCAGCGGAAGCACAAGGCTCCCTTTGTAGATGGTAATGTTGGTACCCAGAGGTAGGATTGCCAGAGTGGTGCATGGTGGCCTACAATCTCTGTAGATGTTGTATACACGTGTCACCTGGATATCCGTGGATCCAAGATGTGATGTGATCCGAAGCAGTACAAAAGGGGGTAGTTGAAATTGGATGAGGAACAAGTGGAATAAATGGATCCAGACTTGTAGTAACGTTGAATATTTGCTTTTACTAAGCATAAATTGGTAATCCAAACAGCTTCCAAACGATATCTTGGTCATTAGCAGGTATTGTCTTAACTTTGGCAGGCAAATACTTCTCTGCAACAATCTCAGTTCTGCTATGCAGTTGCTCTTTTTTAACTCTGCTATGCTTTGCTGGATAGATAGGTAACTCTTCCTCTTCTGCTGGAACTAAAGTTATCTGTAGTCTGTCTCTTACTTATAATCCTAGGAACTTCTTGTCCTGGCAGTGAGTACCTCAAGCTTCGGATCAGCTTGGAAGGAAGCAATGCAAGCCCAGGCAGTGCTCTTCTAGCCAGCACACAACCTCTCACTAAGGAGGGTGGACCATAACTGCCCACTAACTTACTAACTCCTCCCTCGCTAGAGAGGGCTGAGAGGAACCAGAAGGTTCCTCTCCAGAGAAACTATCTCTGCCAATTGCTGCCGCCATCTGCTGGTGGACCACGTTATTACACTTGAACATAACAGTTTTAGGAATAAATATGCACATTATTAAGCGATGACATAGAATACATTAGATGTTATATATTAGCACATAGGAAAATGGTAGCAAGGTGCCAAAAGAAGTGGTAATGGCACCTGGGTCATTACACCTGAAGAACTGTGAGGACCTACATGTGCAAGCTCCTCAGAGCCAGGTCTGAGCTCAGAGAACCTTTATATCTGGGACTTTAACAGCCAAGGAACTACTTTATTATTAGAAATGCTTCAGAGAGAAGAAAGATCAAAAGGTCCAGAATCTACAAGGCTGTGCACTGGTATTATCAGCAAGGTATTGTGCATGTTTATGGCAGAGAGACCTTACTGCTGTTAGAGGGAGCATTGCTAGCATACCCTCCCACACTTTGGGAGGGTATGGCTGCCATATCTTAAACCTGCACCCCTCAACCCAGGAATTGCAGAAACAGTTAACAAGAACCTTCCTGCTGCCTATGGTTCTGCCAAGAGACTTTAGAGAGAGACAGAAAGAAGGAGTACTACAACCTTCACCATTGCTGCTGCTATTAGAAGACATATTTACACAGACCAATTATTAATGAGTACTCATATAAATGTTGGTTCTTGTTTCTTGCACAAAACTACAATATGATGTGAAAATTCACAAGATTAGAAGGTTTTGAAAAACGGATTAAAATATTAAAACATAATTATAGCCGCAAATTTAGCATTAACATATTATTTTGGCTTGTTTTGTTGTTTGATGTATTTAATATGCTTTTCTTTGACCACCTGGTCAACCAGAACGTCTCATAATCTAGCATCTACCAGGACATGTTAAAGGGGTTGCACCATGTTTATAAGTTATCCCCTATCTGATTTCTGGGGGTCCGACCACTGGGACCCTCACCAATCCCAAGAACCAGGGTCCTGTTCCCCCGATCTGATGGAGCAGTAGGTCAGACATGCACTCCATTCATTCTCTATGGGACTGCCGCATATAGCCGAGTACAACACTCAACTATTTCTGAAGGTCCCATAGAGAATAAAAAGAGCAGCAGGGCGCATGCTCAAACTGTCACCCCCATCAGATCAGGGACACAGGGCCCCTATTGTCAGGAAGGGTAGGGGTCCCAGTGGTTGGACCTCGAGCAATCAGTTAGTTATTCCCTATTGTGTGGCTAAGGGATAACTTCAAAACTTGGCAGAACCCCTATAATTATTACACAACAGGGTCTACAGTTAGACGGATCTAACGTGACCGGAATACTCAATAATTCAATTCAACAACAACCAAGAGAGTATATGTAATTCCTTAAATAAAATATATTTATTGAAATTCATTTAAAAAGTGTACATGGCACTAATACAAACAGTATATATAGTGAGAGTTTCCAAAATTTGCCGCATCTATAACGCCCAATTGCTATTGCAATGAGACTACAACAATCATTAATTGGTATCAAGTGGACATACTATGTGCGTAACTATATGAAACTGCAGGATATACAATCCTTGCTCCTCTGGAGCGGTACCCTCATCCATATCGCCACCACACAGGTATAGACAAACTTTAGATGTGGTTTAGGCCTCATGCACACGACAGTGGTTTTTATTGGTCCGCAAAATGTGGTTCCGTTGTTCCGTGATCCGTGTCCGTTTTTGTTTCCGTGTGTCTTCCTTTATTTTTGGAGGATCTGAAGGAAAGAAAAAAAAAGTCTAAGTCAAGTTTGCCATGCAAATGATAGGAAAAAAACGGAAGCGGACGCGGATGACAATCTTGTGTGCCTCCCCATTTTTTCACGGTCCTATTGACTTGACTGGGTCCGCGAACCGTTTTCCGTGAAAAAAATAGGACAGGTTATATTTTTTTGACGGACTGGAACCACGGCTCACGGACGCGGATGACAAACGGTGCATTAGCCGAGTTTTCAACGGACTCATTGAAAGTCAATGGGTCCGCAGAAAATCACGAAAAACGGACACAGAATGAAACAACGGTCGTGTGCATGAGGCCTTATTCATATGCATTATTCACTTTATTTCAATCAGACCAACATACTGACATCCGTGCGGTTGAACATAGCAAGGATTGTATATCCTGCAGTTTCATATAGTTACGCACATAGTATGTCCACTTGATACCAATTAATGATTGTTGTAGTCTCATTGCAATAGTAATTGGGCGTTATAGATGCGGCAAATTTTGGAAACTCTCGCTATATATACTGTTTGTATTAGTGTCATGTACACTTTTTAAATTAATTTCAATAAATATATTTTATTTAAGGAATTACAGAACCCCTATAATGCCAGATATATTTTAATGTGCATCCGAAATAGAACTCAGGTGATCCGTTCACCTGTCCGGCATCATTTACCAAAATATTTAATGAAGCATTCCCAGTGCTAGGAAACTTTTTGGGTAAATAATGAGAGACCGGGGAATGTGAAAACAGTCTTTCACATTTTACTAGTGTACTGCCAATAATTTCTAGCACATTTTTTCACTATATGCTTTTTCCTATTATATTTTTTGTACATAAAATTATGTCACTGGGCCACAGTTTTTTTGGTGGGATATGGCACATTTGTTACTGAGTTCTGTTTAAAAAATTAAAACATGAACAATAATGTTTTATTGATAGATCCGGTATCGGATCCATCAACATAAAGAAACATTACTTTCTTTTGGAATACAGTAACTGGTGTGAAAGCATTAATGTGAAAATGGCCATTATAAGTTATGTTGACTACTGTACATTCAAGTTTTATTCTACATTGCAACTTACTGTAGATTTATGTGAGGCTCTGTATTTACGAAAATATGGGAGACAAATAATGATAAGCAAATCTATGTATCTCCAATTTGTGACACGCTTCACAATCTGTTGGTTATTACTGGGCAAATAGATTTTGATGTTTGAGATTCGTTTTTCTTAAATTTTAAAAGTAAATCAAGCAGTGTTTTTCTACTGGTGAAATCAATGGTAAAAGTATACCGGAGTTAAAAACAAAAAAAAGTTTGCATAGTGGCTGTGTTTCTTTCTACAAGGATAACTGTGGAAGAACTGGTGTTTTTTTTAGGATTCCCTAAAGTCTCTTTAAGCCATATTATTCCCTGTTTCAGCTGCACAGGTAGATGCATTTCTCTCAGAAGCAGGCGTGTATCCCTTCTGCCAGTTCTGTATACAGTGACCTCACTTCTTTTACCTCCCACTATGCTTGTTTTCTTCTAGTGAGTTCAGAAAGCTGATAAGGAGAAATAAATCACTCTTGCAGAAAAGCAGAAGGCTCCTGTGATGTTCAGAAGCAGCATAAATGCAGTTTTATCAGGCTCATAATCCTGGCTAGCTCTAACCCCCCTCCCCATTTCCTCTAAGCCATCTTATGAGTCTCTGTTACCACTTATGGATCTTGACTGACAACAGGCAGTGGATTGCAAATTAGATGGAAGTTGGACTCCAAGTTGCCATGACTATACAGCTTTTTTTCAGGTGGAAGCAGGCATATTTTTTTAATTAGGTGACATAGAAATTTGCTAGTTACACCATTTTCTATTAAATGAAATTAAATTGTGTGAAAGTGCAGTGACTCTTTAGGATGTGTGAATAGATTCGTAAATTCGTAAATTCAACCCCAAATTTTCTAAAAAGTTCTCACTCAGGAGAATCAAAGAGGGGAAGGTAGAAAGACAGTGAGAGAGAGGGAGATAAAGAAAGAAAGAAAGAAAGAGACAGAGACTTTTCAAGAGAATTACAGCACTATCAATTTGTGGTTGAATTTATTCCAATGCAAATGGAACAGGCGATTTGGCCAAATCAGATCAGAATCACATTTTTGGAAGTTTGCTCATCTTTAGTTGTCACCCATATAAGAGATTAAAGGAACTCAAGGTAAATTTTGAAATATTTCATATAAATTGATTTTATATTTATTGATTGGTTATACAGTCTAATAGTATAAATGCACTTTAAATAAAATAGTTATATGTTAGAAAGGAACATTTTGTAAACTCTGCACTGTCATGCTACGTCGTGTAGCTATTTTCTATTTCAATAACATTAATTCTGTTGAGACTTCAATATACAAAGCGGATGTAGGAACGGATCAGGCTCCTTTTTTTATCACTGTTGATTTAAGTACATTTAATCCTACTCTAGCGTACACTCATGATTACAAAGCAAAGACAGCTCTCATACTATTGAAATAAAAAAGCAAAGGCACAACAGTGCATGCACATCAGTGTTGGAACAATCCTCAGATTAAGGAATCTTCATTGCATTTTATATTATATTTTATTTAGGCTTAGTTGATACAGGCAGAAGTGAGACTCTTCAGAATGGGATTGTACGAGTGACAAGCCGAGCGGCAGCTTTTCTCAGATTTGTGCGGCTTACCTGCGCCAGGTGGATTGCTCTTTTCAGCAGTTGAAAGAGAAAGGGACTTGCTGGTCTTTGCTCTTGTTAACCCCTCTGCATCTGAAGGGGCTTGCAATGCATTTGCTTTGCAATGCATTGTTGGCCCCTTCAGGACTTAAGTGGTTAATCTGAATCTAGAGGGATCTAGTTACCTTTCCATGACCAGCGTAAAGCTATAAGGGAGGACAAAGCAGTTGGAAAACACAATTACTATATCTCTGATGACAGTGAAATAGTGATTGGGTGGTAAAAAAGCACAATGCTGGCAGCACGTACTGGGGCAGTTGGGGGTAAAATTCAGGATGACAGTGCCAAACTGAGAAAGTATTCTGTTGCTTCTTTGGGAAACAAAGCTCCAAAAAGTGTTGCGGAAAATGGGAAAGGCAAGAGGCACAGTGCAGCAGGACAGGTCCAGCCAAGGACTGGGAAGACTGCTCTCCTCTATGAGCTGGAGATGAACTGGTACCTACGAGTCTGTGAGTTATCTTATGAGCATACTGTTGCCTACAGGACTAGGATGCCCTACAGGTAAGTGAGAATATATCCTTTTTCTAGTCATTTGCTGTTCTACTCTAGTTTTGGCGACCTACTGTATAAGTAACCTGTTAGTAGTATTAGCAAAGTATTGGCTAGTTATGTCTTAATTTCAGCGGTTGGTTACACTGAATGATGACCACAGTCATTCCTACCATTACTATCAACAGATGGGCCATTGGTTCTACAATAGGCAGCACCCATACATGGGGAGAAAGCTTACAGAGTGCCACAAAGTTGTGTGAATGATGCCATATTTCATCGATGATGTAGACCAGATCTTATAGGAATCATTTTGACTCTCTTTATGGTATCCTTTTTATGGAAAAATAAATGTTTAATACATGATCGATATTACCTTGTGCCTGTAGGATTTTAGTGCTGGAGGAGGATTTCAAATATTGATAAAACTCTATAATTTTCTAGAAACACATATATTTAGTAAATTGTCCATACTGTGCACATTCTGTAGCCTACTACCGTAGGTTTAGCAGAGGGATTCCTGACCCTATCCTTCCTTTATTTCCATATTATTTCTACACAGACTTAAATAATGAATAAATCCTATGTTACTAAACCATATACATTTAGAAGACAGAAGCAGCATACTTAATTATTAGGTAATAGAAGACAGGAAATATAAGGAGTGTAGGTAACCGACCTGTAACCTGCAGCAAGGAATGACATTTACTATTAAAGTCATTGTCTCTAGACACAGGGTCACTGTAAAAGAGAATGAGTCATAAGTAAGCATGTAATCTCTCAGCCATTCCATACCCTCCAGCGACCGGCTGCTGGATTAAGCCTCAGATCATATTAACCTTTTCATTACCATGATTATTTTTATATACGAAACCGCATCACTCTATATGTCACATTGTAACAATAAAGTATCTGTTTTCTGGGTAAAAACAATGAATTTTTTTAAGGTACTCCCCAAAAGTTTAATATAAAGGATCCTTTACATTGGCCAGTAATAAGAGAATTATCGGGTTAGAGCATTTCTAGGAATGCTCATTCCTGATAACTGCCCTATGTAAGGATGCCACTGATCATCCAATGTATAAGCACACACTCATTCATTGGGTGACCGCATCACCAAAATCATTATTTCTTGGCAGCAGATTTGACTGTGTAAGCAATTTTCTATGCATGTAAATGTAGCTTTCACCTCCGCTGACAAGCAGGCAATTATTGGGAATAAGTGGATCATTTCAGATAATTGCCTGCTGTGTCAGCCCATGTAAAGGGACCTTTAGGTAAGTCATTGTAAGTGCTTGTGGGGATCATCAAAGTGTCTGGAACAACTGATTTATTTGATATATTAATAACAGATTGTATGGAATTACTAGATCAAACAGATAGTGGCCACAGAACTCGTCTTTATGGCTTTTGTTGGGTGCACGTCAATGGTTGACCCCTCTCCACCCAAGGATCTGTTTTCCAATGTAGCCTGATTTTAGACAGCACACCAATGGGATTTTCAAATATGTTTGTGTCCACTCAGTAACACAATGTAACATCACATGTCTTTCATTCTCAATCTTGCATCAATTATTGGGGAGCCACACACAAGGTCACACTAGTACTTACCTGTATGCATATGGGGCTGCCATGTCCATTCAAGGCGCACTGTCCACTGCACTTGATCACATTCTTCATATTTCTTCAGTCTTCTCTGCTTACAGTTACTTTATTAATATACACCCATAAGGGGTAGTTCACATCACCGTTTAGCTTTCCGTTCTTCTGATCCATCAGAAGAAGAGAGAGAGAGAAAAAAAAGGATCCTGTAAAAAAAAAAAAAGGATCCTGTTGCATCAGTTGTCATCCGTTTGAGCAATTTCCATCTGAGATACGTTTTTTAGACGGGAAAAAAAGTCCTGCTTGCAGTACTTTTGTTTCCGTCTGAAAAAAACGGATCTCAGACAGAAATGGCTCAAACGGATGACAACTGACTGGATCCTGTAAAAAAAAAAAAATCTGTTGCAATTCTATGCATAACTGATGCAACAGGATACATTTTTCACTGGATCCTGTTTTTTTCTCTCTCTATACTTCTGACTGATCAGAAGAACAGAAAGATAAACAGTGATGTAAACTCCGCTTAACTATGTTTACAGATGTGTTGAAAGGCCACTCACAATCATGTTAAATGGATGTTTGATATCATAGTTAGCATGTGTAACTACTACTGAATCATGATACTGCAGTAATGAATGATAGTATACCACCCAATCATGGTCATTTCATGAAATGTAACACTATACTCTATCATGGCTATTAAAATGCTATGCGTAAATATAGTAATCAGATGAATCATGTACCTGTAAATCATGTATTTGTAAATCAATGAGTCAATGTATGGTATATTGTGTTTATATTTATTAGCTTGAGAAAGGTGTCCCCATTATAACGGCCCCAAACTTGTCTATTTTGGTGCCTACGGCTTAATGAGATGAATTAATAAACAAGTATATTTGAAAATCACATTGGTGTGCTGTCTAAAATTGTGCCGTATGGAATTACTAGAATGTATGGATTGTATGGTATTACTAGAATGTATGGATTGTATGGAATTACTAGATGCAGTAATTCGATAATATACTTCTACAACATGTTAATGGAAGTATTTAATTTACTTGTCTGTAAATTATATTTGTATGAAGATCACAATCTGATATCAGAACTTGATATCAGGCAATTTGCTGCCCTTTATGCAAAGATGTAGAAAGATGAAACTTAAAGCATACCTGAGTTTTCAAAAAAGTTTTCATAATGGATGTGCTTCTTTGTACAATCATAACTGTGATGGATAGTTATAGGGCCATATTATTCCCTGTTTCAGCTGCACAGCTAGATGCATTTCACTCAGAAGCAGGGGGCACCTCCCTTCTGCAGCACAGTACTATTGTGACATCCATTCCCTTACTTCCCACTATGTATGTTTTCAGCTCCAGAATTAAAAGTACAGATAATCAACCTTACAGAAACATAGGAAGCACATGAGATGTTCAGAAGTAGTGTAGAAGCAGTTTAACTTTTATAAGGCTCAGGAGCCCAACTACCTCCTACACGCCCCCACTGCCTCTCATCTAGCTTCTGAGTCTCTGTTACCACGGACAAGTCTTGCCTGACAGCAGGCAGTGGACTACAGCTTAGGTAGAAGTGAAACCCCTAGTGGCTATGAGTTTACAGCTTTTGTTTCAGGTGGATGCAGGTATATTTTTTTAATTAAGTTATTTAGAAATTTTCCAATTACACCATTCTTTATTAAATGAAATTATGTTAAAGTACAGTGGCTCTAAGCCTGATGATTACACAGAGATAAGTGGCGCTACATATTCACAACTTATCACCGCAGTTTGTTGCAGATCACTTTTGTAAGAAGTTCCTTTTACTGTACCAACCACTTATTGACATGTAGTGAAGCCTCTCTTTTTGAAAAAGAGATTATTCAGCAGCTGCAGTATGTAATATGCAGAAATTTGTCCTAGCAAAACAACAATATACAATGCAGATACTGCAGGCCTTCTTCTTGAAAAGGATGAGAATGTTTGATATCAATCAGTCAATCAATGGTGGACAGAAACCGTCACCACCTTACTTTTCAAAAAGAGATTCTGCGGCAACTATTGTGTGTAAGGAGTTTGGCATCCTCAATCTTTTATATAGTTGTGAAACTTAAAGGGGTTCTCAGGGAATTGAAAAAATGAAAATACTTAGATATTACTTCATTATAAATATATTTCCAAATACCTTACATTAGTTATAATGGCTTATTTTGTATGGGAGAAATCATTAGGAGAAATAAAATGTCCGCCATCCTATTAGTTCACATAAAAGCTGTTCTAATCACACAGCAGGAAAAGTTACTTCATAACACTGAGGTGAAGAGCTGCCTCATCCTCCTCTCTACTTGTCAGGGATTGTGATCCTGAATACAAATGATAAGATCTTTAGCTGAATCTCTATAGGAATGAAGTTCATGAGCAGATGTGGGTAATAAGCAGCAGCCTCCATTACCACAGCCTGTCCTCTCTGTACTTCATGTCTTCTGATGAACTCTATTCCCACAACGATCCAGCTAAATATCATATGAGACTGTATTCAGGATCATAATCCTGATATGTAAAGCAGAGAGGAGGCAGAGGCAGCTCTTTAGATCAGTGCTCAGAAGTAATTTGTCCTGCTGTGTGATTAGGAAAGGTTTTATGTGTACTAACAGGACAGTGGCCATTTTGTTTCTCCTAATCATTGCTCCCTAGACAAAACGAGCCATTATAACTAATGAAAGGAATTTGGGAAAATATTTATAATAAAGTAATATTTAAGTATTTTAATTTTCCTAATTCCCGGAGAACCCCTTTAAACATGATTTCTAATCAGTAAGAGGGCATTATCCCAAATCGAATCAGAATCACTCCTAGAAAGCAACTAAAATGAATTCACAAAAATTCTGCCTTCCCCAGCTAATCAGCAGAAAGACAATAGTGTATGACCTCCTGCAGCTGTTATTACATGAGTAGAACACATGAAAGGTCAAAAAAGGTCAAATGTCATCATTTCAGCAGCCTATATTCTGCTTAGTGATTCACAGGGCTATGGCAGGTGATTTGATTTCTGCACTTCTCTACTCTATTGACTTCTAAGACTTCTCCTCCTCATAAGAAGTGATTGTGATAATAGAAGTCGTATTATGTATCTGTTCTCTACGCTCACTAGAGAAGAAATAACGCTGTATAACTGGAGCTACACTGTGCAAGGAGTTTTTAGGTTTTTCTTAGTGAGTCCCATTTCCCTTTGTATATGAGTGGTAATTTTGATGTTTGATTGATCTTTTTCATTTGTTTTGGTCTGTTACAGTGCCCTAAAAAAGTATTCATACCCCTTGAACTTTTTCAAAATTTTTTACGTTACACCCACAAACTTAAATGTATTTTATCGGGACTTTATGTGATAGACAAAATGTAGCAAGTATGTGGAAAGTAGAAATAAAATGATTCATGATTTTCAAAATTTTAAATAATTAAAAATCTGAAACTGTGACGTCCATTTGTATTCAGCCCCCTGTACTCTGATATCCCTAAATAAAAGCCAGTTTGACCTGATTGCCTTCAGAAGTCATCTAATTAATAGTAAATAGCATCCACCTGTTTGTAATATATACTCAGTATAACTATAACTGTTCTGTGAACCTTAGTGATCAAACAGCATCATGAAAACCAAGAAACACACCAGACAGGTCAGGGATAAAGTTGTGGAGAAGTGTAAAGCAGGGTTAGGTTATAAAAAAATATCCCACGCTCTGAACGTCTCACGGAGCACTGTTCAATCCATCATCCAAAAATGGAAGGAGTACAACTGCAAACCTACCAAGACATGGCCATCCACCTAAACTGACAATCCAGGCAAGCAGAACACTAATTAGAGAAGCAGCCAAGAGGCCTATGGTCACTCTGGAGGAGTTGCAGAGATCCACAGCTCAGGTGGGAGAATCTGTCCACAGGACAAGCCATTTTTTAAAATGGGACAAGTTGTGCCATTTTCCACAAGCCATGTGGCGAATACAGCAAACTTGCAAAATGCTGTCTGTGGTAGAAAAGCTAACACAGCATATAACCCTGAACACAACATCCCCAAAGTGAAACATGGTGGTGGCAGCATAATGCTGTGGGGATGCTTTTCTTCAGCAAGGACAGGAGCTACAGTAAATACAGGGAAATCCTGGAGGCAGGGGTGGATTGGCAATAGACCTTACAGGGAAATCTCTGCCGCTATCAGTGGTAATTAACTCTGCGAGAATTAGGTACTCATGTACCCGGCTAGTGACATGCACTCCTCCTGAATTCAACTATGTCCCACATCTCACCTCCTAAGCCCCCTGCTCCATATCTTAATCAGAGACAACTGGAAGAGGAGATAAAATAGCTGCTCTTGCTGGCCACCTCACAGAGACAGCTTTTGGGGCAATATACTGTGTGGCACTGTGGTATATGGTATTTTGCGCTATAGTATTGCTGACCCTCCCTACTTTTGTTGCACTGCCTCGTGTCAATTTAGACCTTCCTACAAAATAGGGCCACTTTAAGGTATTTTTTTTCCAGGGCTACTTTAGGTTCCCAATCTGCCCCTGCCTGGAGGAAAACCTGGTAGAGGGTGCAAAAGACTTGAGACTGGGGTGGAGGTTCACCTTCCAGCAGGACAACACCCCTAAACACACAGCCAGAGCTACAGTGGAATGGTTTAGATCAAAGCATATTCATATGTTAGAATGGCCCAGTCAAAGTCCAGACCTAAATCCCACTGAGAATCTGTGGTAAGACTTGAAAATTGCTGTTCACAGATGCTCTCCATTCAATTTGACTAAGCTTGAACTATTTTGGGCAAAAATTTCAGTCTTTAGTCCTCAAAAGACTTTCAGCTGTTATTGCAGTGAAAGGTGGTCCTACAAAGTATTGACTCAGGGGGGCTGAATACAGATGCATGCCAATAAAATACATTTAAGTTTGTGGATGTAATGTGAAATGATGTGGAAAAGCTCAAGTGTACGAATATTTTTTCAAGGCACTGTACTAGAACCCTTTTTGATCCTAGTGCCTTGTTTGAGCAGGCAAGGTCTTGGAAAGTGGATACTTGGGCTGCAACCTGTTTTGCACTGACTAGTCTGAGGGACACAGTCTAAATCAATGTTCCTCAACTCCAGTCCTCAGGGACACCTGCAGGTCATGATTTGAGAGCATCTCACAGAATAAATACCTCTGATAAGTCCTGATGCATGACACTAATTATATCACCTGCTCAATACTAAGAAAATTCTGAAAACAGGACTGGCAGGTGGGCCCTGAAAACTGTACCTGAGGAACACTGGTCAAAATGATTCCTTTGAAGGGTTGATCACCTTTATGATGTTTTCTATTGACCCGACAGTGTAGCTGCACCAGTGGTGATGATCATTCTTACCTGATCCTCGATGCTGGGTTTCAGCTCAAACTCTGTCCCGTCGACTTTCCAGGTCCCTGGTCTCCCTGCATCAACATCCATGTGTCACCCATGTAGCACACAATACAATAACGTGCGGAAGCCAGTGACTGACTGCAGTTGTCACATGCCCTGTGTCAAACTGAAAGTTGAGAAGGTGAGACCTTGGACCTGCAGAGCCGGTGGGGTGCTGATGGAGCCAGAACTTAGCAGTGGGGATTAGGTAAGTGTGATCACCACAGCGGGTCTGGCCATGTTCTGGGGCATGTAAAAAGATCATAAAGGTGAACAACCTCTTTAATTTCGTAGACCAGTATAGCCAGTGCAAAACCAATTGCAGCCTGGGGATCCACATTCTAAATCAAACCACTCTAGACTCTAGAGCAGGCATGCTCAACCTGCGGCCCTCCAGCTGTTGTAAAACTACAACTCCCACAATGCCCTGCTGTAGGCTGATAGCTGTAGGCTGTTCAGGCATGCTGGGAGTTGTAGTTTTTCAACAGCTGGCGGGCCGCAGGTTGAGCTTGCCTGCTCTAGAGGATCTTGCCTACCCAGATAAGGCATTGGGATCAAGTGGATTCTAGTCCTTGTTGCTGAAGTCATGGGAAAGCGCTGGCTACCTAGCAATGTGGCGCAACTGCCGAGAGGACACGGGAGGAAAAAATTTATATTACAGAAACACATAATATGTTATTAAATCCTAATGTCCCATCCGGTAAGTAATATCTGGGCTCACGATAAATGGTTATGATGACATACAAAGTGAACAGCTCAAGCTCTGAACAAACATCACAGCAGCTGTGCCTATAGTTTGCCTACAGGACAGCGATATGTATCTATTTAGGGACATTTCTTCCTTTCTCTATTCATTGTCCAGGAAAGCAATGTGGTTAGTCAAATGGAGTGTTCAGTCTCATCACTGTGAAAGGAACACACCCATCATTTATGTGGCGAGTACAAGCAAATTGATGGTACTTTGCATAGACACCACGCTTTCAGCCAATTCACATGTAAATCTAGATGAGTACCATAGAGCACTGTGAAAAAGGTATCTGCCGTCCCTCCAGAGTCCAGACGTCCTATACAGTGTATGTGTTACATAAAAAAAGCTTCAGACAGAATGCTAGAATTGCAGTTGTTGGATTATCACGAAACACGGTTTTTTCATACCCCCATCATCCATTTCCTTCTGGAAGTCCTGCAGAGATTTTTTCCAATCAGTATGAAAGTTGATGGAAACGATCAAGGCTTGGCCCTCTCACGCCAAGGAGCCACGTGGTCTTCATCTATAGTATGAATGCCCTCACACTGAGCTCTGGCTTTACATTAGGTGGGATGCTACTTATTTATTTTAGTATCCTGCTGTGATTATTTCTAATCTTACATTTCTCTACATGATAAATGCCAGTTACTGGAGGGAGACAACTCCTTTAATGTTGATTTTTGTTACAGGTAAGAATGTTTCGTTGACTTTAAAATTATAGCAAAAAATGTACATGCTGAATGCGTGATCTTATATATTGTTTAGTAACGAGCCTGTTTATGTACCTGTTCTGGTCTATAAACAATACTGACATTATTCTGTACTAGGTTTATGAGAATACTATGCATAATTATATAGGATGCAAGCTCCGTCCTAGTCCTAAAAAAGTGTGAACGTCTCGGTCTTGAGCAGCAGGAAATGAGATGGAAATTTCCAGTGCTTTAAAATAAAAGCCTATCTAAAAAACACTGCCAGCATGAAATAAAAGCAGAGTAATAGGAGAACTGCTTCCAAATGCTAATCTGCAGTGTATGTTAATCATCTGCTTCCTAGGGATTTAGCAAAGCCCATCATTTTGCTTTTAGCATATCCCTGGAACTGCAATCCCCCATCAGTAAGTGGGACAAGGAAAATATTCACCAACAGCTATAGCAGCAACTCCAAAGTACAGATGACACAAATTTGGTGATCAGCCTCTTGTCATATTGTCAGTAACCTACATTTCAGACACAGTCAGAAAATCCAACCCTAATAAAGCAGACACGCCATCCTTTCCCATCACGTTTTGAAATATTCGATACGGCTAAGTTTGACAAGAAATTCGATTTGTTACGATTTAATTCATCACAAATATATATAAATCAGGGAAAGCAGCGTCAGCAGCCGCAGTGGCAGTAACTGTGAGAGTATCTAACCTAGGGGTGCACAACGTTTCCTGTTTGGGGGCCACATTGCCAGACTGAACCAATTACGAGGGCCGAAATTAAAATTTAAAGGTGTATTAACAACTGAAATATTGTACTTATGGCATATTGAACACACATTATATACCATTAATGTCTAGTTACACTTCCAGGACTCCCATCTAATGGGAGAAATACATGAAAAATACATGTGAGCAGCCACAAGACATAGGCATACATGTCTGTTACCAGATGGTTGGGGGCCACACTGAATGGTATCAAGGGCCGCATGTGGCCCCGGGGCCTCAGGTTGTGCACCTCTGATCTAACCCCTTCAACCACCGCAACGTACTCGTATGTCACAGCGGCAGATGGAATGTATGGAGCAGCCTGTTGCAGTGAACCGCCTCCATACAGGGCTGGTGTCGGCTGTATCATGCAGCAGACACCCAGCCGCAATGACGAGGAAAGGCAATCACGCCAAACCCTGTCACGTAACCCCTCAGATGCTGTGATCAATACCAATCACGGCATCTGTGAGTAGAGATGAACAAAGTTTAGAAAAATTTTTTTAGCCCGATTCACCAAACTTCGACAAGAAATTCGATTAGTTACAAATGAATTTGTAACGAATCACGATAAATCAGCTATACCCAGGCCACTTTGCCTAATCATATTCATCCCACTTGGTGGCCCAATCTCAGTGTGAAGGCTTGGAACTTAAGCTGCAGGGAGAGTGTATCGCTGTATGCATTACATTTGCAGCATCTTTCTCCTAGAAGTCGCCATACTGCAAAGTGCACAAGTATATTGTCATCATGTCATGTATGTATTCACTGTGTATTTCTGTAAGTGCAGTGAACCGGACTGCAGGGGCAATCTGTGAGCGCACGGTGGGCTGATGGGGGTAGTAGTCGTACTCACGATTTTTGTAGCTCCCTGGGCCGGCGTACAGTGATGGGGAAGACATCACTAAATCCTCCGGGGCACTCACTAGTACAGGGATCACCAGCTAGATGGTAGTTGAAATGCCCTTGATGGAATAGGTGTTTAGGGTGCTTTGGCGGCTGGGCCCCTGGTGTTCGTGACGCCAGCACCGTTAGGTGCGAAAGGATGAGGAGTTAATTGTAGTAAACAAGAACAGAACTTTTACTAGATCAATTGTCTTCAGGTAGTCAGTATAGTTCATGTATATGGCAAGGCAATAATCCAAATATTGGTTCAGCTGTATTCCTTATAACAGGCTTGGTAATTGTAAGTTGAGGAGTTTTCCTTTCTTTCTTATAACTGTCTATACTAGGTCCTACCTCTAGCACTTGGCAGGCAAAAACTCTGCTCCATTCTTTGTACAGGATGCCTGATCCATAATGTCCATAGACGCATATGGTAAAGGACCACTTTGCGCATCAATCATCCGGCTGTGTACAGGTGCTTGTAGGCCTCTCCTGGCCACTGTTGCTTGTGAATAGTGTTGAGCGCGAATATTCGAAAAGCGAATTTTATTCGCGAATATCGCAACTTCACGATTTCGCGAATATTTCGAATATAGTGCTATATATTCGTAAAAACAAATATTTTTTTTTTTTCCCCACAAAATTACAGTACACATATAATTGATTGTTTCCCAAAGGTCCAACAGCTCAGATCTTACTCACATTGCCTAGAAAGTGATTGAGGCGCGAATCTTCGTAAGGCGATTTTATTAGCGCACATGCGAATATCGGCACGTCCCAGAACAGAGGCAAAGGGCTTTGCATTCATACATTAGTGAATTGAGTTGCGAATCTTCGTAAGGCGATTTTATTAGCGCACATGCGAATATCTACACTTGTCCCAGAACAGAGGCAAAGGGCTTTGCATTCTTACATTAGTGATTGAATTGAGCTGCGAATCTTCGTGAGGCGATTTTATTAACGCAAATGCGAATATCTACATTTGTCCCCAGAACAGAGAGGCAAAGGCCTGTGCATTCATATAGTATAGCACCATATTCGCGAATACGTAGAACTTCGTAAAATTCGATTTACGAATATTCGTATTTTTTATTTTACTTTCCACCTTACAGATGACATTGATCTGTACTCTGTCAACTACTGTCATCACCCCCCACTGTATCTCGATTGATTCCCAAAAGTCCAAAAGCTCAGATCTTACTCACATTGCCTAGAAAGTGATTGAGGCGCGAATATTCGTAAGGCGATTTTATTAGCGCACATGCGAATATCGGCACTTGTCCCAGAACAGAGGCAAAGGGCTTTGCATTCTTACATTAGTGATTGAATTGAGCTGCGAATCTTCGTGAGGCGATTTTATTAACGCACATGCGAATATCTACACTTGTCCCCAGAACAGAGAGGCAAAGGCCTGTGCATTCATATAGTATAGCACCATATTCGCGAATACGTAGAACTTCGTAAAATTCGATTTACGAATATTCGTATTTTTTATTTTACTTTCCATCTTACAGATGACATTGATCTGTACTCTGTCAACTACTGTCATCACCCCCCACTGTATCTCGATTGATTCCCAAAAGTCCAAAAGCTCAGATCTTACTCACATTGCCTAGAAAGTGATTGAGGCGCGAATATTCGTAAGGCGATTTTATTAGCGCACATGCGAATATCTACACTTGTCCCAGAACAGAGGCAAAGGGCTTTGCATTCTTACATTAGTGATTGAATTGAGTTGCGAATCTTCGTGAGGCAATTTTTTAACGCACATGCGAATATCTACACTTGTCCCCAGAACAGAGAGGCAAAGGCCTGTGCATTCATATAGTATAGCACCATATTCGCGAATACGTAGAACTTCGTAAAATTCGATTTACGAATATTCGTATTTTTTATTTTAGTTTCCACCTTACAGATTACATTGATTTGTACTCTGTCAACTACTGTCATCACCCCCCACTGTTTCTCGATTGATTCCCAAAAGTCCAAAAGCTCAGATCTTACTCACATTGCCTAGAAAGTGATTGAGGCGCGAATCTTTGTAAGGCGATTTTATTAGCGCACAGGCGAATATCGGCACTTGTCCCAGAACAGAGGCAAAGGGCTTTGCATTCTTACATTAGTGATTGAATTGAGTTGCGAATCTTCGTAAGGCGATTTCATTAGCGCACATGCGAATTTTGCATCTCATAATATGTATTATGCGATGCGAAAATTCGAATTATCGCATATGCGAAATAATAACGAATTCGAATATTCGCGAATATTTTACAAATATTCTTTCGAATATTCGCGAAATTTCGCGAATTCGAATATGGGACATGCCGCTCAACACTACTTGTGAAGTCCACTGGCTACTTTAACTCTGATCTCCACTAGACTTTCCTTATACTAGACGTAGACTTACTGGTCTATGCTGTGTTGCTGTAATGCTGTTCTGGTTCTCCCTTGGCCTGACCAGAGCCAAGGGGGTAAAATAACAGCTAAATGGTGGACTAGGCCTGTTCTACTCCTCCTCTGCCTCACACACTGACTCTCTTCACTTTCAACTCTACTTTTTCAACAACCTATATTAGCAAACCCCAACTATCTATATAAGTGATGCCAGCACCACCCAGGGGCCAATACATGAAATGAAAACCTAAGCCTGTTAATAGGAATTACAGGTAAATACAGAAGGACATTTGCTAAGCATATAAAAGTTTAAAGTGTCCACAACCACGCTAAGAGGGACACTGCATAAGCACATGCCAATTATAGGCTATATCTCACAGCCACCACTAGATGGGGCTGGTGTCACCCTCTATATAAGAAGAGGATAGTGTCAGCACAGTCCAGTGTGTTAATCCAGTCTAAACCAGTTCAGTCAGAGACACTGCAGTGTTAGGCTAGTTTCACACTAGCGTTCGTCGGTCCGCTCGTGAGCTCCGTTTGAAGGAGCTCACGAGCGGACCCGAACGCCTAAGTCCAGCCCTGATGCAGTCTGAATGGAGCGGATCCGCTCAGACTGCATCAGTCTGGCGGCGTTCAGCCTCCGCTCCGCTCGCCTCCGCACGGACAGGCGGACAGCTGAACGCTGCTTGCAGCGTTCAGCTGTCCGCCTGGCCGTGCGGAGGCGAGCTGATCCGTTCAGACTTACAATGTAAGTCAATGGGAACGGATCCGCTTGAAGAGGTCACCAAAATAGTACCAAAAGGACGGCGAGATGACGTGAGTGCGTCGCGTCTCGCTCTCCCCTTCGTTCTGGCCTCCCCCCATCTCCCTCCAAGCTCCGGACTCCCGCTGAACAGCTGATGTCGATCAGCTGATGCCTTGAGCTGCGCACCCGGTCTTGCTCCTGCATGCTGTCGGGGGACGCTATCTGGAAGCGCTGGGCTGCTGCTGCTGGTTCCTGCTGTTGTGGATGTTCCGTTCTCCGGCTGCGCCTTCTCTGCTGGTTTGACGGTGTTTTTCTATCGGGTCCGCCTGCTGTCTCCCCGCTTTGCCTGCCGCTGGATCCTCCGCTCCTTTGGATTTTCATTCTGCCGCACTGTCTGCCACTGGACTTCCGCTGCCCCGGTTGAATCCTGGCCCGGCTGGGTCCCTCGCTTTCACTCCACATCTGTGTTCCTGTCCCCCCTTGCCTTTTGGCTTTGATCTGCTGCTACAGCTACTTGGACACCGGGATCAAGGCTCTGGTCACGTGAGAACTGAGTCCTAACTGATTTTATATTCATCCTTCTGTTAATCCTGTTGCTTCACTGGTGCAATGAGGGGATAGCTCTTGTTTAAAAAAAAAAATTTGGGGGGGGCTTATTGCCTTTTTTTTTCCCCCTCCTTGCTTTTTTTGTGGTGTTTATTGAGAGGGGGACATTGGAAGCAATAGGGGGGTCAGGGCAAAGGAGAGGTTAGGGAAAAGAGGGGGGCGAAGGGTTAAAAAACAAAAGAAGAAAGAAAGGAAAATAAATAAAATAAAAAAGGAAAAGAATAAAGTTAAAAAAAAAAGTGTGGAGAATGGCCCCAAAACGACGCTCAGTCGATGCCTCTGTTATTAAGCTTGGAGCTAAGACTCCTGAGAACAAAATTGACAAGTTTCTGAAATCGCCCTTTCTAAATGAAAAAAACCCAGTCAAAATCAAACCTCCCGCTAAGTCGAAAAAATCTGCTAAGACTTTCCAAAATGATGAACTCTCTGAGGATGGATTAGAGGACCCAGACCAGGAGGCAGGCGAGGAATGTCCCCCCGCACAAATACGAACTGAATATGACTCATTGGTCTTGGATAAAATCCTTAGTGCGGTGGAAAATAACGGCACCTTAGTGCAGGGAATGTCCACTCAATTGGGGTCAGTGCAGAGCGATATTTCTTTGATAAGGGAAGATCTAGTAAAGATTCGGGATCGAATCCTCAGTGTGGAAAAATCTGTCGTCTCCCTGCAAACCGACATGGGCATGTTAAAATCTAAAACGCTATTTCTGGCCTCAGAAAATCAAGTACTCCAAAACAAGTTAGAGGATCTAGAAAATAGGTCAAGGCGAAACAATGTCCGTATAATTGGTTTTCCAGAAGGAGCTGAAGGCCGACACCTAGAGGAACAACTTAAAGACCTGGTTTTGCATAGTCTCGGCAGCGATAACTTCTCTGCTATGTTTCAAATAGAAAAAGCCCACCGAATTCCAGGAGGGAAGCCCATACCAGGGAGACCGCCGCGTGCAATTTTAATTAAATTGTTATTGTCCGCCGATAGAGACATGATTCTAAAAAGAGCAAGAGAATGTACACCCATTGAATATCAGGGCACAAAACTGCTCTTTTTTCCTGATTATGCGCGACAGACTCAGGAAAAAAGAAGAAACTTCATAGAGATAAAGAAACGCTTGGTGGCTAAGGAGATTAAATATTCCCTACAGTATCCAGCGAAATTAAGAGTAGCTCATAATGGGACTTCTCTCTCTACTTCGAGACTCCACAGCAAGCGCTAGAATGGATGGATCAAATAGGCATCTGATATTATGCAGTATTATAATTGAGGGGATGGAGGGAAGGGAGGGCTAGGCTGGGGGAGAACGGCCGTAGGTTAGAGGTTCGCTGATTAGTTTGGGCGGATCAAAAGAGAAGGGGGGGCGGGAGGGAGGAAGGGGTCCCACCTTGCAGGAATGTTTTTTTTTTTTTTTTTTCTTCTTTTTATGTCCTTTTCTTTTTCCTTTACTGTGATTGATGTCCACTAGGATCGTAGCTTGGAATGTTAGAGGGCTCGGAGAAAGGGTTAAAAGGCAAGCGATCATGGACGCATTAAAAATATATCTCCCAGCAATCATTTGTATAGTTGAAACCCATCTAACTAAAGAAACCCTGTCCCGTCTGACAACGGGATGGCAGTCTCATTCATATCATTCCACCTTTAGTGGCTCCTCTAGGGGTGTCTCGGTTCTTATTCATAAGTCCGTAGATTTCACCCTTATAAAATCGCATATAGATGATCAGGGTAGATTTATCTTCTTGCATGGTAAGCTGGATGGGTACAGCTACATTCTTGCTTTTTTTTTACATACCTCCGCCATTCTCAATGTATCCATTGCTTCAGCTAATGCTTTTTTTTGAAAAAAGATCAGAATGTCGCTTAATCCTGATGGGGGATTTTAACGCGGTTATGGACCCCAATAAAGATAGATTCACATTAGATGCGGAAAGGGGGAGGAGTTTTCTTAATTCTCCGCTGCCTCAATTTTGTTTAGAGGTGGGACTAGTGGACATATGGGAACATTTTTGCAGAGGAAAGAGAGTATATTCCTGTGTTAGCAGGGGCGGCAGAGCAATGTCTAGGATCGACTTAGCATTTACTAATGAGAGCAACCTGAGTAATATCCGTAAGATGCGATATGGAGTAAGAACAGTCTCGGACCATACACCCGTTCTGGTTGAGGTTGGTAGTGTGGAGAATAAGGAAATTAGGGGGCTAGGATTTAAGCTGAATCCATACTGGCTCACTATTATGGATAACCCTCAGTCGATCAAACTACTGATATCCTCCTTTTGGGAGGTGAATCTCCCTTCTGCCAACATCAACATAGTATGGGATGCTTTCAAAGCATATCTGAGAGGGGTCTTTATAAGTGAGATCGCTGCAGCAAAGAGAACATATAGGAAGAAAGAGCAGGAACTGGACAAGATTGCTGCACTTACAACAGAGCGATATGCTAGCTATCCAACTGAGCATAACAGGGAAGAGATGCAGAAGGCTAGTTGTGCTCTGGGGAAATATGTAATAGAGAAGGCCAACCATAGGGTATTCTTCAAGGGGCTCAATTATTTTATTGAGTCTGGACGCCCGGGTAAGCTCTTAGCTAGAATAATTTCACAACAAGAAAAAAAAAAAACAACCTATTATTTTGATCCGTAACGCAAAGGGGGAAACAATAACAGATGCAAAGGGAATTGGGAATACCTTTTTACAATACTTTGCTCAGACATATAGATCCTCCCCAGGTTTGTCATCCGAACTGGCGATGCGGTTCCTGGAGAGAATTCCACTTCCTACTTTAAATGAAGCTCAAAAAGAATATCTGGAGGAGGAGCTGTCTCTCATCGAGCTGCAGGAGGCCCTCGGGTCAATCTCGGGGAACTCATCGCCAGGACTGGATGGCCTTCCATACGAGGTCTATCGTAAGTATAGCGATGTGATTCTCCCCCAGGTGCTGCATGTTTTTTCTCAAGCAACACAGGGAGGGCGACTACCATACTCTATGATGGAGGCCCTTATTGTTCTAATTCTAAAAAAGGATAAAGACCCGGCAGAACTGAGCTCATATAGACCAATATCCTTATTAAACACCGATGCTAAGTTACTGTCAAAAATCTTGGCTAGGAGGCTCTCGCGGGTTATGCCCACCATTATTCACCCAGATCAAAATGGCTTCATGCCAAAAAGGGGTACTCACAACAATCTACATAGGCTATTTATGAATATTCAGTCCCCGGGGCATGGTGCCCGCTCCATCCTGTCGCTGGATGCTACCAAAGCCTTCGACAGGGTGGAGTGGACCTTTCTCTGGGAGGTGATGAAAAAAATGGGCTTTGGTCCAAGATTTATGGGGATGGTTCAGTTACTGTATAACTCTCCCACTGCTAGGATTAGGATTAATGACTTGATGACAGAAAGTTTCACTTTGGGAAGGGGCACCCGTCAGGGTTGCCCCCTTTCCCCCTATCTATTTAATATTTACATTGAACCACTAGCGGCCATGATAAGACAGGACTCGAAGGTGGCCGGTTTTGGCATAATGGGGAAGCATGATCGAGTATCCCTCTACGCGGATGACATCTTGGTCTTTATCCATCAAACAGACACTACTCTCCCTCGTATAATGGACCTGGTCGGTCTTTTTTCTGACTCGTCTGGACTTGAGATTAACTGGGATAAGACCGTTCTCCTCCCTATAGACGAGTTGCGAGGCGAAGGGAATAACCAGTTAACGATTTCTGATTCAATAAAGTATCTGGGCATAACCGTTTCTGCCAAACCTCAGGAATATTTACAACTTAACCTGATTCCCTTGTTGATGAAGTTAAGAGCTAAAATTAAGATATGGCAAAAAATCCTGCCAGCAAGAGCAGACAGGATTTCATTAATAAAAATGGTAGTGCTGCCCCAGGTTCTTTATGTCCTGCGTAATTCGCCTATCTGGATTCCAGACAAGCACTTTAGATTGATAGAACGTATGCTCAATGATTTACTATGGGGGAGGAAGCGTGTTAGATTGAAGGCACTCTACTTTTCCATGCCCTACAATCGGGGAGGTCCTAACCTCCCCTATTTTAAGGGCTATTTTGTAGCGTCCCAACTCTGTCTTTTTAACGACTGGGAAAATAGCCCTTTCTGCAGTAGAGTAGTGAAAGATTCAGGCTTTTCGGATTTTTTTACTGTACTGGAATCTGATTATTTGTCAAATATCCCGAGTGGGTACTCACTCTTCTGCAGAATGGTCAGAAAGACCTGGCTGGTCATAAGGAGTTGGTGTGGAGTTAAGGCATCACTCATCTGCACCCCATTATGGCATAACCCAAAACTTCTTAATTTAAACGACTTAAGCTGCCGCCAGTATTGGAGGACCAAAAATGTTCAGTATCTACATCAAGTAGTCAGTGGGGGAAAAATTCTGCCCCTCACGGAATTAAGGACAAAGCTAGGTGAGGTGGCTTGGTATGCATACTTTCAATTGAGGTCCGCACTTTCTAGCACTTTAAATAGTCACTTCTTTATTATAGATACTCCTGCATTTTTACATGATTTAATTTGTAAGAAAATTGTCACGAGAATTAAACTATCGCACTGTTATAGACACTTAATGGATAATTTTTTTCTGGATGTCTTCTCTCCAGGACAGAGAGCTTGGTCTTCTCTTCTTGCAGAGGTGGGCCATCCAAATTGGGAGAATATAGGGGAAAGCTTAAAGTTGGTTTCACACAATTTTAACCACATTGTTGTTCAGTTCAATATTCTGCACAAAATTTATGTGACACCTATATGGTTATACAGAAGAGGACTCAGGGCCTCCTCTAGCTGCCCACGTTGTGGTGAATCTGAGGCAGATCATTTACATATGTTCTGGGATTGCCCAATGGTGAGTAGGTATTGGAGCTTGGTTCAAAAGAACCTGGCGTGTAAACTTAAAATTTTTGTTCCATTGTCCCCCAGGATATGGGTCCTGGGAGACTTATCGGAGGTTAATTACCAGCCTATAAATTCCCATCTGTTGATTAAGGTGATATTCTTAGCCAGACTCCTCATTTCCAGAGCCTGGTTTTCCTCTGTCGCCCCAGACTGTAAAAACTGGTTGAGCTTGGTTGAGAAAGTGAAAAGCTACGAGAAGATACTTTACAAACAAAGAGGAGCTCACTTAAAGTGGAATAACCTACGGAAAGAATGGGACACAGACAATTAATTAGGAGTCTATTTCTCTTCGCTATTGCATATAAAATTTATTTATTTATTTATTTATTTTTCCTGCAAGGTGGGAGGGTGGGTGGTTGGGGTTAGTTAGGGGGAAATTCCATTTGTCCGGCTTGCTTATATGTATATTATCGGGGAAGAATGTGAAGCTACACTTGAGTACACGAGGATCTCTAGGAATGTTGGAGGATGGGAGGACCTTCCGGCAGTAAAACAAAGGTTGGAATTCGTATTTAGAATAGTGAGTGATATGTTGGCGGGGCATTGGGGCTCGGGACCCGGGGACGTCCGGGCGCCGGGCGCGGCTCAGGGTACGGCTCCTCCCGTTAGACATGAGGCCCCACAGCAGGCAATGAGACGACACGTGTGGTGGGCGTGCTACTGAGTGCATTTTTAACGACACAGAGTGTCTTGCTTACATCCTCTTTAATTCCTCGAGACTGTCGAGGGATATTCGATTTTAGTTTCTACTATATGAGATCTCTGTGAGGATGGCGAACTACTGCACTGTTATCTTATTCAAGCATATGGGGACGAGGCAGTAAAATATGCGAGTGGGTTATTCACCACGGTGACAAAGACTGCTGGACCCCCTTCTCTGTCCTTTGTCCTATAAAAAGCTTGAGATTAAAGCTTGCTGCAAGTTCATCTTCTATGCAGTATGTAGCATGCGAGTATTAAGTGATCGGCCACATGAGTGTTGACTCTGTCGATCGTGCCTGCCCGTGTCTGGGAGAGAGCGTGCGCGGGTCGTGCTCGTTGCTGGGAGGGCCGTCCGGACTCCGGGCCTCTGCCCACGCCAATTATAGAGAACTTAGGTAAAATGGGCTACCTCGCACAACTCCTTTACTAGGCTTTGGATGCCGGGCGAATCCTGCCATTCTCCTCAGATAGAGTCCTCCACTTGGTTTTTAAATTCTTCACATAAATATGGACATTTGTATGCAATTATTGTTAATTACGTCCATGGACTAGATTAGACGGACTTATGGATTATAAAATATTAGATATGTAACATGGTTATTAATTTTGCATTAAAACAATAAAATATAAAAAAAAAAAAAAAAAAAGAAGAGGTCACCATATGGCTCAATCTTCAAGCGGATCCGTCCCCCATTGACTTTACATTGAAAGTCTGAACGGATCCGCTCAGGCATCTTGTGCACTTAGAAAATTTTATAAGTTATTAATGCAGACGGATCCGTACAAGCGCAAGTGTGAAAGTAGCCTTAGAGAAAACACAAAGATGTGAAGCTGATACTCTAGCCACCCCTGGACCCAGGTGCCAGCCAATAGGAGGTCTGAAGGAGAAAGAAACAACTACCAAAAGCAGACTAGATGTAAAAAAGAAGTGACTTGTCTAACAAGACTTATGGACTCTATGGCCTCCGTGTTCAGGAGAAGCCCCCGTTGCCGACTACAGCATCATTTTTGCCACTGCCTGTCTTTGGTGGACCCAGGCATCTGTCTTCCGCAGAGTATAACAACTGTATCGCTAAGTAATTGTAAATTATCTCCCTTAATCCAAAAATAGGCAAATTTGCTTCCTACGAAGTTGACCCTAGTGTGTGTTGGGGTCAAGCGCCTATACAGCAGCCACTGACTTCACAGGTCGTCGCCCAAGTCACATAACCAGACCTGCAGTTTGATTCCCTGTGAGAAAGTGCAGTGCCCTGGAGCAAGGGGAGTGTGCATATCTTCCCTTATTACTACTATGCAAAGCCATCAACTCACGCTATTGTGTGCGCTTACACTGTTTTATATTGTTGAACTGCATTTATATTGAATGTATCCTGTTCATTTGCACCGTTATGACACTATAGGTGCACTGCACTGTGCAAAAGGTTAATGCACAGCCAGCTAATTCGAGAGACTTTATGACTTCCTACCTATACAAAGTTAGAAGGGGAGAAACACACATACTGCCTTCTGACTGTCGGGTTTAGCTATGTTGTTTATGTCTTATACAAGTCTATAATATAAATGATTACACTGTTTCTGATTAGGCTGTGATTTGCCCTCCACCCCTCCCACTAGAAGGTTCTAGCTCAGAAACTGTATAAAAGGAAAGTAGTTAGTGCCCTTACTTATTTACAGACAGTGACAGGCTCTGTGCTAGACTGCATAAGTGACCAAAATATGTTAAGCTGGGAATGCTGAGCCAAAGACTCTGGGTCACCAGCCTGTTGATGAGGGCTCTAACTGGACAAATGAGCAACAGATACTGGGCCACCAGCCTTTCGCCAGGGTACCAGCTTTCTGAGAGAAAAGGACAGCTAGCTTTCTTCAGCAAGAATCCTTCTTTAGCCCAGGAGGAGACTGTAGAAGCTATCGCAGTGCCATCTCTGGATTTATTTCCCATTGAGGTGCGCCATACCTTACCATATCTTCTGGTGAGCAGCAACACATAGTGAAACCTTACCTGTGTCTTGTGGGATCCAGAGTTGCGTTGGGGACACCCTAAACCTGGCTACTGCAAAAGGCACCTTACAAATATTTGTCATTTATTGGTTCACTCAAGATAAGACTGTCTCATAGACAGATATGAGAGTTGTATTATAGCCTTGTACAACTAAGAAGTTGTATAGAGCCATAATACCATCTTGTATACTCTCAAGTGGATAGACATTAAACTAATCACGATTGGAACTTGTGGGGTGTGATCTATAAATAAAAGTGGTCCAGCAAGTGACAGTAATCACACTGTCTGGTGAGGCTGTGGTCCAACAAGTCAGTGCTTTAGCATCTTCTAGGATACATCAATTATAACGATAACGAGTGTGGTTTCACTAATACTGTAATGTGCATATAGGGATATTTCTGTTCCTGTTATTATTTCAAGGGTTTATCTCACCTTTGTCTATATACCCTGTAAGGTGTTTCCCTCTTGGAACCCCCTCTATGAGCCAAAACAGAGAGCCATTTATGTTATCTTTTAAAACTGTCTAGCATTTAGGAAAATTCATCTTTGCCTCTTGCTAATTGTCTTTGATGACACTGACTGTGGAGTCCAGAACAGCCTATGTTATATTTTGCACTTTGAGTAGAACAGGAAAGTTTAGTTAGGTGGACATAGTGCAGTGACCCATGGGCCATGCAGTGAGAATGAGGTGCACCTGATGTTATTTTTCCCTGGGCACACCCTAGCTTGGCTCTCCTATCAAAAAGGATGAAGAAAACTAGTATTTTAGCGTAGGCTTTACCATTGTATACATTTTGAAACAATCAATGATATATGAAATACATTTTAGGTTGGTTTTAACTTTTAAAGTTTATATCTATTGGAAAAATTGGGTCCACTGCTCCTTTATTTAGCTCTTTAGACAGGCCGAGGGGTGTCCATGGATGCACATCACTTTCTTTATAGATTTTTTTTTTTTTTTACTAAAACAGCTAAATATTTTGCAACTCCCTTAAATGACAACAGAAAGCCTCCTGTTCTCTGAAGAGCCACAAAGAGAGTCAGGGGATCCAATACTATTGATGCCTGTGTCTCAATGGTTGGTGGGCCACACACAGGCCCGGCACTATAATAAGGCAGATCAAGTGGCTGCCTTAGGGCTCAGAGACAGGGGGGCTTAAAAATGAAACTTTTTTATTTTATTTTTATAAATCACTTGTGCCGCCGGCCACACACACACCAGTCTCCTTATTCCTGAGTTGCTTCCATTTATTAAAAAAAAAAAAGGGGGGGGGGGGGGGCTAATAAAAAAAACACACACACTGCTGTAAATGTAATCCTCTGACATTACAGCAGTAGAAGATCAGTGTTATTTGTAGGATTTTGTATTTGAAACACATTTATATCAGTTTCAGCTCAATAACTTCAATAACTATATTACTGGGTAACATAGTTGTGACAAAATTGAGGTAGTGTAAGAGATTAAAAGCTCCTTGTTAGACCCGCATCAAGGGCGCATATATCAGCAGATCCTAATGACAAGGCTCTCCGTACAGAGCTTGGCTTTAAACAGGCTTTACTGCAGAAGATTTCAGACGTTTCCATAAATCATAAAAATAAGCATCTGCTAATGTATCATGCACTGCTGATAAGAGCTAGAATGAGAAAAATGATTAAAGTAACAGATCCAATGTGAGGCAAACTGTCCTGTCTTCTCTTATGCAATGTGCTGACAGGCGGATATTTTAAATAACATTAAGAGGTTAGTGTGGTTCATCGATACTTAATTTCCATTGCATTGCCTGATTTCTGTGTTGTAGTAATTAATGTGCAAACTACCAGACCTCTACAACTTACATGTAAACCACATTCTAGCTATGAATTTAAAGTTTCTTGTAGATACCGTAGATGAATTGAAACTTAATTTTTTTTCACTTTAAAATTTACACTTTAAAAAGCAGAATTTTGTTTTCTGAGCTTGTGGGCTGTCATGTGGGTGCTCCTTCCTCAGCGCAGGAATGCTTAGGCTTGTATTACACCAAAAGATTATCTGACCAATACCTGTCCAATCAGACCAATAGTTGGTGTGTAAAACAAAAGATCTCTGTGTGTAAACGGCATCTGACCAATGATAAGTCATAAAATCTGTCAGATAATCTGTTAGTGTAATAAAGGCCTTAAGGGTATATTAGACACCCCGATCAGACAGACGATTGTCAGCGATCTTGTCTGCAGCATGGGAGGAGTAATCGCTATGCTGTACAGTGGTTGGCCGGCGGCAGATCATAATTAGACAGCACGATCTGCCACCGGCAAATCCTGATCTTTCAGCAATCGGTGGCAGTATTACTCTGCAAGATGATCGCTAACAAGAGTTTATACAAATACTCGTTAGCGATCATTGGGCCCATGTAATGCAGCCTTTAGATTTTGTATACTAATCCAATCAAGCAAAGGGTATGGCTATGGCTGTATAGGCATATGGAGAGGAGAACAAAAAGGGTTGTACATGTTTGGGTAATTAGGTGACAATTGTGCATAGATTCCATACTCTCTAGAAGTAGATAGTGTGATATGGTGGGAATATGACCACTCTCTGGCTTGTTCATGTGTTGAGTGGGCTCCCAAATTGGTTTGCCAGTGTGGTACCAGCATACAGTTGCAGGAAAAAGTATGTGAACCCTTTGGAATTATATGGATTTCTGCACAAATTGGTCATAAAATGTGATCTGATCTTCATCTAAGTCACAACAATAGACAATCACAGTTTAAACTAATAACACACAAATAATTAAATGTTACCATGTTTTTATTGAACACACCATGTAAACATTCACAGTGCAGGTGGAAAAAGTATGTGAACCCTTGGATTAATAACTTCAACCAAACGTTTCCTGTAGTTGCAGATCAGGCGTGCACAACGGTCAGGAGTAATTCTTGACCATTCCTCTTTACAGAACTGTTTCAGTTCAGCAATATTCTTGGGATGTCTGGTGTGAATCGCTTTCCTGAGGTCATGCCACAGCATCTCAATCGTGTTGTCAGGACTCTCCAGAAGGCCACTCCAGAAGGCGTATTTTCTTCTGTTTAAGCCATTCTGTTGTTTATTTACTTCTATGCTTTAGGTCGTTGTCCTGTTGCAACACCCATCTTCTGTTGAGCGTCAGCTGGTGGACAGATGGCCTTAAGTTCTCCTGCAAAATGTTTTGATAAACTTGGGAATTAATTTTTCTTTCGATGATAGCAATCCGTCCAGGCCCTGACGCAGCAAAGCAGCCCCAAACCATGATGCCCCCACCACCATACTTCACAGTTGGGATGAGGTTTTGATGTTGGTGTGCTGTGCCTCTTTTTCTCCACACATAGTTTTGTGTGTTTCTTCCAAACAACTCAACTTTGATTTCATCTGTCCACAGAATATTTTGCCAGTACTGCTGTGGAACATCCTGGTGCTCTTGTGCAAACTGTAAACGTGCAGCAATTTTTTTTTGGACAGCAGTGGCTTCCTCTGTGGTATCCTCCCATGAAATCCATTCTTGTTTAGTGTTTTACGTATCGTAGACTCGCTAACAGGGATGTTAGCATATGACGGAGACTTTTGTAAGTCTTTAGCTGACACTCTAGGATTCTTCTTCACCTCATTGAGCAGTCTGCGCTGTGCTCTTGCAGTCATCTTTACAGGACGGCCACTCCTAGGGAGAGTAGCGGCAGTGCTGAACTTTCTCCATTTATAGACAATTTGTCTTACCGTGGGCTGATGAACAGCAAGGCTTTTGGAGATACTTTTATAACCCTTTCCAGCTTTATGCAAGTCAACAATTCTTAATCGTAGGTCTTCTGAGAGCTCTTTTGTGCAAGGCATCATTCACATCAGGCAATGCTTCTTGTGAAAAGCAAACCCAGAACTGGTGTGTGTTTTTTTTATAGGGAAGGGCAGCTGTAACCAACACCTCCAATCTCATCTCATTGATTGGACTCCAGTTGGCTGACACCTCATTCCAATTAGCTCTTGGAGATGTCATTAGTCTAGGGGTTCACATACTTTTTCCACCTGCACTGTGAATGTTTACATGGTGTGTTCCATAAAAACATGGTAACATTTAATTCTTTGTGTGTTATTAGTTTAAACAGACTGTGATTGTCTATTGTTGGGACTTAGATGAAGATCAGATCCCATTTTATGTCTAATTTGTGCAGAAATCCATATCATTCCAAAGGGTAGGCAATGCAATGCTAATTCGCCTCTCCCCCTATCCGACCACAACCTACTCACCTTCTCTTCACTGGTCTCTTCTGCAGCTCCCCCGATCCACACACTAGCACACCCCCGCTGGAACCTTAAACATCTCGACTTTCGCTTGCTTTCTGACTCTCTTCTCCCACTCTCTACCATCTGTTGCCTCCAAGACCCAGAAGCTGCTACCACCCTATATAACACCACAATAAGTACAGCTCTCGACACTTTTGCCCCCCTCACACACAACAAAATCCGGAAAATCAACAGACAACCCTGGCACACCAACCTGACCAAAAAACTCAGACAAGCTTCCAGGGCTGCTGAGCGGCGATGGAAGAAATCCCATTCTAAAGATCATTTCACTGCATACAAGCAATCCCTTCTCATATTCAAATCCTCACTCGCTGATGCAAAACAGGCCTACTTCTCATCTCTCATATCTTCCCTGTCACACAGCCCTAAACAACTTTTTAGCACTTTTAACTCCCTTCTCCGTCCCCCACCCGTCCCCCACCCTCTCCTCTCTTCTCAGCTGAGGACTTTGCCAAATATTTCAAACAAAAGATAGTCCACATCAGAGAAAGTTTACTGCACAGTCCCCACAGACCCTCTACACAACTGCTCAGTTCTCTTCTCCCAAAACCCGCTTCTCCACCATTACAGAAGAAAAACTCTCCACTCTACTCTCCAAATCTCATCTGACCACCTGTGCACTTGACCCAATCCCATCCCACCTCATCCCTAACCTCACCGCAGTGTTTATCCCAGCCCTAACTCATCTCTTCAACCTATCGCTAAACTCTGGTGTCTTCCCCTCTGCTTTTAAACATGCTACCATTACACCCATCCTCAAAAAGCCTTCACTTGACCCATCTTCCTTGTCCAGTTATCGCCCCATATCACTTCTTCCGTATGCCTCAAAGCTACTTGAACAACATGTCCATTCAGAACTGTCCTCCCACCTCTCCTCCTGCTCCCTCTTTGACCGCCTACAATCTGGCTTCCGACCCCACCACTCGACCGAGACTGCCCTTACCAAAGTCACCAATGACCTACTGACAGCCAAAACCAAGAAACAATACTCTGTTCTCCTTGACCTGTCCTCTGCCTTCGACACTGTTGACCACTCCCTTCTGTTGCAAACTCTCTCATCTCTTGGCATCACTGACCTGGGCCTCTTCTGGATCACATCATACCTCACAGACCGGATGTTTAGCGTCTCCCACTCCCGCACCACCTCCTCGTCTCATTCCCTCTCTGTTGGTGTCCCGCAAGGCTCTGTCCTAGGACCCCTGCTCTTCTCTAGCTACACTTTTGACCTGGGACAGCTCATAGAGTCCCATGGCTTTCATTATCACTCCTACGCTGACGGCACACAGATCTACCTCTCTGGTCCAGACATCACCACCTTATTATCAAGAATCCCACAATGTCTATCTTCTATATCATCCTTCTTCGCCTCTCGCTTTCTTAAACTTAACATGGATAAGACAGAATTCATAATCTTTCCCCCATCTTGTTCAACCCCCCCAACAGACCTATCTATCATGATCAATGGCTGCACACTCTCCCCAGTCAACAAAGCCCACTGCCTTGGAGTGACCTTGGATTCTGCCCTTTCCTTCCGACAGCACATCCAAGCCCTTTCCACCACCTGCCGCCTCCAACTCAAAAACATCTCCCGCATCCACACTTTCCTTAACTTTGAATCTGCGAAAATGCTCGTACATGCCCTCATTATCTCCCGCCTAGACTACTGCAACATTTTCCTCTGTGGCCTTCAATCTAGCACTCTCGCACCCCTCCAATCTATCCTTAACTCTGCTGCCCGACTAATCCACCTCTCACCCTATTACTCCTCTGCCTCTCCCCTCTGCCAATCCCTTCACTGGCTCCCCATTGCCCAACGAATTCACTTCAAAGTACTAACAAATACATACAATGCCGTCCATAACCTGTCCCCTCCCTACATCTCTGAGCTACTTACCCGATACACCCCCACACGCACTCTCCGATCCTCACAAGACCTCCTTCTCTCCTCTCCTCTTATTGCCTCTTCCCACAATCGACTCCAAGATTTCTCCCGTACATCCCCCATACTCTGGAACTCGCTACCCCAACATATCAGACTCTCACCTACAGTGGAATCCTTCAAAAGAAACCTGAAAACCTACCTCTTCAGACAAGCCTACAACCTGTGACCCTGCTGCCTCTATACCACCATGACCAACTTAACCCGCACCTACTGTGTCCTTCTCCCATACCATGTAGATTGTAAGCCCTCACAGGCAGGGCCCTCTCTCCTTCTGTACCAGTTTGTAACTCATCTTGTTTATGATTAGTGCAATTGTCTGTATTATGTATGTATACCCCTTATCATACGTACAGCGCTATGGAATGAATGACACTTTAATAATAAATAATAATAATAATAATAATGCTTGCTTGTTTTCTAAGTATGCTATGCCTCTTGGTTTGTCCAGGATTTTAAAACAAAAAGCAGACCTTCCAAACTTCCAAAAGGGCAGGCAAATCTCCCACAAAGTCAGGTCATTGATTATTCTGCCAGATAGAACACGGTAATAACGCTGATCTCTGCTTGGAGTGGCACTATATGTGAGATACACTTGGCTAAGGCCTCTTTCACACTTGCGTTGTCCAGATCCGGCGTGTACTCCACTTGCCGGAATTACACGCCGGATCCGGAAAAACGCAAGTGTACTGAAAGCATTTGAAGACGGATCCGTCTTCAAAATGCTTTCAGTGTTACTATGGCAGCCAGGACGCTATTAAAGTCCTGGTTGCCATGGTAGTAGTGGGGAGCGGGCGAGCGGTATACTTACAGTCCGCGCGGCTCCCGGGGCGCTCCAGAATGACGTCAGAGCGCCCCATGCGCATGGATCATGTGATCCATGCGATCACGTCATCCATGCACCTGGGGCACCCTGACGTCACTCTGGAGCGCCCCGGGAGCCGCACGGATGGTAAGTATGCTGCTCCCCGCTCCCCACTACACTTTACCATGGCTGCCAGGACTTTAGCGTCCCGGCAGCCATGGTAACCATTGAGAAAAAGCTAAACGTCGCATCCGGCAATGCGCCGAAACGACGTTTAGCTTAAGGCCGGATCCGGATCAATGCCTTTCAATGGGCATTCATTCCCCGGCTTTGCGGCAAGTGTTCCGGATTTTTGGCCGGAGCAAAAAGCGCAGCATGCTGCGCTATTTGCTGCGGCCAAAAAACGTTCCGTTCCGGAACTGAAGACATACTGATGCATCCTGAAGGACGGACTGTCCATTCAGAATGCATTAGGATAATCCTGATCGGTATTCTTCCGGCATAGAGCCCCGACGACGGAACTCTATGCCGGAAGACAATAACGCAGATGTGAAAGAGCCCTAAGCATCACCTCTAGTTCTGCAGGGCGCTGCACTGCAGCTAAGAACTAAGCGTAAGGGCACTCTATGAATTTCACTGCTTAACTGGGCACTCTGCCTGACATTGTAAATAGGGATCCTCTCTCCAGAAAGAAACCTTTATGTTTGCACTTTGGGCAACATTCTTCTACAGTAGTTCCCTAGATTAAGTGTATAGGGGACACACTCTCTGGTACTGTTTTATTAGGGTAGTTTCAGGTTGGCACTGTGTATAATGACATTCTCAACCTGCTTCTGTATATGTGTTGGGGCCCAGGAGGAACTGGAGTGGAGGTTAAGGATGGTAGTAGCTCTCACAGTGGCTATCCTCTCGCTGTTGTTGGCTAGGGCCATGGTAGTGACAGGAAGGAGCAACTTTTCTTCCCTTGGGGTAATCCCTGATGTTGAGACTCTTACCTGATGGTAGTTGGGGTGCCCTTGATGTTATAGGTTTGGTGCAGGTGCCTGGCAGGAGGTATAAGGTATAATAACCAGTGTATAGTGTAAGTGCCAGAAGTAGAAGAATAAACCTCTCTCTTTACTTACGTGAAAATGGGAGTTGTAGTACATCCAACACAAATGTAGCACAATGTTGTCTGTACAAATCCTTTCCCCAGATGAGATATGAAGGCTGGCAGAGTTGGGAGTTATGGCAATCTTTGCACACTATCCTGATAAAGTCTGTCTCAGTGGAATCTATGGCTGGCAAAAATACCTTGGTAATAATGGCTGTAATGTGCACTGTGGGATACAGAGTTTTCAAGTCACTTATGGCCAAGAAATGTCCAAGTGTGAAGGGTCTTAACAGTGTCTCTCACTGCAGCATAATCTCAATGGCTATAGTAGCAGATTACTTTACTGACTTCTATACTTGGTCATGCAGATTCCAAGTTCTCCTTTATCTCTCTCTTTTTGTTGATCTTGCAGAAAATCACACAGATCTGTTAGTATCTGGAACTTGAGGCCTGAGGAGAAAGAGCATAAGGCACAGCTTCATTCTCATTCCAAACTCCAGTCTAGACTTTCCTAAGGTTAGGGGAGGGGCCAGCCCACATCTAACCTCCTACAAGGGATGAGCACTGTTTACCCTGGCTGTGCCATCCATGTTTTGCTGGTTACACAATACAGTACATTAAATAACCAACCATTTATCGCCTTCGGTACTGCAAATGCAGGCAGTCTGTTCATTTGCAATTCATTTCTAGGGATTTATCTAAGTAAAATGTGTATAATGTCATAACATTGTGATAATGCTGAATAGACTAACAATAAAAGATATACTATGTGACTGACATAACTCTGCAAAATGACAAGAAATACTTTTGAATTTGTATATTTAATATGTATAATGTGCCCAAATAAAGTCGGTATTGAAACTCAGAAGACTCATGAAGGAAGTGTAGAGGTAGCAATCGTACCCAAGTCCTGGAGCCTAAGTTGTTCAAAAAGATCTCTCAGCTAAGGATGCATGGTAGTTGGAGGATTTACATATTTAGTATCGTCAGTATTAAAAATACACATAAAGACCATATTCATTAAGAGCTCGATCTAAAATATAGTAATAGCTTACCAAACAAATAACTAACAGCCACCAATAAATGTCAGAGACCAGTTACAGAGAACACTCAGATGTCACTAGTGTAAAATGTATATGATGAAAATGATCTACCAAATGCCAATAGATTCCTAAAACGTAGAGGAAGAGCTTTTTATACAACATTATAGTCACATAGTAAGTACAGTTTAGAAAAGACATGTCCATCAAGTTCAACCATGAAAAGGTTTCTTACGATTAGAATATTCCATTAAACTATGGAAAGCCTTACCCCAAGAGGCAGTAATGGCAGATACAATGACAGCATTTGAAAAGACCTTTTGACAAATTGCATTGAGAGTTATACAGTAGTTATTTAACTGCTATAATTTAGATATGAATTATATATCAATTAATTTAGAAAGGTTACATAGTTACATAGTTGTTAAGGTTGGAAAAAGTCCATCAAGTCCAACTGTGAGGGATGAGACTCCATCTTTGTGTCTGCAGCAGCCATTTTACATTGTATGACCTTTTTGAAGTTACTAGATCATGAACTTTTTTTGCATATCAAAATTTATTTGACATGCAAAAAAAAAGCTATTCTCGGTAAATGGAAACTGCTAGGTGTGACATTTATTTCCTGTATTCTGAAATGTATGCATCTGCGGTTAACTGACATTTTACGCCTTCTGCTTTATAAGCATTTATATATGTCTAGATGTTTTGTGGTAAGTGTATGGGTGTATAACCGGAACTGGCCCTAATGGCAAGTATTTGCTACCATGAAAAATAAAGCAGAGACTTGTTTGATCACTCAAATGTGTCAGTCAATCAATGCTCCATGAGTACTCATTATTAATCTATGGGCAATGATGATTTGGAACTCAGCATAAATTAGAGTAAGGGGTCTTTGCCCCCACAATTTCTTTGGCGCCCAACGTGGGGCTTGACCAGTGAACTCTGACCTTACGGTTCTGGCCGCAACAGGAGGAGACCCAGACTCCCAGATACTACAAACAGCGCTGTAAGATAAGAAGCTTATTCTTACAAAAATATATCTGTGTTTCCTGTGTCTTCTCCTGGGTCCGAGACAGTGGATCTACCTAAGTTTCTCTGACGGTCAAGACTTTTAAAATGGTAAGAACCTTTTTATGCTGAGATATGGAATTTGATTGGTCTTGGTCTTGGGAAACGTTTGGTTTCGGTATTGGTGTTGGGATTTACGTACTGGTTGTTGTTTGGATTTTGTATCGTATCACAGAAAATGCCCGTACAGTAAATAGTGAACTATGGAGTCCTCTGAGAAAGTGTTAAGATAATATAGAGTTTTCCTATCTGTAATATAGTTGATACATTAACAAGAGATTAATGGGGAAGTCGGCTATAAGGAAGCAGATGGATGGTTGTTGAAATTTAGTTTCAACTGTAGATATTTCAAACGTCTGGTAGAGAAATTCTTAACACATAGACATGGGCAATACGCAGAGTATACCTGAGGGATATAAATTAGCCAAGCACTCTAGCACATAGTCAAAGATGTAGAAGGAAAACAAGACAAGAAAAGTCAGAGAATGTGTTATAGAAGGCGGGTATGAAACATGGTAACTTAGATTCTGAAAGGTGAAAAAGGATTAAAAGAACACAGTGGTTGGATGAAGGATCAGGAATGTGAGGAGGTTGTGGAATGTTGGTGTCGGGCAGCAGATAAAGTGAAGAATGAGAAATGGCCAAATGTAACATTTGGAGGAAATTTGTATTATGACACAAGTGTAAAACATTACAATGACAGTGAGACAGAAAATAAAATATGTCTGCTACCTTCAGCTCCCCCACCGTCATATTCTGGGACGATGGATAGACCAGGCTGGACATGTACAATGTGTGGAAACCAGAATCCTGACTGGGCGGAATTTGTAGAGTATGTGGGGCACCCCAACCTAGACTGCGTACAGGACTCTATCCGGTCATCATATGTACCGGATTCACCCCACAAGTCCCTCCACCTCTACCAGTGAATGGAGGAGGGGGACCAGGAGATGGGGGAGAAAATCAAGTCCCTCAGGCACCACCACCTGGTGGTCAAGTCCAATATGTGCAACAGCACATATTGTCTTACTGCCCATGGAGTCCAAAGGACCAAATGGGACTTTTAGGTAGAATTCCTGACCAACTGGCAAGACCTATGTCTGTCCACCATATGTTACAACAGATACAAGCCACATATAGGGCAACATGGGCTGACTTAAATGACCTAGTGGCCTTAAAAATGGGAGAATCACCATATAACCCTCTAAAAGAACAGTTACTGGCTGAAAGGATAAAGACTGACCAGTCCTCTAGTTCTGATTGGGAAAAAAACTGACACATCGGGCATAGAATATTGCAGAATTTTTGGTAGATGGGCCAGGACAAAGGAAGATGACATTGCCCATAGTTTAAAAGACATAATACAGGAGACTAAAGAAGACGTAGTGGCATTTGAGTCTAGATTACGGATAGTGTGGACAGACATGGGTTGGGATACCACTGAACCTATGGGACAGAAGTTACTGACATCTGCTTTCATGGAGGGACTGAAACCTGCCGTTCAGACAAAACTGAAGGCATGTAAGCCTGAATGGAGGGTGACAGCACTACCTCCAACTAAGGACAACAGAGACCATGGTCTGGTCAACAGGGACAGAACAGACAGTGGAGGGGTAACTTCAGATGTTACAATTGTGGCAAACCAGGTCACATACGCAGAAATTTCCGGTTACCCCCTAAAAGACAACAGGTGAACTCACAGGGTTCAGTGCACACCCTTGGTCCGGTGACCTCACAATAGGAAGCCGGCAACCCCGCGCCCTTATCTGCCATGACTGCAGCAGCCGTGGGCTGCCAAATTGAGATACCAGTCCATGTAGGCAACCAACAGGTTCCTCTCTTAATAGACCCGGGGGCAGCCAAGACAGTGATCAATCCTGATTATATTGAGCCGTGGCAGATAGGCACACAATGTGTCCCCGCATCAGGGTTCACAGGGGAAGTGGTCTTCATCCCAGAGACCATACCTATGAAATGAAAAATCAAAGACAGTACAGTGGTAACTCAGTTGTTAGTAAAAGAAAATATCCCATTCAATTTGCTGGGTACTGACGTCCTGCAGGCACTGCGAGCTCATATTAACTTTAATGGGGGTGGTACCACACATGTAGATATTGACACCCCCAATTATGTTTTAACCCATGTTCTAGCTTTACACCTGGAGCCGGACCAAACATCCTGTGTGGTAAAATTGGAGCAGGACCTCCAGCCAGTCCCCGAAAAATCGTGGGCAAAGGGTAAAACTGATATTGGCAGATTGGATGTCACTCCTTTCATGGTACATTTAAAACCAGGATGTACACCACCCCGAGTCCATCAGTATCCCTTGAGTCATGCACAAGAACAATATGTGGTCACTGAGATTGACCAGTATGTTCAAATGGGGGTCCTGGTGGTGACTAATTCTTCTGCAAACACCCCCCTGTTTCCGGTCAAAAAGAAAGCGGTAAAAGGCCAGCCTGTGACTTATAGGATGGTGCATGACTTACGGGAAGCTAATAAGGTTACTGTCCTGCAGACTCCAATTGTCCCGAACCCACACACCTTGTTGTCACAGGTCCCTCCGAGGGCATCGTGTTTTACTGTGATTGACCTTGAAAATGCATTTTTCAGTGTCCCGATCCACATGCATTTACATTTAAGGGTAGACAGTATACATGGACGGTATTGCCGCAGGTAACCCAAAACTCACCCACCATATATACTCAAGCCCTCCAATCAGTACTGACAGGTTGGCAGGTTCCTGATCAGGTTGTTTCGTTACAATATGTTGATGATCTATTGTTCTGTGCTCCTGACTATGACACTTGTAAAAATGCATCTCTGTCACTGTTGATTTTTCTGGCAGAAAGTGGGTGTAAGTCTTCCAAAGACAAGCTGCAGTTTTGCCAATACCGTTTTACTTTCCTCGTTCACTGTTTGTCAGAAGGTGACGGCACCTCACCGAGGAAAGAAAACAGGCTGTGAAGGACATCCCACTCCCTCAGGGGCCGAAGCCCATCAGAATGTTTTTGGGACTGGTGTCCTATTGCAGACCTTGGATCCAGAATGCATCCATGTTGATGCAACCCCTTTATGACTGCATGGCCTCTGACCCTTTTTCAATCAGCGGCCCTGCAGAGGATTCTAATTGGCAATCCTGTCAGCACCGGCACTAGGCATACAAGACTATGACCAGCCTTTTAACCTGTTCTGATCAGAGTAGTACCTCAGTCCTTAAACAGAAACATGGGGACAGATAAAGGCCGATTGCCTATTTTTCTGCCAGATTAGATCCAGTCTCACGCGGCGCCCCCTCCGGTGTCAGTGTGGTCACGGCAGTGCAGCTGATGGTGGAAAAAGCATATGAAGTTGTACTCGAGGATCCCCTGGTGGTACAGCCCCCTCATGTGTCACGACCATGCTCATGGTCGTGACTCCTTGGGACCCGCATGCATTTGCCCGCTGTCTGGTATTGTTGTCAACCACAGGTGAGGGCTAGTATCTTGCCTCACGTGTGGTTGCCGCTGGTAACTTGTGGTTGTTGGGCAGTGGAGCAGCCTGAGCTGTTTGCTGGGCGGCTCGCTTTCCATGCATGCGGTTGTCTTTGGCAACGTGTGTTTATGTGTGCACTTTCCTTGTCTGATGTGCACAGGGTTTATTGTTTGTATTCCCCTTTTAGTTGCTGTCTTCCCTTCCCTGGTGTTGGAAGGGTGAACTTCCTTCCTAGTGTGTGTGCACTGGGTGTGTCTGATTGTGGGTGTGACTACATGGGCTATAAAGCCTCAGTTAAGACCTGATGTCTGAGGGGTACTCCAGCCTTGTAGTAAGCTGGAGGCACTCTCCTGGTCCCATATACCATCTGCCAGTGAGGGCCACCCTTGTGGTCATAAAATTGTTATACTATATGTTTATGTGATGTCAAGTTTATGTCTATGTGATGTTCAGTCGATGTTTTCCTTTTGTTATTTGGTGCAGCTATGGATCTGGGTTCCTGTGTTTGGATGTGTGTTTGCTGTGTTCATTTAGTATTGTGTGGACATCAGCTTGCCAGCACAGGGATCCAGTCAGCAAGGCTGTGGCAGGTAGGTGGAACTAGTGCAGTTCACCTGCCATATCCATAGGACTGTTTGTGTTCCCCTTTTCCTTGCAGCTTGGCCAGTGAGACTTCTGTTCCTCCGTGTCCAGGAGGAACAGGTCGTCTTACCCTGTTCCTAGTTTAGGGCCACCCTGAGGGCTAGCAGGGACTTCAAGGTTCCGGAGTATGAGCCCTCCTACCATCAGGGTCGGCTTATACAGCTAGGAGTCAGGGTCAGATTAGGGATGCGAATAGGAGGTGACCTGCTCCCTAATTCTGTCCTTCTGGTCGAGCAGCGACCACCATCTTCTGTTCATCGCATGGCTGAGGGTTTTCCCCATCCTCAGCCGTGACATCATGACATCCAAGGTATCCTTAGTCAGGTGCAACCAAAGCACATATCTATGGCACGCTAACTATGGTTGCAATGTTCTTTACTCATGCCTGAGTCCATTACTTTCAAGAGATATACTACTCTGAATACTGCAACTCTCCTACCGATTTCGGATTCAGAAAGGGGGAAAGGGGGTACAGGCCCTCTTTTGCAAAGATTACAAGATACTGATGAACATGATTGTGTCCAATTAATGCGACAAGAAACTTCTGGCTTTTCACAAGTACATGATCAACCCAGTTACATGAAGGCCCTCACCCGCAGGTTGGAGCACAATCATAAACAAGTGTTTGCTTCCATTCCAGATCCAGACTCAGTGGAAGGTACGCACCCCCTGGTGCCCGGTGATTGGGTTGTCATAAAAAGGCATGTGAGAAAGACATTTGAGCCCAGATTTGATGGTCCCTTCCAAGTTTTGTTAAAGACTGAGACTGCTGTAAAAGTTGAAGGAAAACCCAACTGGATACACGCTTCTAATTGCAAGTAAGTCCTCAGGATAGCAAATGAAGAGAGGTAGCTGCAGCATCTCCAGTGAATCCTTCATTGGATGGACTTTACAGAAAGTGTGCCATAAAATAAAGCAGCAACGCTATCACAGCCTTTGTCAAGCCTAATACTCTCTTCATTTGCTATACGGTCGACTGCTGAGGATCTGCGGTCGTAGCGCTTCCTCCTCTTAACTGTTTACCTTCTCGCTGTCGCCTCTGCAGCGGTGAGCAGGTGTAATTACACCCAAGCCGTCCTATTCATTTCAATGGGATGGATTGTTCCTATACAAGTGTATGGGAACAATCCATCCCATTGAAATGAATGGGACGATTAGGTGTAATTACACCTGCTCATCGCTGCAGAGGTTACGGCAAGAAGGTAAACAGTGAAGAGGAGGCAGCACTGGCACGGTGCGCGCCTCCTCTTCAAACAGCTGATTGGCGGTGGTGCCGGTCTGATATTGATGACCTATCCTGAGGATAGTAGACAAAATTGTTTGTAGAGCAGCACCCACGGCCAATAAAGGATTCACTAGAGATGCTGCCACTACCTCTCTTCATTTGCTATCCTGAGGATAGGTCATCTATATTAAAAGCCCAGAGAACCCCTTTAATCTTTGCTCATAGCTAAGATCTTCCAGGCCCTTTATTAGTTTTGTTGCTCTCCTTAGCACTTTTACTAACTCCAGAGCATCCTTTTTATGAACTGGTGCCCAGAACTGAACTGTGTATTCCACATGAGGCCATAACAATGCTTTGTATAGTGGCAGTATTACATCCCTGTCCCGCAAGTCCATACCTCTTAATACCCGACAAAATTATGTTGGCCTTAGAAGCAGATGACTGACATTGCATGCTATTTAGTTTATGATCTACTAATACACCCAGATCCTTCTCAGCAAGTGACTCTCCCAGTTCTAGTCCCCCTAGGACATATTCGGGATGTATATTATTAGCCCCCAGGTGCATTACTTTACATTTATCTATATCGAACCTCATTTGCCAAGTGGAGGCCCAAAGTCAGTTTGTAACTTAATAGCTTCCAACACTGTACCATATTACAAAGTTTGGTCTAATCTGCAAAAATAGAAAGAGCACTATTAATCTCATCCTCAATATCATTAATGAATAAGTTAAATAGTAGAGGACCCAGCACAGAACCTTGGGTACACCATCTATAACCGGTGACCATTCAGAGTAGGGATCATTGACCACACCTCTTTGGATATGATCTTGAAGCCGATTTTAAATCCAATTACAAATCATATGTTCTAAACCAATAGACCTCAATTTACCCATTAGGAATCCGTGATGGACAATATGGAATGCCTTTGGAAAGTCCAAAAACACAATATCCACAGCCTTCCCTCTGTCCAGGCTTCTACTCACTTCTTTTAAAAAAAACTAATTAGGTTATTTTGAGCTTCTGTCCTTAGTAAAATCATGTTGGTTATCACTTATTATACTATTGACAGTTACATAATCCTTTATGTAGTCCTGTATAAGCCTCTCAAACATTTTTCCCACTATGGATGTTACTGTAAACGTACTGACCTAGCAGTCTTTTTGAAAATGGTCACAACATTTGCTTTGCGCCAGTCCCTTGGTACAAAGCCTGTCATTAAAGAATCTAAATATTATCAACAGAGACAAAGCAATGACTGAACTGATTTCCTTTAGAACCCAAGGGTTTAATCCATCTAAACCCAGGGCCTTGTACCCTTTTACTTTTTTTTTTAGCAAATTAGGGACCATATCTACAGTCAGCCAGTTAAGTATGTTATTTGAGGTATTCACACCAGTGGCACTACCCTCATGAGATGCCCTCTCTTCTTTTGTATAAATGGAGCTAAAAAAAAAGCCCATTTAGAAGCTCTGCCTACTCTCAATCCCCATTGACCAACAGCCTGTTACCAACATTTAGGGTCCCTACATGTTCTGACCTTGTTTTTTTTTTGCATTTATGTATTTGAACAAAGTTTTGGTGTTGGTCTTACTTTTGGCCACCTGCATTTCATTTTGTATTTTAATTGATTTTATTACCCCCTTACATCATTTATTTAGTTTTTTTTTTATATTTTTAAAGGCTACAGCTGACCCCTCAGGTTTGTATTTTTTGAAGTCCCTCTTTTTGTCATTTATTGCCTTTTTTACACTATTGGTAAGCCATGTGGGATTTAATTTTATCCGCTTGCACTTGTTACATCTAGGTTAAAATTGTCTTGTTTGCAATCTAAGTAGCAGGGTAACTAAAGGGTCCTTGAAACTGCCCGATATTCAGACAGGTTATCGCTAACAAGCATTCATATGACTGCGCTTTAGAGATAGCTGGCTCCCTAACACCCGCGTCGCTCCTGGTCCCCGCTCAGCAGCCGCTGCTTCTCCCCGTGCACATATGAAAACACCCGGTGTCAGGGGAGAGGGGGAAGCCAATGGCAGGCGGTGACGGGTATGAGCCTCCCAAGCATCGCCGGTGACATAAGGGAGGCTCGTTCCCGGGCCGTCAACACCTGTCATTGGCTGCCCCCCTGACACCGGATGTTTTCATCCGCGCACGGGGAGAAGCAGCGGCGGCCATGCGGGGACCAGGAGCGGAGAGCAGGGTAAGTAGAATCAATGTGACGGGCGCTGGCATATGGAGGGGCATTTCCAGGCTCGGATAACCCCTTTAAAATACAATATATAGAGCATTTAGTAAAGGTGGCTATACACATTAGACTTAGGTCAACTAAGTCCACCAATTCTGTCAGGAATGGACACCCATCCATTACATATGAAATGCTCAGCCAAGGTATGCTGGATATTTGGAATTTCAACACACTGGATTCTTTGTATGGACTATACGCCTCTGACAGAGGTGTCTTATGGCCAGTTTACATGCCCTGATTTCTGGACAGCTTATCTAGAAAGAACGTTCCTTTGAAAACGTGTTCCCGATAATCTGCTTGTCTAAAGGATCAACCTATTACCTGATGAACAATAGAAACCATTATTCTTTGGGTGAAACCGTTGTTTATGCAGGCAAGTAAATTATCACTTCTGGGCAGTAGATTGTGCTGTCTAAACAATGTAGTTACTGCGATCACTCCTTCTCATACTGTGGAGGTGATCGCTTTATGTAAATCCAGCAATTCACCTCTACTGAACGAGCAGTCAGTTGTTGAGAAGGAATAATTGGCTGCTTTTCAGAATGTGTAAACCCGCCATTACTCCTTTCTTCCTATTGAAAACACAAGCATGCTCAGTTTGGCTGAGGTATGTTGAGTTTGTTAGTAATAGCTACCTGTGAATGAATGTTTGACTATTGAAAGTGTATGGCCAGCTGAACTTTGCAAACACAATGGATCACTGATACTGATATGGAGCTACAGCTGTATTAATGCCCATTTACATGGGCCAGTGATCATGGCAATTATTGGGAAGGAACACACCTTCCTTCTAATTGTCCAGTCTAAAGGTGCTGCTGATCAACCGATGAACAAGCAAATGCTCATTCATCAGTTGAGAGTATCACTGGTGTTGTCATCTAAACCATCATTTATGAACAGCAGATTGTGCTGTCTAATCAGTGATCTGCTGCCCAGAAACAATGAATGCATATGGGGACAAGCGCTCCCTCTAGCAATTGTTCATCTCCATAAAGCAAAGGTTACTGCTGCATGTAAAAGCAGCTCTCACCTCCTGTAATGAGCAGGCAATTTTCAGGAAAGAACAGTTAGTACCCAATATTTGCCTGCTATGATTGCCTGTGTAAAGGCTCCTGTAGAGACAGAGAAGAAGGTTGGCTTATCTAATGAACTAAACTAACCAGCCCCCCATCAAGTACATCACCGTAACAGGGAGCAGAGGAAGCCGTCTGCAAATGTTGTAGCGAATGTGGAAATGAAGCTGCAAGGACCACAAGAGGTAGTCTCAAGTATTTGAAAAACAGAGAATTTATCATGAGGGTTTAAATTTCGTGCAACAAAACACTTTTATCTAGAAATGATTCTCCAGTTTTTTACATTAATGATAAATCTTGAGTGAAACCAACCTCCATACTTAACCAAGCCCACGTTGCCACTCAGTTTTCAACAGTTGAGTGAGTGGTGCAAAAAATTGCACAATTTCTATGCAAATGGGCAGAAAAAGTTCTAAAAGCCCTATTTTGTGACTTTTTTCAAGACAGAATTTTGCACTACAGGGCGTGGTAATTTGCTCTATTATTTTTTATTTCTATAATGTAACTTATCATAAGGGGTTTCAACTATTGGTTCCAAATTTAATCCCTTTCTGGGGACTGAAATTGGATTTGATTTCCAACTCTATGCTCTTGTCTTTTTTTACTGCCCCTCTTTAATATTAATAATAATAATAATATTTATTTATATATCGCCACCATATTCCGCTTTAAAAATTCATAGGGTTCATGTACAAACCAAAAGTAACTGGCTAATATAAAACTGAAACACTAGGAATCAGGGCCCAGCTCGCAAGAGCTTACAATCTCTTTCCATTTGTAAAGCCAGTTACACGTGTAATCAAAAGCATCAAACCTTTTGTGTTGCAGAAATAAAATACCACTGGCCAAGGACAGCTTGTTTGTTTCCATCTGCCATGCAGACTGCCCTTGTGAGTTATCTGCCCTTTTAATGGCTTGTTTGAGTCAGTGCCTTAAATAGATACTATGAGAACAAGTATTTGGACTGCATCCCGCAAAAATGTTTGTGCTTTACCTAAATATAAGGACGTGGGAAAACCAGCATGCCCTGAGGGGATCAACCTTATCCCCATTGTCAAAACTAGACTAGGGATAATCTGAACATAGGAAATAAGTTCTAACTGGCTGAGGTCCACACCATGATAGCTTCAATAAAAATGTAACAGTGACAACCAGCTCCACTGGGAAACACAGATAGCAGCATATCCCCATGATATTTATCATAGGAGTTTTGCTTCTCTACATTTAGATCTGTTAGTGGCAAATCAAGGCACAACACTCTTTCCTTCTATGCAAGAAAACAAGCATAAAAGACAAGTGCAAATTCTTAAATAGAGGCCTCACAAGGAAAATGCATCTATACAAGGCAAGCTACGCTGATATCCCAAACCCTAAAATAGCAGGGCAGAAAGGTAATGAAACTGCAAAGGCAAAAAAGCCAAATGCCGCCTCCAAAACTTGCCTTCCACTACGATGCTTGGCAATGACCCTCAATGGGAGCATGGAGCAGAAGTTCCTAGAGAGGTTTGCCAATGTACATGGGCTGTCCCTGAAGGAAACAGTCAAGGCGGAAACTGGAATGATCTACAGGTAGATAAACTTTATACTTTGTGTTAGTCTTAAGGTTTATATAGGTATAATGAGTAAAGAAGTGTGGCGAATGATGCTTTGTCAAGCTGCTCTCTAATCTTTGGTGGTTACGAACTACAGTAATTTATATAATGTAGACATGTCCATATGCACTTGTGATCTCAAGGGCAGAGTTTATAGTGAAATACCGTACCATAGTTGTTCAAGTGCATCATTTGGTTTAATGTCACTCTGCTTATAGGAGAACTTTTTGGAGCACATGTCCAAAAGTGGATTTGTGCAGACTGACTTTTGCCTGTAAGAATACTGCACAGTTTGCTAGACATGTGCCAACCGTACTAGATTATTGCGGGTTTTGATGCAAACTTGGTACTAGTGTTTGAAGCATGCTCACTATAGGCAAAAATAAGTATCACAGTCATATTTATGATATTCTGCTAGGGTGACTGGGGGTGAGATGTCCCAAAATGTAGTAAGTGCTTCATAAATTAGAGCAATCTGAGAACTGCTGGACAAAAGATTCATAAATATGGTACAAGAGTAACTTGTGATCTATGATTCCTACTATGTGTCTCTATGATCCTGAGAGAAAAAAAGGATCAGATGCTGTTATTTATATATGAGATATCAGTCCCAGGGACCATGGACGCTTAGTAAACTGCATATAATGTTGTAAAGTCCCAGACAAGCCTGCTCCTATTCTGGTATAACAATGCAGTCGCTATATCACTACAGCATAAAGGAATGTCCTATATTAGCTTTACATTTCTACTTAGGATAAATATTTTGACTCAACAGCAAACTTGTTATTTAAACTGTATAAGAATGTAAAAAGTAGAATAATTTAAAAAATGCAATTTTTTTTCATCAGGCAGCATAATGAGAAAGGTTTATGTCTCATCTTCAGGATAATTATAAACTGCATAGAACATAAAACAAAACAATCAAATAAAATGTATTTAAAGATTTACAAAACACAATTTGTGTTAAAAGGTATCTGTCAGCAGATTTGTACCTATGACACTGGCTGACCTGTTGCATCTCTGCTTGGCGGCTGAAGGCATCTGTGTTGGTCCAATGTTCATATGTGCCCGCGTTGCTGAGAAAAAGGAGGTTTTATATGCAAATGAGCCTCTAGGAGCTATTGCCTTTATAACTAGAGGCTCTGCTCTCTCTGCAACTGCTGGACCCTCTTCACTTTGATTGACAGAGCCAGGTTGGATGATGTTTTCGCTGCCTGATCCTGTCAAAGTGGAGAGGGCCTCTACAGTAGGTGTAATGGCAATGCTCTCATTGCACCTACAGGCTCATTTATATATATTAACCTCTTAAGGACACATGACGTACCGGTACGTCATGATGTCCTGGTACTTAAGGACACATGACGTACCGGTACGTCATGAATGGTTCCGATCACCGCCGCTCGGCGGGCGGTGATCGGAACCCGGTGCCTGCTCAAATCATTGAGCAGGCACCTGGGGCAAATGCGCCGGGGGGTCCTGTGACCCCCCCATGTCGGCGATCGCAGAAAACCGCAGGTCAATTCAGACCTGCGGTTTTCTGCGTTTCCGGGTTATTCGGGTCTCTGAAGACCCGATAACCCGGAACAGGATGGTGATGGTGGTGTGATTTCACTCCACCAATCACCATCCAGCGATCCTGAGTGGTGATGGTGACATCACCACTCAGGATCGCTTTCTGATTGGTCAGTGGGCGGTCCGGCGGCAGATTCAAAAGAGGCAGGCGCTCCTCTCCTCCTCCTTTTGTGTTCCGGAGCCGGAGGAGAGAGGAGCTGCCTGCACGTGTCTGCTGCCGCTGCCTGCACCCGATCTGTGCCCCCAGGACCCGATCTCTGCCACCAGCACCCCCCATCAGGTACATAGGGACAGCTAGGGAAAGTTTGGGTTAGGCAGGGAAAAAAAGGGAAAGTTAGTTTTTTTCACTTTTCATTGCATCACCCTAGTTAGGGTGTCTGGGGTCCACAGCACAGCTGTGTGACCCTAGACCCCCCAGGGGTGCTGCCACTTGCCCCCCCCCCCCCACTTTTTTGGGGTGCAGGATTTTTTATTTTTTTTTGTGTACGCTGACTGTGGCCGGCACTCTTAGTGTCCGGCCACTGTTAGCGCATCGCACACCCCACCGCTGATCAACTTCGGACGGTTGATCAGCGGTTTTGAATTTTTTTTTCCACATTTTTTGGCCTTTTTTTTAGTCAGTTTATTTTTTTAGTTTTTTAGTTTTAGGGTGAGTTCGTGAACACCCGTGCCCCCACACACACGCACACAAAATAAAGAGTTACACACACGCACATATACACGCAGACACACACTCCCCTATGGCCCGCCGGACGTTCTCGGCCGAGGAGGCATACGCCCAGCTTGCCTCCGAATCCGAGAGTCCCAGTGAGGATGAGGATGACCCCACATTCCTGTTGTCATCCGCATCCTCCTCATCATCTAGCGATGATGATGAGCCCCCAAGGCGGCGGAGACGCCGCCAGGCGGAGCAAGGGGACCGCCATGTTAGGGACCCTGTGGCCCAGCCTAGTACGAGCAGCTCTGGGGCTCGTACTGGTTTCCCGGCCCACCAGTTAAATCCACCGGAGCACCCTGCCGGTGAATTTGTCTGGTGTAGCCCAGAGCGATACGAGCCCGTGATTCCTGATTTTGTAGGCCAATCAGGAATCCAGATTTCCACAGTGGGCTACACTGAATATGACTTTTTTCAGTCATTTTTTCAGTGACCCACTGGTAAATCTGATGGTGGAGCAGACGAATCTGTACGCCCAACAGTTCGTCGCTCAACACCCGGGCTCCTTTTTGGCCAGGCCCGGTGGCTGGACGCCGGTCAGTGCAGCCGAAATGAGGACATTTTGGGGCCTCGTGCTGCATATGGGCCTGGTCAAGAAACCCAGTGTCAGGCTGTACTGGAGTGGGGACGTCCTATACCAGACCCCACTTTACAGTACAGCCATGACACGCTCCCGGTTTGAGGCCATTCGGAAATGTCTGCATTATTCCGATAATGCAGCATGTCCCCCCCGAGGTGATCCTGCCCATGACCGTCTGTACAAGATACGGCCGGTCATCGATCACTTTGGGGCCAAATTCATGGAGGCCTATGTACCTGGAAGAGAGGTCGCGGTTGATGAGTCTCTCATTGCGTTCAAGGGGAGACTCATTTTCCGCCAGTATGTGCCCACCAAGCGAGCGAGGTATGGCGTGAAGCTATACAAAATTTGTGAGAGTACCTCAGGGTACACTTACAAATTTCGTATATACGAGGGGCGAGATTCCCGGATTCAACCCCCAGAATGTCCCCCCACTCTGGGTGTTACCGGGAAACTTGTGTGGGACCTTATGTTCCCACTGCTGGATAAGGGTTACCACCTTTACGTGGATAACTTTTATACCAGTATCCCCTTGTTCCAGTCCCTTGCCGCCAGATCCACGTTCGCTTGTGGGACCGTGCGGAAAAATCAACGCGGCCTCCCTGCCCTCCCCCTCCAGGTACCTATCCCCAGGGGTGAGACCCGTGCCCTTACCACTGGAAACCTGTTGCTGGTCAGGTATAAGGACAAGAGGGATGTCCTTATGCTGTCCACAATTCATGGTAACGGCATCACCCCTGTCCCTGTGCGAGGTACCGCGGCAACGGTCCTCAAGCCCGATTGTATCGTCGCCTACAATCGGTATATGGGAGGAGTTGATCTCTCTGATCAAGTCCTCAAGCCATATAACGCCATGCGCAAAACCCGGGCATGGTACAAAAAAGTTGCGGTCTACTTGGTGCAGGTTGCCATGTACAACTCTTTTGTACTATCCCGAAGCGCTGGCAGCACAGGGACATTCCTCCAATTCTATGAGGCAGTCCTCAAAGACCTGATCTTTTCGGACCGGGAAAGAGCAGGCCGGAGTACCTCGGGAACTGGAGGCGCCCGGATCGTCCCTGGCCAACACTTTCCAGGTGTGGTCCCCCATACTGGAAAGAAGGGACGAACCCAAAAAAGGTGCAGAGTGTGTCACAGGAGGGGGATACGGAAGGACACCACAACTCAATGTGACACGTGCCCCGATCATCCGGGCCTCTGCATTATTGGTTGCTTCAGGGAGTATCACACTTCCATGGAGTACTAAATTTATATCCCAATTTAGGACTGACATGGGATAAAAAAAAAAAGGGTTCTCAGACTTGAGACACCCAAAAAAACTATAATTTATTAAAAGTAGACATATTAGGTATCGCCGCGTCGGTAATAATCTCCTCTATAAAAATACCCCATGATCCAACCCCCCCAGATTAACACGGTCCAAAAAAAAAAAAAAAAGTGCAAAAAAAGATTTTTTTTTGTCACCAAACAATTTAATAGCAAGCGATCAAAAAGTCATATAGCCCCCAAAATAGTGCCAGAAAAACCGTCCGCTCGTCCCGCAAAAAATGAGCCCCCACATAAGATAATCAGATAAAAAATAAATAAAAAAAATGACACCTAGACTTTAGAGATACCAAAAAAATGTTTGGGTATCAAAAAGGATAATATAGTCAAAAACCTAAATAATTATAAAAAAAAGTAGACTTATTAGGTATCGCCGCGTCCGTAAGAATCTCCTCTATAAAAATATCCCATGACCCAACCCCCCAGATTAACACGGTTAAAAAAAAAAAATGAAAACGGTGCCAAAAACTCCATTTTTGGCACTTTTTCATTTCAATCCGTTTTTTTCGGTAACAAAACAAGGGTTAACAACCAAACAAAAGTTAATATTTATTACCCTGATACTGCAGTTTACAGAAATGCCATATTTGTGGTCGTAAACTGCTGTATCAGTAAAAGGGAGGCCGCAAAAGGAAAGGACCGACATGGTTTCTGGAAGGCCGATTTTGATGGCCTTTTTTATTGACACCATGTCCCTTTTGAAGCCCCCCTGATGCCCCCCTAGAGTAAAAACTCCCTAAAAGTGACCCCATCTAAGAAACTACACCCCTCAAGGTATTCAAAACTGATTATACAAACTTTATTAACCCTTTAGGTGTTCCTCAACAGTTAATGGCAAATGGAGATGAAATTTCAGAATCTCAATTTTTGGTAACCTTGCCTCACAAAAATGTAATATAGAGCAACCAAAAATCATATGTACCCTAAAAATAGTCCCCCAAATAATGCCACCTTATCCCATAGTTTCCAAAATGGGGTCACTTTTAGGGAGTTTCTACTCCAGGGGTGCATCAGGGGGGTTGAAACAGGACACGGTGTAAATAAACCGGTCCATAAAAATCAGCCCTCCAAAAACCAAACGGCGCACCTTTCCCTCTACGCCCCGCTGTGTGGCCGTACAGTAGTTTACGGCCACATATTGGGTGTTTCTGTAAACGGCAGAGTCAGGGCAATAAAGATACAGTCTTGTTTGGCTGTTAACCCTTGCTTTGTTAGTGGAAAAAATGGGTTAAAATGGAAAATTAGACAAAAAAATCTAATTCTCAAATTTCATCCCCATTTGTCAATAACTCTTGCGCAACACCTAAAGGGTTAACGACGTATATAAAATCAGTTTTGAATACCTTGAGGGGTGTACTTTCTTAGATGGGGTCACTTTTAGGGAGTTTCTACTCCAGGGGTGCATCAGGGGGCTTCAAATGGGACATGGTGTAAATAAACCAGTCCATAAAAATCAGCCTTCCAAAAACCATACGGCGCACCTTTCACTCTACGCCCCGCTGTGTGGCCGTACAGTAGTTACGGCCACATATTGGGTGTTTCTGTAAACGGCAGAGTCAGGGCAATAAAGATACAGTCTTGTTTGGCTGTTAACCCTTGCTTTGTTAGTGGAAAAAATGGGTTAAAATGGAAAATTAGACAAAAAAATGAAATTCTCAAATTTCTTCCCCATTTGCCAATAACTCTTGTGCAACACCTAAAGGGTTAACGACGTATGTAAAATCAGTTTTGAATACCTTGAGGGGTGTAGTTTCTTAGATGGGGTCATTTTTGGGTGGTTTCTATTATCTAAGCCTCACAATATGACTTCAAACCTGAACTGGTCCATAAAAAGTGGAATTTTGAAGATTTCTGAAAAATTTCAAAATTTGCTTCGAAACTTCTAAGCCTTGTAACATCCCCAAAAAATAAAATATCATTCCCAAAATGCTACAAACATGAAGTAGACATATGGGGAATGTAAAGTCATCACAATTTTTGGGGGTATTACTATGTATTACAGAAGTAGAGAAACTGAAACTTTGAAATTTGCAAATTTTTGCAATTTTGGGGTAAATTAGGTATTATTTTGTGCAAAAAAAATAATTTTTTTGACTTCATTTTACCACTGTCATGAAGTACAATATGTGACGAAAAAACAATCTCAGAACGGCCTCATCTCAGATAAGTCAAAGCGTTTTAAAGTTATGTGCACTTAAAGTGACACTGGTCAGATTTGCAAAAAATGGCCTGGTCCTTAAGGTGAAATAAGGCTGTGTCCCTATGGGGTTAAAACATCATTTTTCTCAGCAGTGCGACCACATATGATCATGGGATCAACACAGATGTCTTCTTCAGCTGTCAAGCGCACATGTAACAGGTCAGCCAGTGTCATAGGTACAAGTCTGCTGACAGATGGCGTTTAAACCACTTGTCTACTTCGGACTCTTCATAAAGGGGTTGAATGATACTTTGCTGCAGCTCCCTATATAGTAGGTGGCTGAGGGCCCCATTGTGCAAGGACTAGCATTTTAGTCCCTTTCTAATTCTAAGGATTGACATGGATAACAGAGTTTGGACCACCACCATACAGAAAGTTATGGCATATCCAACTTTCTGGGATGGGAAAACCCCTTAAATATAGAGTAAATGACTAAAATGTTGTTTCAGACAGAAATTAGCCCCCTATTTAAGTGACAATGGCTAAGGGCAAAAAATATATATGGAAAACGAACATGGTCGTGGGGGCAAATGACACACTCTAATACTGACTTATTCCTAAATAAATAATTGACATCAACAACATAGTGGAGGAAATGGCCGCTGTGCTTTATTAAGGGTCACTTAAAAATATTTTACAACCATACGTTAAATAAATAAATAAATTTTAAAGTACCATCATAACCGATACCATAAGACCAATAATAAATTAACCATATAAAGACCAAGATCCACTCAGCATGAGCTGAGCGACACTACCCCTCTAATAAAGCCCAGCGACAGATGACACAGTGAAAAATTAGGGGAAGGGGGGCGTGGGACACTGGTCAGCTCTCCAGGCACTTCTGAGCCAGCTCCGCCGAACCTGGAAATATACAGGGGAACAGATTCCCGCCGATAATCCAGCAACAAATCAGGGAGCTGGAAATCTCCCCCAGCAACAAGCAGCAACCAATCAGCTGCCTTCTTGACACGCAGCAGCTGGAAACTTCTGGAATGCAGGTAAGACATCTCTGAGGTGATTTTACCTGTAATAGAAAAAAGGGCGGGAAAAGAGATACAGGGAAGAGAAACAAGGCCCCTAAAAACCTTTAACTTTCTGCCTAACAATGGTGTCATTGCCTCCATGTCTCCCCCCAAGCTAGACGCTCTGGTGGGGTCAATTAATTCTAATATCCCCTGACACCCCCAGAGAGTAGATACCAAGGGTATCCAGAAACCCTGAATACTATATTGAGGTTATTGGGGGTCACTGGCTATGCACATTAGTTTCATGTTGGTTTGACAATTGCTGGTGGGATCCATTAACAAGAAGTGGCTTGGTTCACTGGCCGCTCTGGCCAATCATTTCCTGTAGTGGTGACATGTGCATGAACGGTATCTCATTAGCATTGATGTACCGTTCAAACACATGTGACAGCAGTGATCAGGGGACAAAGCAGCTTCTGGTCTGGCGGGGACTTGAAGTGGCCGGGAAGGGAGCGGCGGTGCTGGAATGGTGGCACTGGGGACAGTTGAGTGTATATTTTTTATTTAGGCACATGTTACTGACATGAGCTTGATGGGATGATACAGCAGGTGATTGTTGGGAAGGAAGCGATCTCCTCCACAGTATAGAGGGGAGCGATCGCTAATGCAATTACTCGTCTCTATACAGACTCGCTGTTTGCCAGCAAATTACGATTTTTGTGTCCGCACAAATGATCTATTAATCGCCAGCACTTTTACACCGCCAGAAAATCACTAATGAGCGTTCCTATGAACACTCGTTAGCGATTTTCTGACGAATTGTCAGCCCGTGTAAAGGGCCTTTTAGATCAGCCTGATTGGTGGGAAATCTCTGTGTGTAAACCCGGCTTTAGAATCATTTCACAGGAGCCACGCTGGAGCTGGAAATCTGTGTGACTGTAGTTTTCTCACCCATATGAACAGTGTGGTGTAGATTTCAGGTCTCTAATATACAAGGACGCTGCATTGTGTCCCGCTGCATCACTATGGATTCTTCTTTCTGAGGTAACTAAGTTCTGACTATTGCTATTGTTGGAAAGGCACGAGTTTCCTTGTATACCTGAATAAATCATTACGAGAAACATGTAATCCTAACCCATTGCAGAGCAGCAGGGCATACTGGGGCTTCTGGCAGCACGCTGATGACCACTAATCCTAGCTTGTGTATTGTTACAGCGTTGTTTGTGGCTTCTCCCGTGACTGCAATGTCTTCTATAAATCCTGTTTTATACCTGTCTATGAACATTTGTAACGCCCCACCTTTCCACCCCGCTACTGTCTCCTATAGTTAACCTAATGTCATCCTATGTATTTATTTCCAGGTCTCATATAATGTGCAGAGCTACAGGTACATAGAAGAGATCTTTCTATTCCATTCTACCACCCTTTATGTGGTGTGGTGGGCGTGTCCCACTTGCTGCAGGAAGGGTGAAGTTCAGGTTCTAGTGAGTTTGGGCTTGCCCCCTGCCAAGGGAGGGTGTGCAGCAGGTGCACGTCCCTGCTGGACGAGCCCTGTCTGAACCAACTGGAGCACCTTCAACTCAGCTGGACATGGAGGCAAAAGCCTGAAGCCTCAAAAACCAGGAGTAGTGTGTTCCCTGGACAGAGCTAGAGACAGACCAGATTACAAAGTGAAGTACAGCCTAAAGAGGAAGCTGAGTTCCATAGCCCTGTTAGCACAGCAGAGCCAGAGAGTAACAGACATAGCAGAGAGGACCTTGCCTGTCACAGGTAATGCCAAAGCCTGCTGGAAACCAAGACAAATCCTGTAAATTATTTGGAGGAACATTTATTGAAAGTAAAGGTGTTATCAACTTCATCCCCTTTATCAACTACCCCCTTTGTCTGCTCCTACCTACAGCATATCCATGTAGGAGCACCGTGACACGTGCACAAAACACTAAGGGACATTTAGGCCATCCTACACCACTCTGGCATTCCTATACCTAGGTACCCTCCACTGTACCACTAAAAGGGGCCCTGTGCCCTTGTTGCTTCATTGCAACTGGCGTCACGAAAAACAAACACTTATTTCATCTTAAAGGGGCCCCTTGCGGACTGCTGTTGTTGCACATTACACAAGTAGAGTACAATTCTATACAATAAAGAAACCTGGTAAAACCCAAGGATTATAAAAGTATAGCCAGGCCCTGGTCATTTCTATTTTCAAAAACACTGAACACATCACAGCATCAGTAACATAAGGGTAAATCAGAGCTAAAATACAATATGGATAGATGTGTAGCATTGTGATAACAATATTTTACCTCAAGGGCACCCATGTAATACCTCCAAGATACAAACAGTAATGTTTAAGGGCCTGAAAGCGCTGGTATGAGGTAAAATATTTCTGTTTAAGTAAATGATGGCAGACTGGAACAGTTGAACAGAAAATTTTACTTTTCATTATCAGAGGCACAAGTCTCTAAAGTTACAGTCTCTTTGATGGGGCACAGTATGCATAATGGTTGCAGTTCATGGAAGGTGATGCTGTACATTTGCACATTCCATAACATTACTTGAACATTCTTTAGGAAACATTCTGCAGGTTATGGATAGCTTCACATGGAGCACAGGTCAGTGTCTCCTTCACACTAACTTCAGGGGCAACAGTAAGTTGAGACCTTCTTTCACACACAATTTAAAGTTGTTATGCCATGTTTGTTGTAAAAAAATGAAAATCAGACATTATATAGTACGTGGCAATCTGTTTCTAACAAAGCTAGAACCATCCCTGTACCTCACATGGATCCAGAGATCTCTCCATTCATTGCTCTAATTGCTAGATTATCTTCAGTCTGGTAGCTCAGGGAGTGTGTCCTTGCTGCTGCAGTTCTTTCCCTGTAACTGCCACAGTTTCTAACAGAAAATACAGTATATGGCTGGTGACAGTTGAAGATTTAAACCGAGCGACCCCCTTAGTGAGGTGTACAAGAAATAAGGAAATGAAAGAACAGCAGGTGGCGCTATACAGATACATTTTATTGAATGCTCACCGGCTATACTAAATGTTTAATTACATGCAATTACAAAAGTATTCAGATCCAGGTGCTGGTTTGAAAAATCTATAATACGTTTTATGGCACAACTCTTTTAACGTTACAAACAATAGGAAACAGTCGGCACTCCTCTCATATGTCGTGGTGCTCGCGTCCAGGGTATGAAAAGGCCCGCTTCAATATACAAGAAAAAGACCGGCACTTCACTTAGTGAAGTGCCGGTCTTTTTCTTGTATCTTTTAACGTTAATAATGCCTATATTTACTGCAAAGACCGCAAGGCGTTGTTAGGTTTACACCAACTACTAGAACTTACCATACAAAAACTGGTAACATACCATAACAATTTACACTAACTTTCCAAATAGGGGCACTTTACACACCCAACCCTTAGTGAGTCCACTCTAAACATGCTACCGTTCAGGCCGCTACTTCCCAGGACTGAACCAAGGAGGGCACATGACAGTCCTCAGGGTAGTAAATCGACCTATGTACACTGCATGCATGTTCCTACCAGTCTCAGCTGAGGCCTTCCCCGGGTATAAGTATAGCTCCACTCAGCCTGCCCTTTTGTGCTAAAACTTACCCTTGATTCCTCTCCTCTTCAGTGGTTTGGCGCAGTCGTTCAGCTGCTCAGTGCTCCCCACTTAAATCAGAGTCAATCACACACATAACACAATAATGAATTATCCTGTTTAGGCCCCACTCAATGACTTACAGGTGAGGTCTCCTCTGACCGGAGTCATTCTCTTTCTTTATTTTATCAGTCCTGCACAAACCACTATAATGACTTCTCCTGACTACAACCTGTTTCTGCATAATTCAACACACCTCTTTAGTATTAATGCCTTTTTCTATGCCCCTACTTAGTAATCATCCCCATTCTGGCCCCTGTAGATATAATGCTCCCCCTGTAGTGCCCTATTTACCTATAATGCCCCGCAGTAGTGCCGTCTTCACATGTAATGTCTCCCCAGAGTTTCCCCTTTATATATAGTTGTCCCCAGTAGTGCCCTCTTCATATATAATGTCCCCTAGTAGTGCCCTCTTTGCATATAAAGCCCATTTATGGCCTCTTTAAATATAGTGTCACCTAGTAGTGGCCTCTTTAAATATAACGCCCCTCAGCAGTGGCTTATTTTAATATAGCCCCCCCCCAAGTAGTGCCTCTTTACATACAGTGCCCCCAAGTAAATAATTCATCAACCCCTCCCCCATAGTACCCTCAGTAGTGTTCACAAAACAAAAGAGCAAAATACTCACAGGAGGTCACCAATGTCACTGCGACTTCCTGCGCCGGGTCTCTGGTGGCGCGATGACGGCATCACACCCATCCTGCACCTTGTGACCATTTTAGGCCTGCAGACTATGAGGCTATACAGCGGGGCACAGGAGCCAATAGTTCCCATCCTCGGCATTCCACTCTGGCGCTCCCCGTGGACCAGTACCAGATGATCCTGATAAATTTGGTGACTGTCTAGACTTTAAAGGCACATTTACACACGCAGATAAGCAGCAGATTGTCGGGAAGGAAGTGTCCTTCCTAACAGTCAGCTGCTAGTTCAGTGGAGGTGAAGCTCTACATTTACATGCAGCGATCACCTCCACAGTATGAGAACTAGGGATCGCTACTGCCATCCCTCATCCTCATTTGCTGTTTAGACTGCATGATCTGCTGCCCAAAAACGGTAATTTAGGTACCTGCACTAACGACAGTTTCACTTGATGAATGGGCGTTTCCTGATTAAATATATCTTTGCAGTCCTGTATTTTCTGCATTTAAGTACAAATATTAGTGCTAATGTTAGCTAACATATGTATCACAATGATAATGAACTGGCTGCTACGTTTTGCCCTCCTCCTCTCAGGCAACTCCATTGTGAGAGTCCATGAAGACTTTACATCCATTAGGGAACCTTTCTTCTGCAAGAACTGTTCCCAAGAGAGATCTTTACACAAATTGCATTTCAGGAATAGGACAAATAAGGTAGAGGATGAACTTAATGAAACCTTTTGAGATTGTTCTAATGATGTTCAACAAAGAAGATATATAATGCCATCCAAATCATAAATCCTCCTCTGACACAAAATCATAATCCTTAAACAATGCATACACCGTGCTCTGTACTAATGGGTAATTATTTATTTGTGATCAATGAATTTCTACAAGTGGTGGCAATTCAAGGATTCTGCCTATGATGTGGCCGGGTATCCTCTAAGTATTAAGACAACACGTTTTCATTACAAAGCACTTCTCTATGCTGTTCCTGAACAAGTAAAAAGCATTAAATGGGTTGTCTCACTTCAGTAAGTGGCACTTATCATGTAGATAAAGTTAATACAAGGCCCTTACTAATGTGTTGTGATTCTCCATATTGCTTCATTTGCTGTATGGATTTATTTTTCCATTACATTATACACTGCTCGTTTCCATGGTTACAGACCACCCTGCAATCCATCAGTGGTGGCCGTGCTTTCACGCTATAGGAGAAAGCACCAGCCTCTCTGGTGACTAGGACCATGGGAGCTCACATAGGGTAGTGTTTTTTTCCTAAATTGTGCAAGCACGACCACCACTGATAGATTGCATGGTGGTCTGTAACCATAGAAACGAGCAGTGTATAATGTGATGGAAAAATGAATCCAGCCAGCAAAGGAAGCAATATCAATAATGACAATACATTTGTAAGTGGCTTGTATTAACTTTCTCTACATGATAAATGCAATTTGCTGAAGTGAGACATCCCCTTTAAGTTCCTGGATACAACAATGTTACATTTCTTCAGCTGAAACCTTCTTTCTGTACATCAGCTAAATCTTCATGTAGTCCACCCAAGTAACGCTTCATAATATATCAATATCAGACTCGAGTAGAGTCATTCTTGATAAATACTTTTTATCAGTTTCCCCTAAATACGTGATCCTTATTTTTTATGTCCATTACTTATAGTGCCAGAATATTCCACAGTGCTGTATATAGGTAGTCACCATTCGCATCAGTCCCTGTTCACAATTTTCAACAATTGTCATTTTCTTGACCTGTGCTTGGCCAAACGTGAATGTGTTTTTAATGGGGAGAGGGGAGAAAGCCACTGCCAGACACTTCTGGTGGCAGTTTATCTCCAGGGAAAACAAAGGGATTGATTGAAAATAATATATTCATTTTGTCTGATCTTGCTCACCCCAACATCATTTGTTGGGGGAGAAGTGGGAGCTCCTCACATACATTAGATAATCGGCTGAACATGAAAATGTATCATATCACTCGCCCTCAGAAATAAGTTTAATGTTAAAGAGTTTGTGAATTTACTCTCACTTTGATATATATATATATATATTTTATTTCCAGGCCTTAAAGGGGTTTGCCTATCTCTTACATTAATGGCATATTGCTAGAATATGTCATCAATGGCACCCTTTGGAGTTTCTGTTTCCGTCAGACCAGGAGCAGACGGGCTCCTTATCTCTGCTCTCTGACATTATAAACACTCATTATAGCTCAGCTCTTATCCTGTTGATAAGAATGTGGTACAATAAGTGTTTATGCCCTCTTAGTAGTTTAGAGATAAGGTTTATTAGATGACCAGCACAAAGTGAAAGTGAACGTACCAGTCACACAGCAAGAACAACGGTTAACCCTTTGTGACAGAACAGTTCAATATTTTTAATAAAGGCCAATTGAAAAAAGATTTTTAGCCAAAAACAAGTAACTTGTAATCACGAAAAAAATTGACTCCTAAGGTGTACATAGCCTTAAATTATGGTTGCGAGAACATAGAGTGGGAAATTTATCAAACTGCCCATAGCAACCAATAAGAATCCACCTTTTATTTTTCAGAGCTTCTTTGGAAAATGAAAGGTGGAATCTGATTGGTTGCTATGGGTAACTAAGCCAGTTTTCCTTTACTTCATTTTGATAAATCTCCCCCAATGTCCAGAAAACAATCCACTTAGAGGTCATAGATTTAAGTAACACCATAAAATATCATAGCTCACCAGACGTTTTGGTCCAACAGGACCTTCCTCAGTGGAAGTATCAGTGGTGGAAGTATACCGTAGCACTATTTTGTGAGATGAATCGTCTGCAGGCAAATATTACTTTAACACCTTAACGACGCAGGATGAGAATGCTCATCCTAAATGGCCGGTACCTTGTGCCCGAGCATGAGCATTCTCAGCCGGATCCCTGCTGCACCAACAGCATCGGTGATAACGCCAATGCCAGTGGATTAACCCCTCATATGCCGCGGTCAGCACTGCCCGCGGTATATAGGAGGTTTGCGCTCCCTCTCCTAAGCCATCGGATCCCCGTGCTGCGGTGGCGGGGACCCGATGGTTGCCATGGCAGCCCCAAGCCATTCCAAGGCCTTGGGGCCTGGCATGTACGGAGGCCTGGGAGGCCCAGCCCCCAGGCTGGGTCTCATAGACAGATTATCAGTGTATTACACTGTGCAATACACCAATAGTCAATGCAATACAATGCAGATGTATTGTGCTGCATTGAAACAGGGATCAGACCCTATAATGTTGAAGTCCCATACTCGGACAAAAATAAAAAATTATTAAAGTGAACAAAAAGTGTTTTTAACAATAAAAAAATGTATGTTTCAATAAAAAAAAGCCCCTTTCCCATTAAAAAAGACATATAAAATAGTAAAAAATGTATAAAAAAACTGACATATTAGGTATCACCGCGTGCATAACAACCTTCTCTATAAAAATATCACATGATCTACCCCGTAATTTGTTTTATAAAAACTGTGCTAAAAAATGAATTTTTTTGTCACGTTACATCACAAAAAGTGTAATACCAAGCGATCAAAAAGTCATACGCACCCCAAAATTACACCAATCAAACCACCATCTCCGCAAAAAATTAGACCCTACCTAGAACAGTCGCCCCCAAAATTTAAAACCCATGGCTCTCAGAATATGGAGACACTAAAACATGATTTTTTTTTGTTTAAAAAATGATGTTATTGTGTAAAACTGAAATAAATAAAAAAAGTTTACATATTAGGCATCGCCACGTCCGTAACAACCTTCTCTAAAAAAAAACACATGATTTAACGTGTCAGATAAAAACTGTAAATAACAAAAAAATAAAAACGGTGCCAAAACAGCTATTTTTTGTTACCTTGCCTCACAAAAAGTGTAATATAGAGCAATGAAAAATCATATGTACTCTAAAATAGTACCAAAAAAACACCTTATCCTGTAGTTTCCAGAATGGGGCAATTTTTGGGGAGTTTCTACTCTAGGGGTGCATCAGGGGGTCTTCAAATGTGACATAGCAACTTAAAATTATTCCAGTGAAATCTGCCTTCCAAAAACCATATGGCATTCCTTTCCTTCTGCGCCCTGTCGTGTGCCCGTACAGCAGTTTACGACCACATATGGGGTGTTTCTGTAAACAACAGAATCATGGTAATAAATATTGGGTTTTGTTTGGCTGTTAACCCTTGCTTTGTTACTGTAAAAAAATTATTAAAATGGAAAATCTGCCAAAAAAGTGAAATTCTGAAATTTCATCTCCATTTTCCATTAATTCTTGTGGAACACCTAAAGGTTTAACAAAGTTTGTAAAATCGGTTTTGAATACCTTTAGGGGTATAGTTTCTAAAATGGGGCCATTTATGGGTGGTTTCTATTATGTAAGCCTCACAAAGTGACTTCAGACCTGAACTGGTCCTTAAAAATGGGGTTTTGGAAATTTTAAGATTTGCTTCTAAACCTCTAAGACTTCTAAAAAAAGAAAATTGAATTTACAAAATGATCCAAACATAAGGTAGACATATGGGAAATGTAAAGTAATTTTAGGAGGTATAACTATCTGTTTAAGGGTCCATTCACACGTTCGCAAAATGGGTACGCATCTGTTCCGCAATTTAGCACGTGTCAAACATTTACCAACGTGGGAAGTGAACACTACTATCGCTCGAATACAACTGGCTGCTATACATAAAGAAAGAACTAGCAGAGCGATTTTGTAGCGATTTGGTGAGGAAAGACATACAGTAAGATTATTTCCGAACTACTTTCGAACATTTACCGGCAGAATATTTATTACAACTGCAGTGTCAATATTCCAGTGGGACGCCGCTGGTTTGAATATATAGTGGGACGCCGCTACATCGTGCCGGTGTGGGACAGGAAATAATCATCGTTGCCCTCAATCATTATTGTACTGGATTTTTCAGGACATTATGAATATTGTTGGCAGTATTTCATTCTGGGAGTAATTTGTGACAGAGAGCTATACGAAAATCGTAGCCAATACGCTCCCTGCGAAGATTTAATACTATTTATTCGGATTCTAATATTTATGCAAATATTTATCTATTTATTCACCAATTTAAAGTACTTTGTGTTTTTATTTGCTATATAGGCCATCTAGGTTTTAGTACTGGTACACTATCCAGCCTTATAGACTTACCTACTGTTGAATATTTATAGTAATTATAACACGTGGGTAATATCCTTTTTAGTGTTGTTTTTAACCCCTTAAGGACTCAGCCCTATTTCACCTTAAGGACTTGGCCATTTTTTGCAAATCTGACCAGTGTCAATTTAAGTGCTGATAACTTTAAAACACTTTGACTTATCCAGGCCATTCTGAGATTGTTTTTTCGTCACATATTGTACTTCATGACACTGGTAAAATTAAGTTAAAAAAAATATATTTTTTTGCATAATAAAATACCTAATTTACCAAAAATTTGAAAAAATTTGCAAATTTCAAAGTTTCAGTTTCTCTACTTCTGTAATACATAGTAATACCCCCAAAAATTGTGATGACTTAACATTCCCCATATGTCTACTTCATGTTTAAATTATTTTGGGAATGATATTTTATTTTTTGGGGATGTTACAAGGCTTAGAAGTTTAGAAGCAAATCTTGAAATTTTTCAGAAATTTACAAAAACCCAATTTTTAGGGACCACTACAGGTCTGAAGTCACTTTGCGGGGCCTGGCATGTACGGAGGCCTGGGAGGCCCAGCCCCCAGGCTGGGTCTCATAGACAGATTATCAGTGTATTACACTGTGCAATACACCAATAGTCAATGCAATACAATGCAGATGTATTGTGCTGCATTGAAACAGGGATCAGACCCTATAATGTTGAAGTCCCATACTCGGACAAAAATAAAAAATTATTAAAGTGAACAAAAAGTGTTTTTAACAATAAAAAAATGTATGTTTCAATAAAAAAAAAGCCCCTTTCCCATTAAAAAAGACATATAAAATAGTAAAAAATGTATAAAAAAACTGACATATTAGGTATCACCGCGTGCATAACAACCTTCTCTATAAAAATATCACATGATCTACCCCGTCTGGTCAACACCGTAATTTGTTTTATAAAAACTGTGCTAAAAAATGAATTTTTTTGTCACGTTACATCACAAAAAGTGTAATACCAAGCGATCAAAAAGTCATACGCACCCCAAAATTACACCAATCAAACCACCATCTCCGCAAAAAATTAGACCCTACCTAGAACAGTCGCCCCCAAAATTTAAAACCCATGGCTCTCAGAATATGGAGACACTAAAACATGATTTTTTTTTGTTTAAAAAATGATGTTATTGTGTAAAACTGAAATAAATAAAAAAAGTTTACATATTAGGCATCGCCACGTCCGTAACAACCTTCTCTAAAAAAAAACACATGATTTAACGTGTCAGATAAAAACTGTAAATAACAAAAAAATAAAAACGGTGCCAAAACAGCTATTTTTTGTTACCTTGCCTCACAAAAAGTGTAATATAGAGCAATGAAAAATCATATGTACTCTAAAATAGTACCAAAAAAACACCTTATCCTGTAGTTTCCAGAATGGGGCAATTTTTGGGGAGTTTCTACTCTAGGGGTGCATCAGGGGGTCTTCAAATGTGACATAGCAACTTAAAATTATTCCAGTGAAATCTGCCTTCCAAAAACCATATGGCATTCCTTTCCTTCTGCGCCCTGTCGTGTGCCCGTACAGCAGTTTACGACCACATATGGGGTGTTTCTGTAAACAACAGAATCATGGTAATAAATATTGGGTTTTGTTTGGCTGTTAACCCTTGCTTTGTTACTGTAAAAAAATTATTAAAATGGAAAATCTGCCAAAAAAGTGAAATTCTGAAATTTCATCTCCATTTTCCATTAATTCTTGTGGAACACCTAAAGGTTTAACAAAGTTTGTAAAATCGGTTTTGAATACCTTTAGGGGTATAGTTTCTAAAATGGGGCCATTTATGGGTGGTTTCTATTATGTAAGCCTCACAAAGTGACTTCAGACCTGAACTGGTCCTTAAAAATGGGGTTTTGGAAATTTTAAGATTTGCTTCTAAACCTCTAAGACTTCTAAAAAAAGAAAATTGAATTTACAAAATGATCCAAACATAAGGTAGACATATGGGAAATGTAAAGTAATTTTAGGAGGTATAACTATCTGTTTAAGGGTCCATTCACACGTTCGCAAAATGGGTACGCATCTGTTCCGCAATTTAGCACGTGTCAAACATTTACCAACGTGGGAAGTGAACACTACTATCGCTCGAATACAACTGGCTGCTATACATAAAGAAAGAACTAGCAGAGCGATTTTGTAGCGATTTGGTGAGGAAAGACATACAGTAAGATTATTTCCGAACTACTTTCGAACATTTACCGGCAGAATATTTATTACAACTGCAGTGTCAATATTCCAGTGGGACGCCGCTGGTTTGAATATATAGTGGGACGCCGCTACATCGTGCCGGTGTGGGACAGGAAATAATCATCGTTGCCCTCAATCATTATTGTACTGGATTTTTCAGGACATTATGAATATTGTTGGCAGTATTTCATTCTGGGAGTAATTTGTGACAGAGAGCTATACGAAAATCGTAGCCAATACGCTCCCTGCGAAGATTTAATACTATTTATTCGGATTCTAATATTTATGCAAATATTTATCTATTTATTCACCAATTTAAAGTACTTTGTGTTTTTATTTGCTATATAGGCCATCTAGGTTTTAGTACTGGTACACTATCCAGCCTTATAGACTTACCTACTGTTGAATATTTATAGTAATTATAACACGTGGGTAATATCCTTTTTAGTGTTGTTTTTAACCCCTTAAGGACTCAGCCCTATTTCACCTTAAGGACTTGGCCATTTTTTGCAAATCTGACCAGTGTCAATTTAAGTGCTGATAACTTTAAAACACTTTGACTTATCCAGGCCATTCTGAGATTGTTTTTTCGTCACATATTGTACTTCATGACACTGGTAAAATTAAGTTAAAAAAATATATTTTTTTGCATAATAAAATACCTAATTTACCAAAAATTTGAAAAAATTTGCAAATTTCAAAGTTTCAGTTTCTCTACTTCTGTAATACATAGTAATACCCCCAAAAATTGTGATGACTTAACATTCCCCATATGTCTACTTCATGTTTAAATTATTTTGGGAATGATATTTTATTTTTTGGGGATGTTACAAGGCTTAGAAGTTTAGAAGCAAATCTTGAAATTTTTCAGAAATTTACAAAAACCCAATTTTTAGGGACCACTACAGGTCTGAAGTCACTTTGCGGGGCCTGGCATGTACGGAGGCCTGGGAGGCCCAGCCCCCAGGCTGGGTCTCATAGACAGATTATCAGTGTATTACACTGTGCAATACACCAATAGTCAATGCAATACAATGCAGATGTATTGTGCTGCATTGAAACAGGGATCAGACCCTATAATGTTGAAGTCCCATACTCGGACAAAAATAAAAAATTATTAAAGTGAACAAAAAGTGTTTTTAACAATAAAAAAATGTATGTTTCAATAAAAAAAAAGCCCCTTTCCCATTAAAAAAGACATATAAAATAGTAAAAAATGTATAAAAAAACTGACATATTAGGTATCACCGCGTGCATAACAACCTTCTCTATAAAAATATCACATGATCTACCCCGTCTGGTCAACACCGTAATTTGTTTTATAAAAACTGTGCTAAAAAATGAATTTTTTTGTCACGTTACATCACAAAAAGTGTAATACCAAGCGATCAAAAAGTCATACGCACCCCAAAATTACACCAATCAAACCACCATCTCCGCAAAAAATTAGACCCTACCTAGAACAGTCACCCCCAAAATTTAAAACCCATGGCTCTCAGAATATGGAGACACTAAAACATGATTTTTTTTTGTTTAAAAAATGATGTTATTGTGTAAAACTGAAATAAATAAAAAAAGTTTACATATTAGGCATCGCCACGTCCGTAACAACCTTCTCTAAAAAAAAACACATGATTTAACGTGTCAGATAAAAACTGTAAATAACAAAAAAATAAAAACGGTGCCAAAACAGCTATTTTTTGTTACCTTGCCTCACAAAAAGTGTAATATAGAGCAATGAAAAATCATATGTACTCTAAAATAGTACCAAAAAAACACCTTATCCTGTAGTTTCCAGAATGGGGCAATTTTTGGGGAGTTTCTACTCTAGGGGTGCATCAGGGGGTCTTCAAATGTGACATAGCAACTTAAAATTATTCCAGTGAAATCTGCCTTCCAAAAACCATATGGCATTCCTTTCCTTCTGCGCCCTGTCGTGTGCCCGTACAGCAGTTTACGACCACATATGGGGTGTTTCTGTAAACAACAGAATCATGGTAATAAATATTGGGTTTTGTTTGGCTGTTAACCCTTGCTTTGTTACTGTAAAAAAATTATTAAAATGGAAAATCTGCCAAAAAAGTGAAATTCTGAAATTTCATCTCCATTTTCCATTAATTCTTGTGGAACACCTAAAGGTTTAACAAAGTTTGTAAAATCGGTTTTGAATACCTTTAGGGGTATAGTTTCTAAAATGGGGCCATTTATGGGTGGTTTCTATTATGTAAGCCTCACAAAGTGACTTCAGACCTGAACTGGTCCTTAAAAATGGGGTTTTGGAAATTTTAAGATTTGCTTCTAAACCTCTAAGACTTCTAAAAAAAGAAAATTGAATTTACAAAATGATCCAAACATAAGGTAGACATATGGGAAATGTAAAGTAATTTTAGGAGGTATAACTATCTGTTTAAGGGTCCATTCACACGTTCGCAAAATGGGTACGCATCTGTTCCGCAATTTAGCACGTGTCAAACATTTACCAATGTGGGAAGTGAACACTACTATCGCTCGAATACAACTGGCTGCTATACATAAAGAAAGAACTAGCAGAGCGATTTTGTAGCGATTTGGTGAGGAAAGACATACAGTAAGATTATTTCCGAACTACTTTCGAACATTTACCGGCAGAATATTTATTACAACTGCAGTGTCAATATTCCAGTGGGACGCCGCTGGTTTGAATATATAGTGGGACGCCGCTACATCGTGCCGGTGTGGGACAGGAAATAATCATCGTTGCCCTCAATCATTATTGTACTGGATTTTTCAGGACATTATGAATATTGTTGGCAGTATTTCATTCTGGGAGTAATTTGTGACAGAGAGCTATACGAAAATCGTAGCCAATACGCTCCCTGCGAAGATTTAATACTATTTATTCGGATTCTAATATTTATGCAAATATTTATCTATTTATTCACCAATTTAAAGTACTTTGTGTTTTTATTTGCTATATAGGCCATCTAGGTTTTAGTACTGGTACACTATCCAGCCTTATAGACTTACCTACTGTTGAATATTTATAGTAATTATAACACGTGGGTAATATCCTTTTTAGTGTTGTTTTTAACCCCTTAAGGACTCAGCCCTATTTCACCTTAAGGACTTGGCCATTTTTTGCAAATCTGACCAGTGTCAATTTAAGTGCTGATAACTTTAAAACACTTTGACTTATCCAGGCCATTCTGAGATTGTTTTTTCGTCACATATTGTACTTCATGACACTGGTAAAATTAAGTTAAAAAAAATATATTTTTTTGCATAATAAAATACCTAATTTACCAAAAATTTGAAAAAATTTGCAAATTTCAAAGTTTCAGTTTCTCTACTTCTGTAATACATAGTAATACCCCCAAAAATTGTGATGACTTAACATTCCCCATATGTCTACTTCATGTTTAAATTATTTTGGGAATGATATTTTATTTTTTGGGGATGTTACAAGGCTTAGAAGTTTAGAAGCAAATCTTGAAATTTTTCAGAAATTTACAAAAACCCAATTTTTAGGGACCACTACAGGTCTGAAGTCACTTTGCGGGGCCTGGCATGTACGGAGGCCTGGGAGGCCCAGCCCCCAGGCTGGGTCTCATAGACAGATTATCAGTGTATTACACTGTGCAATACACCAATAGTCAATGCAATACAATGCAGATGTATTGTGCTGCATTGAAACAGGGATCAGACCCAATAATGTTGAAGTCCCATACTCGGACAAAAATAAAAAATTATTAAAGTGAACAAAAAGTGTTTTTAACAATAAAAAAATGTATGTTTCAATAAAAAAAAGCCCCTTTCCCATTAAAAAAGACATATAAAATAGTAAAAAATGTATAAAAAAACTGACATATTAGGTATCACCGCGTGCATAACAACCTTCTCTATAAAAATATCACATGATCTACCCCGTCTGGTCAACACCGTAATTTGTTTTATAAAAACTGTGCTAAAAAATGAATTTTTTTGTCACGTTACATCACAAAAAGTGTAATACCAAGCGATCAAAAAGTCATACGCACCCCAAAATTACACCAATCAAACCACCATCTCCGCAAAAAATTAGACCCTACCTAGAACAGTCGCCCCCAAAATTTAAAACCCATGGCTCTCAGAATATGGAGACACTAAAACATGATTTTTTTTTGTTTAAAAAATGATGTTATTGTGTAAAACTGAAATAAATAAAAAAAGTTTACATATTAGGCATCGCCACGTCCGTAACAACCTTCTCTAAAAAAAAACACATGATTTAACGTGTCAGATAAAAACTGTAAATAACAAAAAAATAAAAACGGTGCCAAAACAGCTATTTTTTGTTACCTTGCCTCACAAAAAGTGTAATATAGAGCAATGAAAAATCATATGTACTCTAAAATAGTACCAAAAAAACACCTTATCCTGTAGTTTCCAGAATGGGGCAATTTTTGGGGAGTTTCTACTCTAGGGGTGCATCAGGGGGTCTTCAAATGTGACATAGCAACTTAAAATTATTCCAGTGAAATCTGCCTTCCAAAAACCATATGGCATTCCTTTCCTTCTGCGCCCTGTCGTGTGCCCGTACAGCAGTTTACGACCACATATGGGGTGTTTCTGTAAACAACAGAATCATGGTAATAAATATTGGGTTTTGTTTGGCTGTTAACCCTTGCTTTGTTACTGTAAAAAAATTATTAAAATGGAAAATCTGCCAAAAAAGTGAAATTCTGAAATTTCATCTCCATTTTCCATTAATTCTTGTGGAACACCTAAAGGTTTAACAAAGTTTGTAAAATCGGTTTTGAATACCTTTAGGGGTATAGTTTCTAAAATGGGGCCATTTATGGGTGGTTTCTATTATGTAAGCCTCACAAAGTGACTTCAGACCTGAACTGGTCCTTAAAAATGGGGTTTTGGAAATTTTAAGATTTGCTTCTAAACCTCTAAGACTTCTAAAAAAAGAAAATTGAATTTACAAAATGATCCAAACATAAGGTAGACATATGGGAAATGTAAAGTAATTTTAGGAGGTATAACTATCTGTTTAAGGGTCCATTCACACGTTCGCAAAATGGGTACGCATCTGTTCCGCAATTTAGCACGTGTCAAACATTTACCAACGTGGGAAGTGAACACTACTATCGCTCGAATACAACTGGCTGCTATACATAAAGAAAGAACTAGCAGAGCGATTTTGTAGCGATTTGGTGAGGAAAGACATACAGTAAGATTATTTCCGAACTACTTTCGAACATTTACCGGCAGAATATTTATTACAACTGCAGTGTCAATATTCCAGTGGGACGCCGCTGGTTTGAATATATAGTGGGACGCCGCTACATCGTGCCGGTGTGGGACAGGAAATAATCATCGTTGCCCTCAATCATTATTGTACTGGATTTTTCAGGACATTATGAATATTGTTGGCAGTATTTCATTCTGGGAGTAATTTGTGACAGAGAGCTATACGAAAATCGTAGCCAATACGCTCCCTGCGAAGATTTAATACTATTTATTCGGATTCTAATATTTATGCAAATATTTATCTATTTATTCACCAATTTAAAGTACTTTGTGTTTTTATTTGCTATATAGGCCATCTAGGTTTTAGTACTGGTACACTATCCAGCCTTATAGACTTACCTACTGTTGAATATTTATAGTAATTATAACACGTGGGTAATATCCTTTTTAGTGTTGTTTTTAACCCCTTAAGGACTCAGCCCTATTTCACCTTAAGGACTTGGCCATTTTTTGCAAATCTGACCAGTGTCAATTTAAGTGCTGATAACTTTAAAACACTTTGACTTATCCAGGCCATTCTGAGATTGTTTTTTCGTCACATATTGTACTTCATGACACTGGTAAAATTAAGTTAAAAAAAATATATTTTTTTGCATAATAAAATACCTAATTTACCAAAAATTTGAAAAAATTTGCAAATTTCAAAGTTTCAGTTTCTCTACTTCTGTAATACATAGTAATACCCCCAAAAATTGTGATGACTTAACATTCCCCATATGTCTACTTCATGTTTAAATTATTTTGGGAATGATATTTTATTTTTTGGGGATGTTACAAGGCTTAGAAGTTTAGAAGCAAATCTTGAAATTTTTCAGAAATTTACAAAAACCCAATTTTTAGGGACCACTACAGGTCTGAAGTCACTTTGCGGGGCCTGGCATGTACGGAGGCCTGGGAGGCCCAGCCCCCAGGCTGGGTCTCATAGACAGATTATCAGTGTATTACACTGTGCAATACACCAATAGTCAATGCAATACAATGCAGATGTATTGTGCTGCATTGAAACAGGGATCAGACCCTATAATGTTGAAGTCCCATACTCGGACAAAAATAAAAAATTATTAAAGTGAACAAAAAGTGTTTTTAACAATAAAAAAATGTATGTTTCAATAAAAAAAAAGCCCCTTTCCCATTAAAAAAGACATATAAAATAGTAAAAAATGTATAAAAAAACTGACATATTAGGTATCACCGCGTGCATAACAACCTTCTCTATAAAAATATCACATGATCTACCCCGTCTGGTCAACACCGTAATTTGTTTTATAAAAACTGTGCTAAAAAATGAATTTTTTTGTCACGTTACATCACAAAAAGTGTAATACCAAGCGATCAAAAAGTCATACGCACCCCAAAATTACACCAATCAAACCACCATCTCCGCAAAAAATTAGACCCTACCTAGAACAGTCGCCCCCAAAATTTAAAACCCATGGCTCTCAGAATATGGAGACACTAAAACATGATTTTTTTTTGTTTAAAAAATGATGTTATTGTGTAAAACTGAAATAAATAAAAAAAAGTTTACATATTAGGCATCGCCACGTCCGTAACAACCTTCTCTAAAAAAAAAACACATGATTTAACGTGTCAGATAAAAACTGTAAATAACAAAAAAATAAAAACGGTGCCAAAACAGCTATTTTTTGTTACCTTGCCTCACAAAAAGTGTAATATAGAGCAATGAAAAATCATATGTACTCTAAAATAGTACCAAAAAAACACCTTATCCTGTAGTTTCCAGAATGGGGCAATTTTTGACTCTAGGGGTGCATCAGGGGGTCTTCAAATGTGACATAGCAACTTAAAATTATTCCAGTGAAATCTGCCTTCCAAAAACCATATGGCATTCCTTTCCTTCTGCGCCCTGTCGTGTGCCCGTACAGCAGTTTACGACCACATATGGGGTGTTTCTGTAAACAACAGAATCATGGTAATAAATATTGGGTTTTGTTTGGCTGTTAACCCTTGCTTTGTTACTGTAAAAAAATTATTAAAATGGAAAATCTGCCAAAAAAGTGAAATTCTGAAATTTCATCTCCATTTTCCATTAATTCTTGTGGAACACCTAAAGGTTTAACAAAGTTTGTAAAATCGGTTTTGAATACCTTTAGGGGTATAGTTTCTAAAATGGGGCCATTTATGGGTGGTTTCTATTATGTAAGCCTCACAAAGTGACTTCAGACCTGAACTGGTCCTTAAAAATGGGGTTTTGGAAATTTTAAGATTTGCTTCTAAACCTCTAAGACTTCTAAAAAAAGAAAATTGAATTTACAAAATGATCCAAACATAAGGTAGACATATGGGAAATGTAAAGTAATTTTAGGAGGTATAACTATCTGTTTAAGGGTCCATTCACACGTTCGCAAAATGGGTACGCATCTGTTCCGCAATTTAGCACGTGTCAAACATTTACCAACGTGGGTAGTGAACACTACTATCGCTCGAATACAACTGGCTGCTATACATAAAGAAAGAACTAGCAGAGCGATTTTGTAGCGATTTGGTGAGGAAAGACATACAGTAAGATTATTTCCGAACTACTTTCGAACATTTACCGGCAGAATATTTATTACAACTGCAGTGTCAATATTCCAGTGGGACGCCGCTGGTTTGAATATATAGTGGGACGCCGCTACATCGTGCCGGTGTGGGACAGGAAATAATCATCGTTGCCCTCAATCATTATTGTACTGGATTTTTCAGGACATTATGAATATTGTTGGCAGTATTTCATTCTGGGAGTAATTTGTGACAGAGAGCTATACGAAAATCGTAGCCAATACGCTCCCTGCGAAGATTTAATACTATTTATTCGGATTCTAATATTTATGCAAATATTTATCTATTTATTCACCAATTTAAAGTACTTTGTGTTTTTATTTGCTATATAGGCCATCTAGGTTTTAGTACTGGTACACTATCCAGCCTTATAGACTTACCTACTGTTGAATATTTATAGTAATTATAACACGTGGGTAATATCCTTTTTAGTGTTGTTTTTAACCCCTTAAGGACTCAGCCCTATTTCACCTTAAGGACTTGGCCATTTTTTGCAAATCTGACCAGTGTCAATTTAAGTGCTGATAACTTTAAAACACTTTGACTTATCCAGGCCATTCTGAGATTGTTTTTTCGTCACATATTGTACTTCATGACACTGGTAAAATTAAGTTAAAAAAAATATATTTTTTTGCATAATAAAATACCTAATTTACCAAAAATTTGAAAAAATTTGCAAATTTCAAAGTTTCAGTTTCTCTACTTCTGTAATACATAGTAATACCCCCAAAAATTGTGATGACTTAACATTCCCCATATGTCTACTTCATGTTTAAATTATTTTGGGAATGATATTTTATTTTTTGGGGATGTTACAAGGCTTAGAAGTTTAGAAGCAAATCTTGAAATTTTTCAGAAATTTACAAAAACCCAATTTTTAGGGACCACTACAGGTCTGAAGTCACTTTGCGAGGCTTACATAATATAAACCGCCCAAAAATGACCCCATTCTATAAACTACACCCCTCAAGGTATTCAAAACTGATTTTACAAACTTCGTTAACCCTTTAGGTGTTGCGCAAGAGTTATTGGCAAATGGGGATGAAATTTGAGAATTTAATTTTTTTGCCTAATTTTCAATTTTAACCCATTTTTTCCACTAACAAAGCAAGGGTTAACAGCCAAACAAGACTGTATCTTTATTGTCCTGACTCTGCCGTTTACAGAAACACCCCATATGTGGCTGTAAACTACTGTACGGCCATACAGCGGGGCGTAGAGTGAAAGGTGCGCCGTATGGTTTTTGGAAGCCAGATTTTGCTGGACTGCTTTTTTGACACCATGTCCCATTTGAATGCCCCTGATGCACCCCTGGAGTAGAAACTCCATAAAAGTGACCCTTTAGGTGTTGCATAAGATTTAATGGAAAATAGAGATACAATTTCAAAATTTCACTTATTTGGCAGATTTTCCATTTTAATATTTTTTTTCCAGTTACAAAGCAAGGGTTAACAGCGAAACAAAACTCATTATTTATGGCCCTGATTCTGTAGTTTACAGAAACACCCCATATGTGGTCGTAAACTGCTGTTCAGGCACACGGCAGGGCGCAGAAGGAAAGGAATGCCATACGGTTTTTGGAAGGCAGATTTTGCTGGACTTGTTTTTTTGACACCAAGTCCCATTTGAAGCCCCCCTGTTGCACCCCAGAGTAGAAACTCCAAAAAAGTGACCCCATTTTAGAAAGTACGGGGTGGCAGCTTTGTTGGTACTAGTTTAGGGTACATATGATTTTTGGTTGCTCTATATTACACTTTTTGTGCGGAAAGGTAACAAGAAATAGCTTTTTTGGCATGTTTTTTTTTGTTATTTACAACATTCATCTGACAGGTTAGATCATGTGGTAATTTTATAGAGCAGGTTGTCACGGACGCGGCGATACCTAATATGTATACAATTTTTTTATTTATGTAAGTTTTATAGAATAACTTCATTTTTAAAACCAAAAAAATGTTTTAGTGTCTCCATAGTCTAAGAGCCATAGTTTTTTCAGTTTTTGGGCGATTATCTTGAGTAGGGTCTAATTTTTTGCGGGATGAGATGACAGTTTGATTGGCACTATTTTAGGGTGCATATGACTTTTTGATCGCTTGCTATTACACTTTTTGTGACATAAGATGACAAAAAATGGCTTTTTTTACACCGTTTTTATTTTTTATTTTTTACGATGGTCACCTGAGGGGTTAGGTCATGAGATATTTTTATAGAGCCGGTCGATACGGACGCGGAGATACCTAATATGTATACTTTATTTTTATTTTTTTACACAATGTTTTAATTTTTGAAGCAAAAAATCATGTTTTACTGTTTCCATAGTCTAAGAGCCATAGTTTTTTCAGTTTTTGGGCGATTATCTTGGGTAGGGTCTCATTTTTTGCAGGATGAGATGACGGTTTGATTGGTACTATTTTGGCGTACATGCGACTTTTTTGATCACTTTTATTACCTTTTTTGGGAAGTAAGGTGGGCAAAATTTCAATTTTCTCATAGTTTTATTTTTTTATTTTTATGGCGTTCACCGTGTGGGGAAAGTAATATGACCGTTTTATAGATCAGGTCGTTACGGACGCGGCGATACCTAATATGTGTAGTGTATTTTATTTTTTAAATTTGTATTCAGTGATAAATATTTTTTTTTATCTTAACTTTTTTCACTTTTTTTTACATTTTTTTTGACCCACACCCACTTGGTTCTTGAAGATCCAGTGGGTCTGATGTTGCCATGGGAACCTTCCCCGTCTGCCACAACTTTGCAGACGGGGAAGGGTAAGCACAGGGCTGAGGGGGGCTGTCGGGGGGACCGATGACAGTTAACCTTTTCCATACAGCGGTCCATACGGACCGCGGTATGGAAAGGGTTAAACGGCTGACGTCTGCGCAGATGTCAGCCGTTTATATCAGGGTGTCAGCAATGTGCTGAAACCCTGGTATAACCCACTAGAAGCCAACGAATTTTCAAGGGGAGGCGGGCGACCCACCGCCTGATCAGAAACAGCAAAAAGTGCAGCAAACCGCAGGTATGAATGGACCTGCGGTTTGCTGCGATCGCCGACACGGGGGGGGGTCACATGACCCCCCGTGTCGTTGTGACAGGATGCCGGCTGAATGATTTCAGCCAGCATCCTGTTCAAATTAACCCCTGGGGCGCCGGAATCTGCATTTAAAGTTAGGACGTACCGGTACGCCCTGAGTCCTTAAGGACTCGGGAAATAGGGCGTACCGGTACGCCCTGCGTCCTTAAGGGGTTGGTTGTTTCAAAGACTAATAAACTTCTGTATGGTTCCAATATCTTGAGAGTGCCCAGTTCTTCTAAAAGCGTTTTAAATTTATCACCACATAAAGTGACAAGTGATTTGCAAAGAAAATTGCCTTTAGTCCTTAAGGTGAAAAATGGCAAGATCCTTAAGGGGTTAATTGTATTGTAAGACTGACAATGGCAAAGAGTGCAGCCCACACTTTTCTTTAATCCTTAGCACAGGTCTCCAATATCTTATTGATGGGGATCTGACTACTAGCACTCCTGCCAATCATCTGTTGGAAGGGGCGAGGTGCTTGGGTGATCACTGTGGCCTATTCCTTGTCCATTATTGTCCCGTCCATTAGTCACATGGCCTTTGGGCAGCTCAGTCCCATTTAACTAAATGGCATTAAGCTGCAATACTAGGTAGAGCCATTATACAATCTGCTTGGTACACTATGAAGATGCCACAGTGCTTGGACGAGAGCTGCAGCCTCTTCAAACATGTGATCAGCAGGGTTGTTGGGAGTGGAATTCCCAGATATCGGATTTTGATAACCTGTCCTGAGGTTTCCCTTTTGTGATGAATCATAGTCAGCCATACTGTTCAATAAAAATAAGTGCTTTGCATCCATTGACTTTTATATACTATACAATTATACTATACTATACATCAGGCCCAAAAATTAGGAGTCATGTTAACTAGCATTTATCTACCTGCAATTAGGTAAAACATAATAATAATAGCAGTAATAATACAAGCAATATTCTAACTTAAGCAATATTCTATCTATATCAAATATAGAAAATATCCAATACTAAAAATGTAATGTGTATTATACAGTACATTGAGGCACTGAACAGGAAGAGGAGACAAATACCTGAGGTACTAACTGTGGACATCCTGAGGAAGTGGTGCAGAAGTCGAAGGATTGTTCCAGAGGTCAAGAAGAAGCCAGAACTTATTGACATCATGATACCACTTCTTGTCCAAGAACAAGTTGCTGCCTCAGTCTCCCCATTCACAGTTGTCGGTCATATATAAAACTATCGGACTCCACTGAAGAGCCAGATGCAGATCTCGTTGAGGAGTTGTTTCACAAAAGAAAAATATTTACAGAAGGATTAAAGTGCTCAGTGGAGAATTATGCACCAGCCAGTGGATGGAGCTGATGAAACTTGTCTATGGAGAGGAGGGACAAAGCCAAGAACTCAGCACCAGCGAATCAATGGAGATGTTTGCCCCCTGGACATTCTCAAGCTGTCAGATGCATTTCCCACCTTTCAGAAGGATAAGGAGAATATTGATGCATATATGGAAACCTTTAAGATCATGTGTAAGTCTCACCATATTGCAGAAGAGAACATGTTTACTGGCTGTAAACGTTACAGAGGAACAGCTGCTGGACTATGCTGAGGTCAAGGGGCATAAGAACATTATGCCCTCACCCTGAAATACTACAGACAGAGTTTCCATAACCTACTGAAAGGACACCTTTCAGGAATTTAGTAACAAGTTGTCCCATGCTATGGACCAGTAGGCCTGTGGTTGTGGGGCAGAGAAGCCCTGCACAAACTACAACACCAGGCAAGGTAAATGACCGCACCATCCTGGGGGCTTCCACCCAACTTCTACAGGCTTCCTGTAAACTATCTGCAATGGCAGCTGCTGGCTCAAGGAACTGTTATAAATATGGCTCCCTAGGGCACCTGCAAGCATAAGAGCTTATAAGAGCTCCAGTAGCACACCCCATTGCTTCAGTCAGTCACAAAGGAATGGGCAGCCGGTTGGGGATATGTTTAGTAGAGAATGCCAGCGGGATTTCCAATGTGCTACAGAGCATGTGAGACTCTGAGTATGTGGCAATGCAAATCCACTGGATTGGCACTGAAAAGAGGGAAAATAACATTGTTCTGGTACAGGTGAATGGACAATCAGCGTAAGACTTAATTAACTGTGGAGCCTTTATCACCCTGGTAGAACCCCATGTGCTTACCTCTCATAAAATAATCCAAGGACAGACAGAAAATATTGTGTATATATACCCATATTAGATTGAAAACAAATGTATTGGAGAAGTTTACTTCCTAAAGTTAATTGAATATACCTACAAATAACTTATTTCATATCCAACATTTAGCAAGAAGGATTAGAGGGTCTGATGCAGTGTGATTAAACTGTACTGTATCCACAATCCAGGAAATAAATCGTTAATTTTGAACTTTTCTGCAGCCAACACTTTTTAAATTTCCAGCAGGGGGCGCTGAATATTTGTGTACTGAATCATTTTTTCCAACCTCACATCTTAAATGTTGCAGAATATATTGCATTTTTGCTTGTCAATGTAGGTAGCAGATGTAGTTTACTGGTTCTCTTCATTTTAGTTTCTTCTTTTTTTTAATTTTTTTATATATCTATCAAATCATGCCTCTCTGACATGATGCATAAAAAACTTAAATTAGGTCTCTAGGATTATATAATTATACAGTAGATGAAATGAGATCAATAAGTGCTTATATTTTGTAAGACATATAGTGTGGGACATGGGGCACTTGAAGAAGGTGGCGACGTAGAGCTCCATTGAATAGGGGGCACAGTTTATGGATTAGCTGTTAAAAACATGGAGAAACTGCATCTATTTGTTCATTCCCCTCTCACCAAGAAAGGAATATAAATGAATCAGTCATGTAAGTTATAAGTACCCCAAATTGCACCTGTGACAACTGCAACTCGTCCAAAATATATACAACTTAGTGGCAGAATTTGGTGACTAAAGACAAAAAAAGCAACTTGGTTAATAAAAAAAAAAATCTGTGTAAAATGATTACCAAAAACTCACAACATAAATTTGGTACTCTCGTAATTTCAATGACTCACAGAATAACATTAAGGCCTCTTGCACACGACCGTATGTATTTTGCGTTCTGCAAAAAATACGGATGATGTCCGTGTGCATTCCGTATTTTACGTAACGGAACAGTTGGCCCTTCATAGAACAGTACTATCCTTGTCCGTAATGCGGACAATAATAGGTCATGTTCTATTTTTGTGCGGAACGGAAATACGGACATACGGAAATGGAATGCACACACATTGAAGTGAATGGTTCCGTCAAAAAAAATGCAACATAGAAACATAGAATGTGTCGGCAGATAAGAACCATTTGGCCCACCTAGTCTGCCCAATATACTGAATACTATAGATAGCCCCTGTCCCCATCTTATATGAAGGATGGCCTTATGCCTATCCCATGCATGCTTAAACTCCTTCACTGTATTTGCAGCTGCCACTTCTGCAGGAAGGCTATTCCATGCATCCACTACTCTCTCAGTAAAGTAATACTTCCTGATATTACTTTTAAACCTTAGCAGTTTTTCTTCTTTTAAATATTCTCTCCTTTTTTACCTTGTTGATTCCCTTTATGTATTTAAAAGTTTCTATCATATCCCCTCTGTCTCGTCTTTCTTCCAAGCTATACATGTTAAGGTCCTTTAATCTTTCCTGGTAAGTTTTATCCTGCAATCCATGTACCAGTTTAGTAGCTCTTCTCTGAACTCTCTCCAAAGTATTAATATCCTTCTGGAGATATGGTCTCCAGTACTGAGCACAATACTCCAAATGAGGTCTCACTAGTGCTCTGTAGAGCGGCATGAGCACCTCCCTCTTTCTACTGGTAATGCCTCTCCCTATACACCCAAGCATTCTGCTAGCATTTCCTGCTGCTCTGTGACATTGTCGGCCTACCTTTAAGTCTTCTGAAATAATGATCCCTAAATCCCTTGGACTGGGATAGGACTGTATCACTGATTTTATATTCTGCTCTTGGGTTTTTACGCCCCAGGTGCATTATCTTGCACTTATCAACATTACATTTTAGTTGCCAGATTTTTGACCATTCCTCTAGTTTTCATTTTCCAAATCTGATGTGTCACATTATGTGGTAACTTTGCAATACTTTTACTTACCAAAGCGATTCTGAGATTGTTTTTTTTTTTTTTTGTGACACATTGTACTTCATCTCCTTTGCACCAGAAAAGTGGCTTTAAGGCCTACTGCAAAAGAACATGTGCGCTTGGTGGCTGTATTGTGGACTGCATTTGCGGATCCGCAATACATGGGCACCGTTCTGTGTGCATTCCGCATCACGGATGCGGACCCATTCGCTTCAATAGGTCCGCAAATCCGAAGATGTGGAATGGTGCAGAACGGAAGCACGGAACGGAACTCTACGGAAGCACTACGGAGTGCTTCCGTGGGGTTTCATCCTGTACTTCCGTTCCGCAAAATGATAGAACGTGTTCTATCTTTTTGCGGAACGGCCGGATCGCGGACCCATTAAAGTGAATGCGACTGCGACTGCCCAACGGACGGTGTTCCTGCATTGCGGGCCGCAGCACGACCACGTGGGTGCACACGTTCGTGTGCAGGAGGCCTAAGTGTCGCAAGCTGTGTGTGACTTTTTAAATATGACTTTTTAAAGAAAAAATATAAATCACAAGTGCCTCTTTTTAAGCCACTCTTGCCACTTTTCCAAAAGGACAATGGTGGGAAAGCGGTGTGGCCAACATCTGAGAGAAATTTATCTTTATTTACACCAGAATTTTGGTTCAAATGAAGCCAGAAATGTACGGAAGCTCTGAGCTGATGTAGATTTCTGCTTATGTACACGGACTGGAGGAGGATGAAGCTAATTTATGATGATAAATTAGGCTCATCCTCCGCTATCACAGGGGATATCAAGACCAGAGCAGAATGCACCAGTCTTGACAAATTTCCCCATATGTGTTTTACTTTTATTCATAAAAAAATCCTAAAGTTACAGAAAACTTGGAAATTGTGTAAATTTGAATTTCTCTGCTTTTTAAGAGAGACAGTGATACCTCAAAAAATAGCTATTAAAAGGGTTCTCTAGACATTGAGAAAATGAAAATAAATATTACTTTATTATAAATATAATCCCAAATATTTCCATTAGTTAGAATGGCTCATTTTGTCTAGGAAGCAATAATTAGGAGAAATAAAATGGCCGCTGTCCTATTAGTAAACCTAAGAAAACCTGTCCTAATCAGTAGGAGGACAAGTTACTTCAGAACACTGAGCTAAAGACCTGCTCATTCTCTCTGCTCTACTTGTCAGGGATTTTGATACAGAATACAGTTTATTAAGATCTTCAGATGAATCTCTGTAGGAATTCTCCATTCCTACAGAGATTCAGCTGAAGATCATATTAAACTGCATTCAGAATAATAATCCCTGACAAGTAGAGCAGAGAGGCAGTAACTTGTCCTGCTGTGTGATTAGGACAGGTTTTGTGTGTACTAACAGGACAGCGCATATTTCCTTTCTCCTAATGATAGCTCTCCAGACAAAACAAGTACCGCCCTATAAGACACACCGGCCCATAAGACGCACCTAGGTTTTTGAGGAGGAAAATAGGAAAAAATATATTTTTTACCAAAAGTTGTGCTTTTGGTGGGTTTGAACTAATGGCGGTCTGTGCATTAAACTATTATGGGGGATCTGTGGATGATGCACTGTAATGGGGTGGGGGATTTGTGGATGGCACTGTTATGGGGGGATCTGTGGATGGCACTGTTATGGGGGGAGCTGTGGATGGCATTATGATGGGGGGTCTGTGGATGGCATTATGATGGTGGGGGGAATCTGTGGATGGCATTATGATGGTGGGGGGATCTGTGGATGGCATTATGATGGTGGGGGGGTCTGTGGATGGCACTATGATGGAGGGGATCTGGGGATGCACTGTTATGGGGTGGTGGATCTGTGGATGACACTGCTATATGTGTCATCCACAGATCCCCCCATAACAGTCCCATCCACAGATCCCCCCATCATAATGCCATTCACAGACCCCCACCCTATCATTATCCCATTCACAGATTCCTAGGGAGGGACTGTAGTAGGTGGGGAGAGCGGCGGGGCTGTGCAGGCACTGTACTCTGGCCCTGCAGTGTTAATCATCATATCTAAACTGAATAATGATGCGCTCCCCCTGCTCCCCATGTGTACCGTACTTACATGTCACACTCCTGTAGTAAGCAGCAGCAGCTAGAAGGCAGGCCGGGCGGCCGTAACTCACTGAGGTCACGTGCCTGCTCCGCCTACTTCATTCATAACGTAGGCGGAGCAGGCACGTGACCTCCATGAGTTATGGCCGCCTGCAGCCTAGCCTGCCTGCTAGCTGCTAGTGCTTACTACAGGAGTGTGACATGTACCGGTAAGTACGGTACACATGGGGAGCAGGGGGAGCGCAGTTTAGATCTGATGATTAACACTATGTATAATACAGTACATACTGAGCGGCGGGCCAGAGTACAGTGCCTGCACTGCCCCGCCGCTCTCCCCGCCTACTACAGTCCCTCCTCCCACCTCACTAATACATTGCAGTCTGCGATGCTGCAGCATGGCAGACTGCGATGTAAATTGCCAGCATTCGCCCCATAAGACGCAGGGGAAAAGTGCATCTTATGGGGTGAAAAATACGGTAATAAAGTAATATTTACATACTTTTAGTAATTTTCTTTTTAAATTCTCAGAGAACCCGTTTAATTAACATTCACCATATGTCTACCTTATATTACCATCATTTTGTCATTTTATTTTTTTAGGGCATTAGAAGGCTGATAGCTTTATATGCAAAAGAAAAACAAAAAACTGGTTAAAAAAAGAGACCCTTAACTCCTTTAGGACCGTGTCATTTTCAGTTTTTTACTCTCAGCCTTCTCAGAGCCATACATTTTTATTTTTCCATCCACATAGCCATATTAAGAGAAAAATACAGCGGCTCACCCCTGCTTCGTATGGAAAGGTGCTCACCCTCTGGGTCTTACCCTCAAGACCTAAAATGTGGAACTGAAATATGTCTATATGTGAGGGGGCACACTCAAAGGGACTACCAGACGGATGGTACAATTATAATGATTATTTAATACTTTAAAAACATACCCCTAAAATTGGTAAAAAATGCATACATAAAAATACATCACATGTGGAACATCGCATAACACTCCTAATAGATGGTTGCTAATCACAGGTCCATGTCATAGTAATGTCCCAATTAAAATGATTGTAGTGAATGCTAAAGATGTTGCATTAATGTCCCGATCAGAATGGAGTCATATAGGTATGACCAAAACAATTAATTGTATAGCCTTTAGATGGTACTGTGACCAATTCTGATAGAGCAATGCTATTATTGCAATGGCATAATGGCCAAATCTTGGTAAAGTGATGGTGATACGGTATGCCCAATATTAATGTCCGGTGGTCTGATTATGCAGAATAGGTCGCTGATTTGAAATTTCCTGATTGGACTATCAGTCCGATTACTCACTGTTTCTTGTCGCTTGTGGTATGTGTCCAGTCTTTGGCTGCTTCTCCGCAGCAGCGATACTCCAAGCGGCCGTACACTTGCAGCGTCTCGCGTAGTGTATCCGGCCTAACGTGGCGTCCCACGTGGTCCGGTTGCCTAGGTTGCTGGTTAGACGCTGGACTGACGTCACTATTATGCGACTTGTGTTTCCGTTCTATACCGGCACACGAAACTTAAATCTTTAGACCCTTTGGGTATTCAGCTTTCTTGTGTATCCTAAGAATCCACGCTCACTCTGCTTATGCCATGGCATAAGCAGAGTGAGCGTGGATTCTTAGGATACACAAGAAAGCTGAATACCCAAAGGGTCTAAAGATTTAAGTTTCGTGTGCCGGTATAGAACGGAAACACAAGTCGCATAATAGTGACGTCAGTCCAGCGTCTAACCAGCAACCTAGGCAACCGGACCACGTGGGACGCCACGTTAGGCCGGATACACTACGCGAGACGCTGCAAGTGTACGGCCGCTTGGAGTATCGCTGCTGCGGAGAAGCAGCCAAAGACTGGACACATACCACAAGCGACAAGAAACAGTGAGTAATCGGACTGATAGTCCAATCAGGAAATTTCAAATCAGCGACCTATTCTGCATAATCAGACCACCGGACATTAATATTGGGCATACCGTATCACCATCACTTTACCAAGATTTGGCCATTATGCCATTGCAATAATAGCATTGCTCTATCAGAATTGGTCACAGTACCATCTAAAGGCTATACAATTAATTGTTTTGGTCATACCTATATGACTCCATTCTGATCGGGACATTAATGCAACATCTTTAGCATTCACTACAATCATTTTAATTGGGACATTACTATGACATGGACCTGTGATTAGCAACCATCTATTAGGAGTGTTATGCGATGTTCCACATGTGATGTATTTTTATGTATGCATTTTTTACCAATTTTAGGGGTATGTTTTTAAAGTATTAAATAATCATTATAATTGTACCATCCGTCTGGTAGTCCCTTTGAGTGTGCCCCCTCACATATAGACATATTTCATAGCCATATTAAGACTTTTTTTTTTTTTTTTTTTGCAGGACAAGTTGTGCTTTCTAATTGCACCATTTACTGTTGCATACAATATAGTGGTAAGCTGGAAAAAAAATTCAAATGGGGTGGAATTATAAATAAAACAGAATTCTGCCACATTTTTATAAGTTTTGTTTTTACAGCATTTCCTATGTGGTAAAACTGACCTGTTTATTCCTCTTGTCAGTAGAATTACAACGATACCACATTTATATACAAACCGGATTCCAAAAAAGTTGGGACACTATACAAATCGTGAAAAAACTGAATGCAATGATGTGGAGGTGCCAACTTCTAATATTTTATTCAGAATAGAACATAAATCACAGAACAAAAGTTTAAACTGAGAAAATGTACCATTTTAAGGGAAAAATATGTTGAATCAGAATTTCATGGTGTCAACAAATCCCCAAAAAGTTGGGACAAGGCCATTTTCACCACTGTGTGGCATCTCCCCTTCTTCTTACAACACTCAACAGACGTCTGGGGACCGAGGAGACCAGTTTCTCAAGTTTAGAAATAGGAATGCTCTCCCATTCTTGTCTAATACAGGCCTCTAACTGTTCAATCGTCTTGGGCCTTCTTTGTTGCACCTTCCTCTTTATGATGCGCCAAATGTTCTCTATAGGTGAAAGATCTGGACTGCAGACTGGCCATTTCAGTACCCGGATCCTTCTCCTACGCAGCCATGATGTCGTGATTGATGCAGAATGTGGTCTGGCATTATCTTGTTGAAAAATGCAGGGTTTTCCCTGAAAGAGATGACGTCTGGATGGGAGCATATGTTGTTCTAGAACCTGAATATATTTTTCTGCATTGATGGTGCCTTTCCAGACATGCAAGCTGCCCATGCCACACGCACTCATGCAACCCCATACCATCAGAGATGCAGGCTTCTGAACTGAGCGTTGATAACAACTTGGGTTGTCCTTGTCCTCTTTGGTCCGGATGACATGGCGTCCCAGATTTCCAAAAAGAACTTTGAATCGTGACTAGTCTGACCACAGAACAGTCATCCATTTTGCCACACTCCATTTTAAATGATCCCTGGCCCAGTGAAAACGCCTGAGCTTGTGGATCTTGCTTAGAAATGGCTTCTTCTTTGCACTGTAGAGTTTCAGCTGGCAACGGCGGATGGCACGGTGGATTGTGTTCACTGACAATGGTTTCTGGAAGTATTCCTGAGCCCATTCTGTGATTTCCTTTACAGTAGCATTCCTGTTTGTGGTGCATTCTCGTTTAAGGGCCCGGAGATCACGGGCATCCAGTATGGTTTTACGGCCTTGACCCTTACGCACAGAGATTGTTCCAGATTCTCTGAATCTTCGGATGATGTTATGCACAGTTGATGATGATAGATGCAAAGTCTTTGCAATTTTTTGCTGGGTAACACCTTTCTGATATTGCTCCACTATCTTTCTGCGCAACATTGTGGGAATTGGTGATCCTCTACCCATCTTGGCTTCTGAGAGACACTGCCACTCTGAGAAGCTCTTTTTATACCCAATCATGTTGCCAATTGACCTAATTAGTGTTAATTGGTCTTCCAGCTCTTCGTTATGCTCAAATTTACTTTTTCCAGCCTCTTATTGCTACTTGTCCCAACTTTTTTGGGATTTGTTGACACCGTGAAAATTTGAATCAACGTATTTTTCCTTTAAAATGATACAGTTACTCGGATTAAACGTTTGATCTGTCATCTACGTTTTATTACAAATAAAATATTGACATTTGCCATCTCCACATCATTGCATTCAGTTTTTATTCACAATTTGTTTAGTGTCCCAACTTTTTTGGAATCCGGTTTGTACATAGGTGGGTCATTTACTAACTGGAAATACACCTATATTAGGCGTATTTGTAGCGCAGATTGAGGCGCTAGGAAGCAATATCTACATAACTCAGGCAGATCCACTGCCAGCTACAGTCATGTGAAAAAATTAGGACACCCTTTGAAAGCATGTGGTTTTTTGTAACATTTTTAATAAAAGGTTATTTCATCTCCGTTTCAACAATACAGAGAGATTAAAGTAATCCAACTAAACAAAGAAAACTGAAGAAAAGTCTTTTCAAGATCTTCTGTAAATGTCATTCTACAAAAATGCCTATTCTAACTGAGGAAAAAGATAGGACACCCTCACATGTATTCCCTCTTAAATTGGCTCAGATCTCACACAGGTATATCACACCAGGTGCACATAATTAGTAGATCGTTACTCTGCATGTTGAATGAGGCTTGCCCTATTTAAACCTCAGACATTTAGTTTGGTGTGCTCCTGACTGTTGAAGTGAGAGTGAGCACCATGGTGAGAGCAAAAGAGCTGTCAGAGGACTTCAGAAAAAAGATTGTAGCAGCCTATGAGTCTGGGAAGGGATTTAAAAAGATCTCAAAAGATTTTGAAATCAGCTATTCCACTGTCCGGAAGATAGTCTACAAGTGGAGGGCTTTCAAAACAACTGCCAACATGCCCAGGACTGGTCGCCCCAGCAAGTTCACCCCAAGAGCAGACCGCAAGATGCTAAAAGAGGTCTCCAAAAACCCTAAAGTGTCATCTCGAGACCTACAGCAGGCTCTGGCTACTGTTGATGTAGAAGTACATGCCTCTACAATCAGAAAGAGACTGTACAAGTTTAACTTGCATGGGAGGTGTGCAAGGAGGAAACCTTTGCTTTCCAAGAGAAACATCGAGGCCAGACTGACATTTGCCAGAGATAAAGTTGACAAAGACCAGGACTTCTGGAATAATGTTCTTTGGACAGATGAGTCCAAAATTGGATTATTTGGACACAACAGCAGAGGACATGTTTGGCGTAAACCAAACACAGCATTCCAAGAAAAGAACCTCATACCAACTGTGAAGCATGGAGGTGGAAGTGTCATGGTTTGGGGCTGCTTTGCTGCAGCAGGACCTGGTCAGCTCACCATCATAGAATCCACGATGAATTCTACTGTGTATCAGAAGGTGCTTGAAGAACATGTGAGACCATCAGTTAGAAAATTAAAGCTGAAGCGGAACTGGACCATGCAACATGACAATGACCCAAAACATACTAGTAAATCAACCAAAGATTGGCTGAAAAAGAAGAAATGGAGAGTCCTGGAATGGCCAAGTCAAAGTCCAGATTTGAATCCCATTGAGATGCTGTGGGGTGACTTGAAAAGGGCTGTACGTGCAAGAAACCCCTCAAACATCTCACAGCTGAAAAAGTTCTGCATTGAGGAGTGGGGTAAAATTTCCTCAGACCGATGTCGAAGACTGGTAGATGGCTACAAGAACCGTCTCACTGCAGTTATTTCAGCCAAAGGAGGTAACACTTGCTATTAGGGGCAAGGGTGTCCTATCTTTTTCCTCAGTTAGAATAGGCATTTTTGTAGAATGACATTTACAGAAGATCTTGAAAATACTTTTCTTCAGTTTTCTTTGTTTAGTTGGATTACTTTAATCTCTCTGTATTGTTGAAACGGAGATGAAATAACCTTTTATTAAAAATGTTACAAAAAACCACATGCTTTCAAAGGGTGTCCTAATTTTTTCACATGACTGTATAGGGGATATTAAGACCGACATCTAAAACGTTAGTCTTAATAAATGACCCCCATAGTTTTTCTTGCATTTTAATACTGGAAAAAAAAAAACTTTGGAAATATGCAATTTTTTTCTTTACATCACCCTATTTTTAACTCTACGGAGCTTTGAAATGGCTCATTTGTTGCTGGACGATCTGTAGTTTTTATTGATACCACTTTGACTTGTATATGACTTTTCTTTGACTTTTTAAACACTTTTTATTCTTTTTTTGGGAGAGATGAGGTGACAAAAAATGGTGAATCAGCAATTTTATTTTTTTTCCATTATGCTATTCGCCATGTGGGATAAATATTTTTTATATTTTAATCACTCTGCAATGCCTATGATGTTTATTTTTCAATTTATTTATTTTAATTTTGGGGAAAGGGGGTTGATATAGTTACATTTTTAAAAACTGTGGGGGAGATTTATCAAACTGGTGTAAAGTAGAACTGGCTTAGTTATCCATAGCAACCAATCAGATTCCATCTTTCATTTTCCAAAATAGCTATGATAAGTGAAAGGTGGAATCTGATTGGTTGCTATGGGCAACTAAGCCAGTTCTACTTTACACCAGTTTGAAAAATCTCACCCTTATCTTTCTTTCATATAAACTTTGAACAAACAATAATTAGATTGCTTCTCTCATAGATATAGCCAGCACTCATACAGCTGATCAGCAGTGGGTGCCAGTTGTTGGACCCCCGCCAATCTGATAATGATGGCCTATCCTGAGAATAGGTCATCAACAGAAGAATCCTGGACAACACCTTTAAATCTGCATATTTGGGAAATTACTAGCTTCTCAATCCCAAAGTCTCTCGGTATTACGGTATCTGGTTGTGCATTAAATCTTTACACAGTGCAGTGCGGTGCAGTGCAGATAAAGTTCAATAACAACCTGAGCAAATAAACAGGATATATTACAATGAACATATAAAATGCAGTTCACAATGGAAAACAGTATAAGGGCTGTTTTACATGGGTGGATGCCGTGCGTGTCATCCGCAGCGTGAATGACAGCCAAGCCCCGCTCTGGACAGCAGAGACACAGAGCATTCACATGATTATTAATGCTCGTTGCCTCTATGTGGAACCTTTAAAATAGAAGAAAAACTGACTAAATGGAAGAAGAAGTAAGAAGGAGAAAAATTTGGGAGAAGTCATGGAAGGTGAGCATCTATGAAATTAGCACAGATAACGCTTAAGAAGTTGGTGTTCTGAATTGTAAAAGAAAATGTAAATGATAAAACTCCACTCTATGAGCAGTGAAATATGGAAATATAATGCTGCCATACTTGAAACAAAGATGTTTTCAGATGCAAAGAGGAAGATGCTTTGGAAACTCACATATTATACAAACTGATGGGTTTGATGTGGAAATTGGAGTATTTAACATTCACAACATGAAAATCAGCTATGGAATTATGCGTATTTTATCTTAAAATGGAAATGCAGATCTAGAAAATAAATTTGAGTGTGGTATTAAAGCGCTGAATATTGCCTCCAACCTTTAATTAATTCAACTTTCAAATCTGAGCTCCAGTAAAGATGGACATGTCTGTCTGCATACTGTTAAGGGAGTGGACTGATGTGGAGGACACTGTTAAGGGGCCAGGGTGCTGTGGAGGTCACTGTTAAGGGAGCAGGGTATTTTGGTGGTTACTGTTAAGGGGGCAGACTTCTGTGTAAGTCAATGTTAAGGGGGCAGGGCCCTGTGGAGTAACTGTTAAAGGGTAGACTGCTGTGGAGGGTCACTGTTCAGGGCCGGGGTGCTGTTGAGGTCACATTTTAAGGGTGCAAGGTGCTGTAGAGTTCCCTGTTAAGGGGGTGGGCCACTGTGGAGCACACTGTTAGAGGTGGGGTGCTGTGGGAAGTTTACTGTTAAGGGGGTGGGGTGTTGTGGGGGGGGGGGGGGGTCACTGTTAAGGGGGCAGGCCACTGTGGAGGTCAATGTTAAGGAGGTGGGGCACTGAAGAGGTCACTGTTAAGGGGGAGATACACTGTCATGGGGGGAAACTTTGGATATCTTTTAATCACATGCATAAACATTAAATGTAATAGTCAAAATATACCCATGTGAAGCTCGGTTATTCTGCTACTATATATGTGTGTATATATATATATAAAATAGAAATAATCAGTTGTATACATGGGCATGAATCTGTTATGCGTTTCCTCCAGCTCTTAATCTGCTCCAGCCTATGGCTGGCTACCTTGTGGTTCTTAGAGGACCTGTCACCTTTCCTGACATGTCAATTCTAGTAACAACTTGCATTCCCCATGTAATAACAATTCTGGGGCATCTATTCTTATGACTCTATGTTGTGCCATTCTTTATTATTTCTGCAGTTTACAAATAAATTCCAAGCAATCTGCAGTAAAGGTACTGCTGGGTGTTACCAGTAGCGGGTGTGACTAAATCTGTCCAATCAGTGCTGCTGGTGTTAAACTGTGCAGGGACACACTGATAACACCGATCTGTACCTTTACTGCAAGCTGCTGCCATGTAATTCATGAACTTCTAGTAGAAATAACAATAGAACAACACTACATAGGGATATGAAAATAGATGCTCCAGAATTGTCATGACATGGGGAATGCAAGTAGTTACTAAAACAGACATGTCAATAACCACTTCAACCCCGCTAGCTGAAACCCCCTTAATGACCAGGCCACTTTTTACACTTCTGCACTACACTACTTTCTCCGTTTATTGCTCGGTCATGCAACTTACCACCCAAATTAATTTTTACCTCCTTTTCTTCTCACTAATAGAGCTTTCATTTGGTGGTATTTCATTGCTGCTGACATTTTTACTTTTTTTGTTATTAATCAAAATTTAATGATTTTGTTGCAAAAAAAGTCATTTTTCACTTTCAGCTGTAAAATTTTGCCCAAAAAACGACATCCATATATAATTTTTTCGCTAAATTTATTGTTCTACATGTCTTTGATAAAAAAAAAATGTTTGGGCAAAAAATAAAAATAAAATGGTTGGGTAAAAGTTATAGCGTTTACAAACTATGGTACAAAAATGTGAATTTCCGCTTTTTGAAGCAGCTCTGACTTTCTGAGCACCTGTCATGTTTCCTGAGGTTCTACAATGCCCAGACAGTACAAACACCCCACAAATGACCCCATTTCGGAAAGTAGACACCCTAAGGTATTCACTGATGGGCATAGTGAGTTCATAGAACTTTTTATTTTTTGTCACAAGTTAGCGGAAAATGATGATTTTTTTTTAATGATTTTTTTCTTACAAAGTCTCATATTCCACTAACTTGTGGCAAAAAAATAAAAACTTCCATGAACTCACTATGCCCATCACAAAATACCTTGGGGTGTCTTCTTTCCAAAATGGGGTCACTTGTGGCGTAGTTATACTGCCCTGGCAATTTAGGGGCCCATATGTGTGAGAAGTAGTTTGCAATCAAAATCTGTAAAAAATGACCGGTGAAATCCGAAAGGTGCACTTTGGAATGTGTGCCCCTTTGCCCACCTAGGCTGCAAAAAAGTGTCACACATCTGGTATCGCCGAACTCAGGAGAAGTTGGGGAATGTGTTTTGGGGTGTCATTTTACATATACCCATGCTGGGTGAGAGAAATATCTTGGCAAAAGACAACTTTTCCAATTTTTTTATACAAAGTTGGCATTTGACCAAGATATTTATCTCACCCAGCATGGGTATATGTAAAATGACACCCCAAAACACATTCCCCAACTTTTCCTGAGTACGGCGATACCACATGTGTGACACTTTTTTGCAGCCAAGGTGGGCAAAGGGGCACATATTCCAAAGTGCACCTTTCGGATTTCGCAGGCCATTTTTTACACATTTTGATTTCAAACTACTTTGCACACATTAGGGCCCCTAAATTGCCAGGGCAGTATAACTACCCCACAAGTGACCCCATTTTGGAAAGGAGACACCCCAAGGTATTCCGTGAGGGGCATGGCGAGTTCCTAGAATTTTTGATTTTTTGTCACAAGTTAGTGGAATATGAGACTTTGTAAGAAAAAAAAAAATCAGCATTTTTCGCTAACTTGTGACAGAAAATAAAAAATTCTAGGAACTCGCCATGCCCCTCACGGAATACCTTGGGGTGTCTTCTTTCCAAAATAGGGTCACTTGTGGGGTAGTTATACTGCCCTGGCATTCTAGGGGCCCTAATGTGTGATAAGTAGTTCGAAATCAAAATGTGTAAAAAATGACCTGTGAAATCCTAAAGGTGCTCTTTGGAATGTGGGCCCCTTTGCCCACCTAGGCTGCAAAAAAGTGTCACACATGTGGTATCGCCGTACTCAGGAGAAGTTGGGGAATGTGTTTTGGGGTGCCATTTTACATATACCCATGCTGGGTGAGAGAAATATCTTGGCAAAAGACAACTTTTCCCATTTTTTTATACAAAGTTGGCATTTGACCAAGATATTATCTCACCCAGCATGGGTATATGTAAAATGACAACCCAAAACACATTGCCCAACTTCTCCCGAGTACGGCGATACCACATGTCTGACACTTTTTTGCAGCCTAGATGCGCAAAGCGGCCCAAATTCCTTTTAGGAGGGCATTTTTAGACATTTGGATCCCAGACTTCTTCTCACGCTTCCGGGCCCCTAAATGCCAGGGCAGTATAAATACCCCACATGTGACCCCATTTTGGAAAGAAGACCCCCCAAAGTATTCAATGAGGCGCATGGCGAGTTCATAGAATTTTTTTTTGGGGCACAAGTTAGCGGAAATTTTTTTATTTTATTTTTTCTCACAAAGTCTCCCTTGGGACAAAAATTTCAATCTTTCATGGACTCAATATGCCCCTCACGGATTACCTTGGGGTGTCTTCTTTCCGAAATGGGGTCACATGTGGGGTATTTATACTGCCCTGGCATTTTAGGGGCCCTAAAGCGTGAGAAGAAGTATGGAATATAAATGTCTAAAAATGTTTACGCATTTGGATTCCGTGAGGGGTATGGTGAGTTCATGTGAGATTTAATTTTTTGACACAAGTTAGTGGAATATGAGATTTAGTAAGAAAAAACAAAAAAAAACTATTTCCGCTAACTTGGGCCAAAAAAAATGTCTGAATGGAGCCTTACAGGGGGTGATCAATGACAGGGGGGTGATCAATGACAGGGGGTGATCAGGGAATCTATATGGGTGATCACCCGCCTGTTATTGATCACCCCCCTGTAAGGCTCCATTCAGACGTCCGTATGTGTTTTGCGGATCCGATCCGTGGATCCGTAAAAATCATACGGACATCTGAATGGAGCCTTACAGGGGGGTGATCAATGACAGGGGGGTGATCAATGACAGGGGGTGATCAGGGAATCTATATGGGTGATCACCCGTCTGTCATTGATCACCCCCCTGTAAGGCTCCATTCAGACGTCCGTATGTGTTTTGCGGATCCGATCCATGTATCCGTGGATCCGTAAAAATCATACGGACATCTGAACGGAGCCTGACAGGGGGGTGATCAATGACAGGGGGGTGATCAATGACAGGGGGGTGATCAGGGAGTCTATATGGGGTGATCAGGGGTTCATAAGGGGTTAATAAGTGACAGGGGGGGTGTAGTGTAGTGTTTTGTGGTACTTTACACAGCTACCTGTGTCCTCTGGTGGTCGATCCAAACAAAAGGGACCACCAGAGGACCAGGTAGCAGGTATATTAGACACTGTTATCAAAACAGCATCTAATATACCTGTTAGGGGTTAAAAAAATCACATCTCCAGCCTGCCAGCGAGCGATCGCCGCTGGCAGGCTGGAGATCCACTCGCTTACCTTCAGTTCCTGTGAACGCGCGCGCCTGTGTGTGCGCGTTCACTGGAAATCACGGCTCTCGCGAGATGACGCGTATATGCGTCACTCTGCGCAGAGCTGCCGCCTCCGGACCGCAGATCTGCGTTAGGCGGTCCAGAGGCGGTTAAAGCACCTTTTCTCTGAAGGTTTCCTAGCTTGCTAGTATCCTGTAAAGGTTTGTCTTTTATGTTGTCTGTCCATGTAATGGCTTTCTGCCCATTTCCTGGAATGTGACCCTCTGCTGCCTGACCTTTGCCTGCCTCTGCTGCCTGATGTCTCTGGCTGCTGTGGTTCAACTGTCAATCATACAGAGACAACTTTAGGAGGTAGCAGCCCAGTGGTTCCCTTGCAACAAAGTCCAAATCCCTGTACAGAGGTTAAAGGGTGAAAACCAGAGGGCCGCCAGGATAACTCCCTTAGGAGTACCCGAAAGGAAAATCTGTTGGTTGACACAGGTGTTCCACAGCCACTGCCATAACAGAATCTTTCAAGTCTTGGGAAGAGGACTCTCTATAAGTGTTTTCCAAAATGAGACAGTGACACTCTAGTTTGACTTATGACTATAATCAAACATTTTCCGTGCCCATACTCTTGACATGAAATGTAGTGCAATCTGCAGGCAGCATGTTATAGAGCAGAAGGGTGCTGAGCAGATTCATATATAGTTTTGTAGGAAAAGATTCAGTAAAACGTGTGATTTATGCATTTAAGTCTCTACTATTTCTAATTGAATTGTTCACAGGAGATGTGTTATCAGTGACTCACAGCTATCTATGTGTAGTGGCCAGGTTTAGGGTGGTCCTAATGTTACTCTGGGTCTCCCAGGCACCCTCAAGGTGTCGCCACTTATTGCTGCTCTCCGAAAGGGAATGGTAGGCATGGTGCACCTCAATGGTAAATATGTCCAGAGAGTCAGGGTCTGTAGTAAACCAATGTGGAGGAACTCAAGTGCAAAACAACACAGACACTGAACTGTCTTCTTCAGTCTCCTTCTTAACAGAAGAAGGTTCTGGGCTGAGAAAATGGCCTTAGTTAGCTGTCCCTCTCTCTCTGACAGAAGACAGGTGGTACCCAGGCCAAAGGGCTAGTGGCCCAGGGCGTGTGGCTTGGTTGGTCTGGCTGGCTCTGTGGTCAAATGGCTGGTGACCCAGGGTCTGTGGCAAAGTACGGTCTCAATGTGTTCTTCTGGTCACTTGTGCAGTCTGGCAGAGACTCTTCTTCTAAACTGGTTCCTATCTGCAGACCGGCAGAATCTCTCCTATTAAACACTGGTCTCTATCGACAGACAACTAGGAGCTCTGAATGCTCTTTTTATATACAGTTCCTAACTAAAGTAAAACCTTCTAGTGGGAGGGTTGGAATGGAGAAGAACAGCTTAAACATAAACAATGCAATTTTATTCTGTCATAGACTTGTATACAGTTTTAATGCCAGTCTGGGAAAGACTACGCAGTTTTTTCAGACATAAACAAATCTTCAGACGTAAACAATAGAGCTAAACCAGACAGTTAGATGGTCAGTGTATGTTTTTTTTCTCTACAAGACTTTGCATAGGTCGAAAGTTCCAAAGCCTCTCAGTATTAAACAACATTTTCTGAGAAAATTGAACTTACTCTTTTTTATTGTAATCCCCCTTGACTTCAACACACTTATTCTACTTTGCCTCTAGTGATCAGATGCCCCCAGAATAGGAGACTTCTTGCTGCTGTAGGAACCCTGTTACCGCCTTTTTGATGGATTATCATGAGAAAATAGTTGCCCATGCAGAAATTTCTTTCGGTTTCTATAGAGAAAGCAATCACTGGGAGCCAGGTCTGGACTGTAGGGTGGATAATTAACCCCTTCCTGATGCAGTGATTTTCTATTTTTCCATTTTCGTTTTTCGCTCCCTGCATTCTTAGAGCCATAGCTTTTTTATTTTTCTGTTCACAAGGCTGTATGAGGGCTTGAATTTTGCGGAACAAGTTGCTTTTTCTAATGGCTTCATTTAATATTGCATAGAATATAGTGGGAAGCTGGATAAAAAGTCCAAATGGGTTTTTGGAAAAAAACGCCATTACATAGTAACATAGTTTGTTAGGCTGAAAAAAGACATCTGTCCATCCAGTTCAGCCTATTATTCTGCAAGTTGATCCAGAGGAAGGCAAAAAAAAAAAAAACATGAGGTAGAATCCATTTTTTCTCATTTAAAGGGAAAAATTCCTTCCCGATTTCAGTCAGGCAATCAGAATAACTCCCCGGATCAATGACCCTTCTCCAGAAATCTAATACCTATAACCTGTAATATTATTACACACCAGAAATACATCCAGCCCTCTTGAACTCTTACTGAATTCACCATCACCACCTCCTCAGGCAGAGAGTTCCATAGTCTCACTGCTCTTACCATAAAGAATCCTCTTCTATGTCTGTGTAGAGAAACCTTTTTTCCTCCAGATGCTGGGTATAAATAGATGATGGGAGAAATTTCTTTACTGATTCTTGATACATTTATACATAGTTATTAGATCTTCCCCCAGTCGTCTTTTTTCTAAACTGAATAACCATAATTTTGATCCTTCATGTGTAGTCTCTAAAGATGAGCGAATCAAAGCTGATGAAGTTGAAATCGATTAGAATTTTAGGAAGTAATCGATTGATACCAAATCCGAATTACCTCACGCTTCGTGGTAACGAATCACATTTTTTCTGAAAATGGCTGCTGCATATGTTAGGACATGGAACAAGGAACTCTGGGAACAAGAGATCAACCGCAATGCCATGCATGCAGCCAATCAGCAGCCAGCCAGTCCTGTGATGTCACAGCCCTTTAAATAGCCTCAGCTATCTTGGATTCAGCTATTTTGCAGTGTGCTTAGTGCAGGGAGAGACATTAGCAGGCACTAGGGAAAGTGCTAGGAAAGACTTGAAAACTTATATTTTGCTCAATAGAAGTTCAGGGAAAGAGCATTAGAAGTGTAGGGAAATGATAGGGAGAAGTTATTACACAGTATTGAAGCAGGACAGGGTTCAATAGGGGTGTTACAGCCTGGATAACAGGAACAATCCTATTACACCTTGCTGCACTGACTACAGATCCAAATTGCCATTATACTGCTGCTCATTTCAGGTTTACAGTAATTCCAGCAAACCGTTCTTGCTATCGGGGACAGGTGGGGAAAAAAAGGCCCTTGTGCGGTGCAGTTATATATATGTTCTAAAGCCTTTTTTTTTTCGTGTATTAGTGGGGGGGGGGGGGCTTATTAGCCGCTGTGTGTTGAAGTGAGAAAATTACAGCCCTTTTTGGCGTGTATTAGTGGCAAAAAAAATACTTCACGGCCACAGGTATTTGTTCTAAAGCCTTTTTTTTTGGCGTGTATTAGTGGGGGAAAAAAGGACTTATTAGCTGTTGTGTGGTAAAGTGAGAAAATTAAAGCCCTTTTTGGCGTGTTAGTGGGGGAAAAAAGGGGCTTATGAGCCGTTGTGTGGTTAAGTGAGAAACTTGCAGCCCTTTTTGGCATGTATTAATTTCCTTTTTATTTACTTATTTGATCTAACAGTATGTCAGACAGAGAAGTGACAGGCCCTGAAGAGGGCCAGAGGCCTAAATGTTTCTGGCGCAGGCACAGGTCACAGCAGAGTAAGGGGGCAGGGCAGCAAGGGTCCTGAGCGCCCAGTGTCAGCTAGTGGTCGTGTCTTGACCAGCAACTCAGCGGTTCTTGAATGGTTGACTCAATATTCGACTTCGTCGCAAAGTGACATCAGACACCCCCACAGTTCGGCCTGTTATCCACTTGATTATGATGTAACCGATCGCAATTGGGAGCCGGGTGATGAAGGGGCTTCATCATCATCAGGAGAAAAGGCATGTAGCTTGCGCTGGAGCCAACAAGTTGGTAGCATGGCCGTGAGTCAGCAGGGGGGCAGCAGTGGGAGGTCGGGAGCCAAATGTGCCCGGGGTAGACCATCCGCTTCGCAAAGTAGTAGTTTAGGGGTCCAGGGAGTCAGTGGCGGTACCAGTCAGTCAGTGCAGACTGTTGGGGGGAACATGAACATGGCCATTTGTCTAATCTGTGGGCAGAAGGTTAAGCGTGGCCAGGGTGCCAATGTTGGCACCACAACCCTGCATCAACATATGCAGCATCACTATAAAGTGGCCTGGGAGAACCAGGGCTCCAATGTGGTGGTCCAGCCTGCCGCAGCAACCGCTGCAACACCCAGTGGCATGCAACCAATTTCAGGCAGTCAAGGCTCCACCACCTCAGCCGAATGAAGCTGTCGGTCCTTTCCATCATCTGCTGGTCCTGATGCTCCTGCTCCTCCTCCTCCTAGTGAGTCATTCCGTCAGCAATAGATCACCGAAGCGATTGCCAAGAGACAACAGTATGCGTGCACTCATCCAATGGTGCAGAAGCTGAATGTGCTTCTGGCCAAGTTACTGGTACTGCAGTCCCTCCCTTTCCAAGTAGTGGACTTTGCACCTTTCAGAGAACAGATGGCTTGTCCCGAGCCGAGGTGGAGAGTCCCAAGCTGTCATTTCTTTGCCAAAATGGCAGTACTAGCCCTGCACACATATGTAGAACAGAAGGTAGGCCAGTCCTTGAGCCTGTCGGTATCTGTCAAAGTGCATGGAAGCGCCGACGTGTGGAGCTGTAACTACGGTCAAGGACAATATATGTCCTTTATGGCCCACTGGGTAAATGTGGTTCCTGCCCAGCCAAACCAGCAACTTGGCCAGGTGATGCCGCTTCCACCTCCACATTCTCACGCCGTTGGTCCTGCGACATGTCCGCCTCTGCCTCCTCATCCTCCACCTTGTCCTCAGCCTACACTGCAGGGGCAATTCACAGTGCCCCACCAGCATACCAAATGTGCAGGGCACTGTGGTGTCATGCTGTTCTGCACCTAGTTTACCTGGGTAAACAGAGTCACACAGGGAAAGAACTGCTCCGCGTTTTTCATCAATAAATCAACTCCTGGCTTTCTCCGTGACAACTCAAAATCGGAATCATGGTGACCAACAACGGGAAGAACATTGTGTTGGCACTGCTGAGCCATGCGCCCTGCATGGCGCACGTGTTTAATCTGGTTGTCAAGTGGTTCCTGAAGTCTTCCACCCTTCTGCAAGACATCCTAAAAATGGCCAGGAAACTTTGCATGCACTTCAGCCACACCCCAAGCACACCCTCCTTGAGCTACAGCGGCGCCCCCAACATAGGCTGATATGCGACATTTCCACCCATTGGAATTCTACCCTCCATATGCTGGACGGACTGTACGAACATAGAAAGGCCATATACAATTTCTTGATGATACAGGCAGACAGAGATACTCCCCTGTGTAACTATGATGTTAGCCAGTGGCAGCTCATGCATGATACCTGCCGTTTGCTCATGCCCTTTGAGGAGGCCACTTTATTTGTTAGTTGCCAGGATTACGGGATGAGCAACGTCATTCCACTAATTCATATCCTGGAAAAGATGCTGGCAAATCTGGCTGGTCAGGGGACTGGAGATGTGGCGCCTAGATCTCACGGCCACATGTGCCCTGTGGGGGCTGAACTGGAGGAAAAGGTGGAGGACATTGGAGCACAAGCAATGTAGCTGGAGTAGCTGGAGAAGCTGGAGGAGAAAGAGGGAGATGAGGAAGAGGAGGCAGAGGCAGTATGGCACACCATGGCAGTATGCAGTGGAGATGGAGGCAGGGAGTCCCTCTGAGTCACTTGCGCAAATGGCCCGATGCATGCTCACTTGCTTGCGTAGTGACAGCCGAATTTTCACCATTCGGCAGAGGGATGACTACGGGCTCTCCACCATGTTAGACCCTCGATACTGGTCCAAAACAGGGGTCTTTTTTTACACCTGCTGAGAGTGAGGACAAACTGAACTACTTTAGATACATCCTATGTAGTCAGTTGGCCTCTGCCTATCTGCGCCATCGTCCATCCTCTCGCAGGTCTGACCAGGGGGGCCCACTGCGCTCACGTTCCACTGCCATGGCTGCTGGGGAGGGGTGGGGTGGCAGGAGCAGTACCAGCTCTATCAGCCGCAGCCTGAGTCTAGAGTTGCTGATGAGCAGCTTATCATGCTGTTCCCACCCTCCCCACTACATGACTGGGCCACTATTTTGCCTTTTTGGCCTGGTTGACATCATCTTTTTTTTTACCCTTCTTCTGACCTGTCAGAAGGGAGGAAAAATGAGACATACAACGGATCCTGTCTGTGTAGCAGTTGTAAGGTCTGTATGGTCCCATCAGAATTGGCTTATGATTTGGTAGCCAAAAGCAGGAGTGGTTACAAAACACAGAAGACATGCAAATATTCCATTCACGTGTCATCTCTGTTTTGGATCCACTCCAGTTTTTTGGGGCATTAGCAATACTGATGGATTACTGACCAAATGCTAGACAGGATCTGTTTTTTGGGGGGTTATTGTTCTGACGGATCAGAGGAAGAGAAATATAATCAGTGACGTCAACACAAACTTACTGCTGACACCCTCTCCACTCTGTCAGGGGGCTCTACTTGTAAAAGCGTGTAATAGAACAGGTTTTGTAGACATCTATGTGGAATCAGCTGACGACGGTGTAAAAGAAGTGCGCTCTTTCACGCTATAGTAGGCCTCTGCATGGTTCTTTATACAATACGCTAACATCGACCTGTAAGGCTGAGTTTACACTTGAGTTATTTGGTCAGTTTTGGCCCCGTAACTGCCCAAAGAAGTGAAGTGTGCAGTGATTCTAAGAGCGACGCCTGTCATCTGCATGTCATACGGACTCACAGTATTGTTTCACTACCACAGCAGACTCCCTATGCAGTTTACTGCAAGGCACAGTGTTCTACACCACTATACAGGCTCTCTGCAGACAGGAAATAGCTGTTTTTTTAACACGAGTCGCCACAAATTAATTCGGATCTGAACAAATCTTTTTTCGGAAAATTCTGCGAACCGACTGAATCTAATTTTTGACAAAATCTCTCATCTCTAGTGGTCTCACTTAGTGATTTGTTAAATGGCAGGACTATTTTTTTTATCACATGTATCTATGCCCCTTTTGAAGCAACCCATGATCGTATTGGTCTTTGCAGCAGCTGCCTGGCACTGGTTTCTACAGCTTAGTTTGCTGTCCACTAAAAAGTCATTTTCCATGTCAGTGTTACCCAGTGTTTTACTATTTAGAATTCTGCCATAGTTTTATGGGTTTTATTTTTGGAGCATTCACTATGCTCTAAAACAGACTTGTGCTCTTCATTCTCTAGGTCAGTACAATTACGGTGATACCACATATGTATAGTTTTACTTGTGTTTTAATACTGAACAAAAAAGAATTGTAATACTGTACACAAGTAATGACCCTGGAAGACTAGTACAGACTCGGGGGGGGGGGGGGGGGGACGTTCTTGCCTGTGAAGCACCCATTTGACCTACCTTAACTTCCCTGATGGCAGTCCTGGCTATAGTTATGATATGGCTCTAAAACTCTGGAGCTGATTGAGTCAATACTTCTACCTACATTCTTCATAGTCTTTATTCCCAAAACCACAATTTACTTAGAAAACTGTGGCATTTGGAGTTTACTTCAATGATGGACATTCATCATTGCTTTTGTTATACACAGCAACTATTGGTCTGATTGGACAAAAATTAGTCAGATAATCTAATGGTGTAATACAGGCCTAAAATAGTCTATTATCACATTAATCCCTTGTATCTTGTAAACACCCGCCTTACAGTATATGAAATAAACTGCACCAGGTAAAGGCACCCGCAAGCTAAAATGACTTCCTAATGTCGAATAGAAATTTTATTTTGTAGCTGTTAGTCCAATATTTTACAGCAGTCATTAGATACTCTGAGAGTCATTCCGTGTGCAGCAGAGAGTCTTTTCTAGTGAATTATTAAATATTCTTGCTTCTATAGCTATGTTATCATTTGTGACTATGTGCTTTTTTACAATTTCAATTAACTTGTTATCAGTATGACAGGAATTGTGATCCCTCAGCCAGTATGAGATATCACTATCAAAATAGTTGATAAAATGGATTGGATGTTTCAGTATGGATATTGAATTAGTATAAAAATAAATATCACTATATCAGTGCTCCAGACTAAAAAAAAAAAAAAAAAAAAAAAAAAAGTAGCCATTGGTATTTTAAAATAATTATATAGTTTAGACTTTTCGGACGCAGCGCTATGTAATATGTTTATTTATTTATTGTTTATTTATTTTATATGTAAAATTGGGAAAGGGGGGATTTAAACTTAATATTTTAGGGTACTTTCACACTAGCGTTTTTCATTTCTGGGATAGAGTTCCGTCACAGAGGCTCTATACCGGAAAAGAACTGATCAGTTTTATCCCCATGCATTCTGAATGGAAAGCAATCCGTTCAGGATGCATCAGGATGTCTTCAGTTCAGTCATTTTGACTGATCAGGCAAAAGATAAAACCGTAGCACGGTTTTATCTCAGGCAAAAAAAACTGAAGACTTGCCTGAATGCCGGATCCGGCATTTTTCCTTATAGGAATGTATTAGTGCCAGATCCGGCATTCAAAATACCGGAATGCCGGATCCGTCTTATGCACAGACCGGTAAAAATGTGTCAAAATATACAAGACAGATCAGTCTGTCTGCATGACAAGCGGAGAGATGGATTTGTTCTTGCAATGCATTTGTAAGATGGATCCGCATCTGGATGCGTCTCACAAATGCTTTGAGTCACATCCAGATCGGCGGATCCGGTAGGCAGTTCCAACGACGGAACTGCCTGACGGATCACACTGCCGCAAGGGTTAAGTAGCCTTAGTGTTTGTGTTTTTTTTTTGCTTACTATTAGCCCCCTTAGGGGCTGGAACCCTTGTCCTATTAACCCTTAGGCCTTTCAAATGGGCGAGATTTCTGCGCGGGTGCAATGCGTGAGGTGAACGCATTGCACCCGCACTGAATCCGGACCCATTCACTTCTATGGGGCTGTGCACATGAGCGGTGATTTTCACACATCACTTCTGCGTTGCGTAAAAATCGCAGCATGCTCTATGTTGTGCGTTTTTCACGCAACGCAGGCCCTATAGTAGTGAATAGGGCTGTGTGAAAATCGCAAGCATCCACAAGCAAGTGCGGATACGGTGCGATTTTCACGCATGGTTGCTAGGATGAAAGTCTATTCAATGTGTTATTTTCACTTATAACATGGTTATAAGGGAAAATAATAGCATTCTTTAATACAGAATGCTTAGTAGGTCAATTGAGGGTTAAAAAAATAATATATTAACTCACCACCTCCAATTGATCGCGTAGCTTCCGCTCTCCTGTTATTTCTTCAGGACCTGTCAAAGGACCTGTGGTGACATCACTTTGCTCGTGACATGGTACATCACATGATCCATCACCATGGTAATGGACCATGTGATGAGCTCAGTGACGTCACCACAGGTCCTTTGACAGGTCCTGAAGAAAGAACAGGAGACCGTCAGCTAGGCGATCAATTGGAGGAGGTGAGTTAATTATTTTTTTTTTAACCCTCATTGGCACTGCGCCACCATTGTTTATTATACTGGGGTGTTGGGGGGCAGCGCACTGCGCCACCAATGTAAATAACTGGCCTGTTAATACAAATACAGGAGGCGGGTGCCAGAATCAAATAGCCGACACCTGACCTCTATGACAGGGAGCTGCGATCAGCTGCAGTTAACCCCTCAGGTACCGCAATACTGTTCAGGATAAAAGTCTCAGAAAACCCCTTTTAACACCTTAAGGACCCAGGATGAGAATGCCCGTCCTAAATGGCCGGTACTTTGCGCCCCAGTTCCTCCCCCCCATGAGCAGTCCGTCAATCAGCAGCACGGATCCAGCTGTTACTGACAGCCGGATCCCTGCTGCATCCATCAGCATCGGTGATAACACAGATGCCGGTGGATTAACCCCTCATATGCTGCGGTCAGTGCTGACCGCGGCATATGGGAGGTTTGCATTCCCTCTCCCTAGCCATCGGGTCCCCGCGCTGTGGTGACGGGGACCTGATGGTTGCCATGGCAGCCCTAAGCCATTCCAAGGCCTTGGGGCCTGGCATGTACGGAGGCCTATGAGACCCAGCCCCCAGACTGGGTCTCATAGGCATGGTATCAGTGTATTACATTGTGTAATACACTGATAGTCAATGCAGTACAGTACAGATGTATTGCGCTGCACTGAAACAGGGATTAGAGAATAAAAAATATAAAGTTTTATTAAAAAATCCCTTTTCCCATAAAAAGAAAAAAAATTGTAAAAAATAGAAAAAAAAAAAAAAACAGACATATTAGGCATCACCGTGTGCATAACAACCCACTCTATAAAAATATCACATGATCCACCCCGTCTGGTCAACACCGTAAAAAAAGAAAATTAATAAAAACTGTGCTAAAAAAAGCTATTTTTTCTCATCTTTTATCACAAAAAGTGTAATACCAAGTGATCAAAAAGTAATGTGTACCCTAAAATAGTACCAATCAAACTGTCATCTTACCCTGCAAAAAATGAGTTCCTACCTAAGACTATCGCCCGGAAAAAAAAAAATATATATGGCTCTCAGACTATGGAGACAACAAAACATGATTTTTTTTTGTTTCAAAAATGCTTCTATTGTGTTAAATGTAAAAAAAAAAAAAAGTAGACATATTAGGTATCGCCGCATCCGTAACAACCTGCTCTATAAAACTTCCATATGACCGAACCCCTTTAGGTGAACACCGTAAAAAATAAAAAATAAAAAGAGTGTCAAAAAAGTCACATTACATCACAAAAAGTGTAATACCAAGCGATCAAAAAGTAATAGGCTCCCTAAAATAATACCAATCAAACCAGCATCTCATACTGAAAAAAGCGAGCATATTACCTACATAAGACAGTCTCACAAAAAAAAAAAACTATGGCTTTCAGAATATGGAGACAAAAATGCTTTATTATGTAAAACTGAAACAAACAACCAAAAAAAGTCATATTTGGTATTGTCGCGTCCGTAATAACCTACTTTATAAAAATATCACATGATCTAACCTGTCAGATAAACATTGTAAATAACAAAAAAAAACAGTGCCAAAACACCTAGTTTTTGTTACATTGCCTCACAAAAAGTGTAATATAGATCAACCAAAAATCATGTGTACCCTAAAATAGTACCAACAAACCTAGCACCTTATCCAGTAGTTTCCAAAATGGAGTCATTTTTTTGAAGTTTCTACTCTAGGTGTACATCAAGGGGTCTTCAAATGTGACATGGCAACTTAAAATTATCCCAGTTAAATCTGCCTTCCAAAAACCATATGGCATTCCTTTCCTTCTGCGCCCTGCCGTGTGCCTGTACAGCAGTTTATGACCACATATGGTTTTTTTCTGTGAACTAAAGAATAAGGGTAATAAATATTAAGTTTTGTTTGGCTGTTAACCCTTCTATTGTTACTGGAAAAATTTTATAAAATCGAAAATTTGCCAAAAAATTGAAATTCTGAAATTTCATCTCCATTTTCATTTAATTCTTGTGGAACACCTAAAGGGTTAACAAAGTTTGTAAAATCAGTTTTGAATACCTCGAGGGGAGCAGTTTATAAAATGGGGCCATTTATGGGTGGTTTTTATTAGGTAAGCCTCATAAAGTGAATTCAGACCTGAACTGGTCTTTAAAAAGTGGGTTTTGGAAATTTTATATAAAATTTCAAGATTAAACTTCTAAGCCTTCTAACATCCCCAAAAAAGAAAATGTCATTTACAAAATGATCCGAACATCAAGTAGACATATGGGAAATATAAAGTAATAACTGTTTTAGGAGGTATCACTATCTGTTTTAAAAGCAGAGAAATTGAAATTTTGAAAATTGCTAATTTTTCCAAATTTTTTGTAAATTTGGTATTTTTTTATAAATAAAAATGAAATATTTTGACTCAAATTTACCACTATCATGAAATACAATATGTGATGAGAAAACAGTCTCAGAACGGCCTGGATAAGTAAAAGCTTTTTAAAGTTATCACCACATAAAGTGACACATGTCAGATTTGCAAAAAATGGCCTGGTCCTTAAAGTGAAAAATGGCAAGGTCCTTAAGGGGTTAAGTGAAGAAGCTGTTTGTGTGGTAGCTGGATATAAACTGTTGCTTTACAATTTGCTCACTTCTCTGTATTACTATTGGTTGTAGACCCTGTAATATTTGGTATAGTATAGTAATGGAGACCTTTTGTTTTCAATATTTATGTAAAAGGACCGGTAAACCAAGAGTAAACATGGCAAAGATAAGATGGTTATTTGAACGAGTAGTAGGGCACACCTACACTTGGACACACATAGGAGATTTAGTAAATACAATTTATTCAAACAAACACTGTGTGCAATGACACATATGTATAATAACACATAGAATATAATTAAACAAATATTTGCATGCTATAAATTCTCATAAAAATAAATAAAATCTATAAAAATGTTCACTGAATCACACACTTGAATGTAGTCCTGAAAAAAGGGAGCCTGATGTAGACAGAGAAGGATGGATCCTTCCAACTATGTTTGTCTGTGAAATGATGCTTGTATAGCAAGTCAGAAATATTCAGCTCTTTAAAATAGTTTGTAGTATTCAGGAAATGCAAGGCAAAGTTCACAGGAGTAAGTGGTCTTGTCACTTATATTCCTTTTGTTTGGTTTTGGTGTCCCAAAGCTCACTTTATATATGCACTAGTTCAGCAATAGTTTTTTACTCACGATTGTGCCGGCTGTATTGCAGTTAGCGTGGCGTCCCACGTATGTTCCGCTTGCAGGCAGTGATGTAGCTTCCAGGGTATGGATCCAGGGATCTTCGGTCATCAATTGCAGGAGTGCTGCAGTGCGGAATTTGTAGGTGGGGATTCCTACCAGGTGCTGGTTTTTACTGCAGCCATCAGTCTTAGATTTTCTCCTGCCAATTTTGTTAGATACCGATCCCTTTCCTTATAGTTGGTATAAAGCGCTTCAATACTCCGGTTATATATTCAGTTTCATGGGATCCTCTTTTACCAAACGCGTTTCGGAGTTGGCTACTTCCTCAGTCCTCTGCCACTGATGGCTGCAGTAAAAACCAGTCTGCTGCTTAATCAGAGCACCTGGTAGGAATCCCCACCTACAAATTCCGCACTGCAGCACTCCTGCAATTGATGACCGAAGATCCCTGGATCCATACCCTGGAAGCTACATCACTGCCTGCAAGCGGAACATACGTGGGACGCCATGCTAACCGCAATACAGCCGGCACAATCGTGAGTAAAAAAACTATTGCTGAACTAGTGCATATATAAAGTGAGCTTTGGGACACCAAAACCAAACAAAAGGAATATAAGTGACAAGACCACTTACTCCTGTGAACTTTGCCTTGCATTGCCTGAATACTACGAACTATTTTAAAGAGCTGAATATTTCTGACTTGCTATACAAGCATCATTTCACAGACAAACATAGTTGGAAGGATCCATCCTTCTCTGTCTCTACATCAGGCTCCCTTTTTTCAGGACTACATTCAAGTGTGTGATTTAGTGAACATTTTTATAGATTTTATTTATTTTTATGAGAATTTATAGCATGCAAATATTTGTTTAATTATATTCTATGTGTTATTATACATATGTGTCATTGCACACAGTGTTTGTTTGAATAAATTGTATTTACTAAATCTCCTATGTGTGTCCAAGTGTAGGTGTGCCCTACTACTCGTTCATATATACATTATTTTCCGAAGATTGGGTGTAATCTTCTTTGTAGGTGCACCCACCCCTATCATTGTCCAGGAAGTGAGCCCTCTCTAAACACTATTTTCAAAGATAAGATGGTCTCTAAGGATTACGGAAAGTGAGAACCACTAAATGGATTTTCTAGCTATGTATATATCAAAGATATATACCATAAGTTCTGCTAGTTTAGTGTACACGGTATACATACTTGTTCTATTTTTAACACATAGGCATCCACTAATGTAATTCTACTATTTTATTGGTCTGATTATTTTACTAAAAATACGCTTTCCATAACCCCCCCCCCCCCACCGCCCTACGTCTGTAAGGTTTCCGCCTGCCTAAGGCTACTTTCACACTAGCGTTCGATCGGATCCGTTCTGAACGGATCCGATCATAATAATGCAGACGGAGGCTCCGTTCAGAACGGATCCGTCTGCATTATTTTAGCATATAACAGCTAAGTGTGAAAATAGCCTCGGACGGATCCGTCCAGACTTTCAATGTAAAGTCAATGGGGGACGGATCCGCCTGAAGATTGAGCCATATTGTGGCATCTTCAAACGGATCCGTCCCCATTGACTTACATTGTAAGTCTGGACGGATCCGCACGGATCCGCACGCCTCCGCACGGCCAGGCGGACACCTGAACGCTGCAAGCAGCGTTCAGCTGTCCGCCTGTCCGTGCGGAGGCGAGCGGAGCGGAGGCTGAATGCCGCCAGACTGATGCAGTCTGAGCGGATCCGCTCCATTCAGACTGCATCAGGGCTGGACGGCTGCGTTCGGGTCCGCTCGTGAGCCCCTTCAAACGGAGCTCACGAGCGGACCGACGAACGCTAGTGTGAAAGTAGCCTAACTAAGCAGGTGTGAACCTGTATATGGATTTTATTGTTGTTGTCATTTTATCTTTTTTATTATTAATTTTTTACTCCTATTTGTCCTCAATTTGACTGCTATTTCTAAACCTATGGTATGTATGTATATATTTATTTACTTGTCTATCTATATATTTTATGTACAAGTCTAAAACTTAGGAGTGTCTTTCTCCTTACTGGATTGAGTGTCCCTTGTTGATAAAACTAAAGCAGGGAGGAATCATGACTTCAGATGGAAAAAAAGACGAATATCCTAAAAAACTAATATATTCGATATAGTGCTATATATTAGTTTTTTTTTTTATCAGTTCAGATGATCCCTCCCTGCTTCTAGCTTGTGGGCCAATGAGAAGGCTGCAATATCTTTGATTTTAGGAGTAGGGTTGATTGCGAATTTTCGTAATGCAAATTTTCATAATGAGACCTTTCGGAATGCGAATTTTCGTATCATTATAATTCGCTATATTGCTATATATTCTTGTTTTAAAATATTACAAATATTCTTTAAAAAAAAGAGCAATTTAGCTAATATAGTGCTATAATCTTCTTCGTCTAATAGTTGTAATTTTTTTCTCATCTGAAGTTCAGATTGAAAAAAAATTACAACCATAAAAAAAGACTATAGCACTATATTAGCTAAATTGTTCTACATTTTTTTTTTTTGAATATTCGCTATATTGCTATATATTATTGTTTTAGAATATTACGAATATTCTAAAAAACAAATATATTAGTTTTTTTTAGAATATTCGTATTTTTTTTAAATCTGTACAGTTGTTCCACTTTGGCATACTCCTCCCCGACAAGCGTCCTCGTCACCATGGGAACGTCTGGGGGTTAGAATATACCATTGGATCTGAGTTTTCACAATCTCTTTGATTCTCATTGCAAAAATTTGCAATCAACACTACTCCTAAAGTCAAAGATATTGCAGCCTTCTCATTGGCCCACAAGCTAGAAGCAGGGAGGGATCATGTGTACTGATTTAAAAAAAATCTCGAATATTCAAAATTATGAATATATATCACTATATTCTAAATATTCCCGAATTCTCAAAGTGCCGATATTCGCAATAAAAATTCGCAATTCGAATATTCGTGATCAACACTAGAAATCACATTGTATGATTTTTATGTTCAGCAGTGCAAGACAAATAAATTCTTTAAAACGCACACAATGTGATTTCCAGATTTTTTTTATTTTTATTCTGTCTCTCAGAGTGGGAATGCACCTACAATGTGAATTTTAGACCCCTCCATGATTTCTAAGTGGGAGAACTTGTAAAATCGCAGGGTGTTCAAATACTTCTGTTCCTCACTGTATATATATTGTAGGAAGGCGCAAGGGTCCGTCATTGACATAAGGTACGTGTCACCGAGGTTCCTGGCCACGGTGAGATAAGAACCGGAAATTTTGTGTATCAGGGGTAGCTAGTGCTCGCTGACACTGTTTTACTTAGTGTGGCTGTAAAGCCAATCTGGACCGGTTCTTTTTGGGAGCAGCCAAAGAGCAGGGTGGGTGGCTGTTCCCCATGTCCAGGCCAGGTTTTGGGCGATACGCCATACTGCAAGGCTGAGAGCTGCATGAGAGCTGCCTGCTGGGAGTCAGGCGCCCTAAAGCCTGCTGTGGTCTGCCAGGTGATTTATGTTATTTTGGGGGCTCTTGCTGTGTGAACTAACACCAGGACCCTGTAAAGCATTGCTTTTTTTTTTTTTTCTGCCTTTTCTGTGTGAATAAACACTGGACTTTTGTTTTTTCAACCATGGTCTTGTCTCTGTATTGCGTCCGCTTAGGCTACTTTCACACTAGCGTTCGGTATTCCGTTCGTGAGCTCCGTTTGAAGGAGCTCACGAGCGGACCCGAACGCAGCCGTCCAGCCCTGATGCAGTCTGAATGGAGGCGGATCCGCTCAGACTGCATCAGTCTGGCGGCGTTCAGCCTCCGCTCCGCTCGCCTCCGCACGGACAGGCGGACAGCTGAACGCTGCTTGCAGCGTTCGGGTGTCCGCCTGGCCGTTCGGAGGCGTGCGGATCCGTGCGGATCCGTCCAGACTTTCAATGTAAGTCAATGGGGACGGATCCGTTTGAAGATGCCACAATGTGGCTCAATCTTCAAGCGGATCCGTCCCCCATTGACTTTACATTGAAAGTCTGGACGGATCCGTACTAGGCTATTTTCACTTACCTTGCTAAATAACACACTGGGTGCATATTCACTCTACGCAATGTGTGGTAGCCTTACCCTGCCTACCAGAGCAAATCCCTACTAAATGTGTGTGTATGTGTGTGTGTATATATATATATATATATATATATATAGTTCATGGGAAAAGATTCAGTATACCCTGTATTTTATACAATTACATTTACTGAATCTTTTCTATAAAACGATACATCAATCGGCTCAGCCCCTCCTGCTCTATAACATGCTGCCTGCAGCTCAGACACCATGTTCAGCGTGACAGGTTCCCTTTAAGAGGATAAAAACAGCTTTGCTCCTCTTACAGAGAGAGCACATTTTTTGCTATTATAGTCTACTGCCATGGGTTACCGCTGACCCTGCCATGAAGGCAATACTACCCCGTTGACTGTCGAACTGTTATATGACTGAACTGTACAGAACATGCCAGTGTACGTGAAATGTGATAATGGCTATGTTTATATACTGTAAGTTATCTCATAGCTCCTCTCACTTAAGTGTGCCCTGTAATGTGATGCTATGCACCTTCAATCCACTTCTAGAGGCCAGTTAGGTAACCAGATATGTATATGCACTATTGTGGGTGAAACTAACTGTATACTATGCCTACAGATGTATGCTGCTGAGTGCTAACATCACAGACAGCAAAATCTCAGCCTGGGAGTCATATTCCCTCATTCAGGATGTCGATGGGTATTACATATTTGCATGTTATAAACATCTTAGGCGGGGTGCTGGCTCTGCTTAAACAGACCAGGTGGTATGGAGACTTTTAAGCAGTGCTGCATAGTATGGAGACTTATTGGCAATGCTCCATGGGAAAAAATGCAAAGAAGTATCTCCCAGGGAAAGAGAACCATCTCACAAGCGCCACCTTCTGGAAGTGACTCCCTATGATTCGAAGTCTGACTTTTTAACAAGCCATGGAACATGAAAAATAATGGATATTTTTTTGGGCTATTGCTCCTTGTCATGTTCGAAGGCTTGTTAAAAAGTCAGACTTTGAATCATAGGGAGCCAATTCCAGAAAGTGGTTCTAGTAAGATGGTTCTCTGTCCCTTTATGTTATAAACAGCATTGTGATTATGCTGCTCCCTAGTGGCTGATTGTGTTATTGCTATTTGATAAAATGCTATTTAGAGCTCGTTCAGACGGCCATATGCTGTCCGCAAAAATGCAGATCCGTTTTTTTACGGACAGTTCAGCATGTCCTCAAAAAACGGATTGCATTCCGTTTTTTTTCCTGATCCATACTAACAAGTATGGATTTTCACTGACAAGTATAGGACGTGTTTCATTTTTTGCTGAGCCGTGCAATGGAAAAAAAGGGCCCCATAGAAGTGAATGGGACAGCATCTAATCTGCAAAAAAACTGATCCGCATTTTTGCAGACAGCATACGGCTGTCTGAATGAGCCCCTAGTGTGCTGCCTGTTTGGTCACATCCTTATTATGCAGGTCCTCAAGCAAAAGGGGAACCATGTGCCTGTGAATTGATAAATAGTAGACCAACAGGGAGAGAGAACAGGCTGGCAGACTGCAAAGCCAGAGAGAGAGAGAAACTGCTTAAGGCCTCTTTCACACTACAGTATGTCCATTTCAGTGTTTTGCGGTCCGTTTTTCACGGATCCGTTCAGTTTTTTTGCTTCCGTTGTGGTTCCGTTGTTCCGTTCCGTTTTTCCGTATGGCGTATACAGTAATTACATTGAAAAAATTGGGCTGTGCATAACATTTTCAATAGATGGTTCCGCAAAAAACGGAACGGATACGGAAGACATACGGATGCATTTCTGTATGTGTTCCGTTTTTTTTGCGGACCCATTGACTTGAATGGAGCCACAGACTGTGATTTGCGGACAAATATAGGACATGTTCTATCTTTCAACGGAACGGAAAAACGGAAATACGGAAACGGAATGCATACAGAACACATTCCATTTTTTTTTTTTTGCGGAACCATTGAAATTAATGGTTCCGTATACAGAATGCAAAAAACGGACCGCAAAACGGAAAAAAAAAACGGTAGTGTGAAAGAGGCCTTACACTGTATTTCGCTAGCTAGCAAGTGGGGTTGAGTGTTGCTTATTAATTGGCCCACCACATCAGGACACAGATAGGGCCACTGAGCAGCTGAGACCTGTCCTCTTAGCTTCTGTACCCCAATAGCTGCTAGAAACCTATGGACAAACCTGCACAAATGAACACAGTTGTGAAGGAGATACCATGACCTGAAAGCACCAGTGGATAGTGAGCACAATGGCCCCTTTAAAAGTGTCGACTCTGCACACAATTATCGGGAACAAGTCATTTGTTCCCAACAAAAACCTGCTTGTCAGAGGAGGTGAGATCTGCATTTAAATGCAGCATTCATCTCCTCTGTATCTGCAATAACTATTCCCCATACAGTTTCATTGCTTCTGGACAAAAGATCACTCTTTACACAGAAATGTTGGCGTCCACATCAACAATGCTTTCAACCGATGAATGAATGTTAGCCCTGATCATGGGCCACCTATCAGGAATAAGTGCTTGTACAAATGTTTGTTTCCGATAGTCGGCCCAATAATTGGCTCTTGTGCAGTGGCCTGTGTCTTGTTAGGAGAGAGATGCCATACCCAAAAGAGACGCCATTACAGAGTGTGAGGAGTGCTCCATGAGGAGAATTACAGTGGCCTGTAAAGTGGAAAAGCCATCTTCAATGCTGCCTACTACAGGGAGACTCAGACAGGATGACAGCACCCAGGAAAGTTGGCGCAATGCCAGGATGCTCCACTGTGTAGCATTCCCTCGTCTTTAACCGACAGTTTGTAAATGTCTCACTTTCAACATACACTCACCTAAAGAATTATTAGGAACACCTGTTCTAGTTCTCATTAATGCGATTATCTAGTCAACCAATCACATGGCAGTTGCTTCAATGCATGTAGGGTTGTGGTCCTGGTCAAGACAATCTCCTGAACTCCAAACTGAATGTCAGAATGGGAAAGAAAGGTGGGCTACAACAGCAGAAGACCCCACCGGCTACCACTCATCTCCAATACAAATAGCAAAAAGAGGCTACAATTTGCACGAGCTCACCAAAATTGGACTGTTGAAGACTGGAAAAATGTTGCCTGGTCGGATGAGTCTCGATTTCTGTTGAGACATTCAAATGGTAGAGTCCGAATTTGGCGTAAACAAAATGAGAACATGTATCCATCATGCCTTGTTACCACTGTGCAGGCTAGTGGTGGTGGTGTAATGGTGTGGGGGATGTTTTTTGGGCACACTTAGGCCCCTTAGTGCCAATTGGCCATCGTTTAAATGCCACGGGCTACCTGAGCATTGTTTCTGACCATGTCCATCCCTTCATGACCACCATGTACCCATCTTCTGATGTCTACTTCCAGCAGGATAATGCACCATGTCACAAAGCTAGAATAATTTCAAATTGGTTTCTTGAACATGACAATGAGTTCACTGTACTAAAATGGCCCCCACAGTCACCAGATCTCAACCCAATAGAGCATCTTTGGGATGTGGTGGAACAGGAGCTTCGTGCCCTGGATGTGCATCCCTCAAATCTCCATCAACTGCAAGATGCTAGCCTATAAATATGGACCAACATTTCTAAAGAATGCTATCAGCACCTTGTTGAATCAATGCCACGTAGAATTTAGGCAGTTCTGAAGGCAAAAGGGGGTCTAACACCGTATTAGTATGGTGTTCCTAATAATTCTTTAAGTGAGTGTATGTGTTCTATGATTTATTGTGAATTAAATAGGAGTCTATGGGAAATCATTGCATTCTGTTTTTGTTTACATTTATTTAAGTTTTTCACAGTGTCCCAACTTTTTTGGGAATTAGGATTGTAGAAGGGCCATGACAGCCAACCCTTACAGTAGACAGAAGAACATGGCACTCCGTCAAATCTGAGGTGCTAGAGAATGAGATCCACATGTGGTAAAATCACTCAACCCTTACGTGCGCCTGTTCATAAATAGGGAGGAGGTTCTTCTAACTTGACTGTGAAGTCATGTCACAGAATGATATCACGTTCAAAATCCATTGAAACAGTCAAGAAAAAGTTTCTTGCCACTTTTTTTATTTTTTATTGCTGCATCTGTACATTTGGTGTATCATACTCCAATCCACTTGTGATTATGAGTGGCATATTATATGAACTTCTTTCTTTTTCCATATGTTGATCATATTGAGGTTGTGTGAGCTTATTGTATAAAGAATCAACATAGTGTTACAGTAGAAGGATATATCCTTGTAACCAGACAAGAAGACAGCCCCCGATATGGTGTTCACTGAATGTAGCAAATCTAAAACCCTAGAACGATATCAGGATGACATCAAATTAGTGATCTCTACTAGGCCATTAACAAAGCCGTCTTCACCTCATATTTCATGGAACTGTTACGTGTTCATTTTTCAGATGAACAGCAAGTTGTTTGGCCTCTTGGAAACTTATACAATGGGAGTTTGACGGCATTTACTGGTTATTATTGATGAGGCTGTGGCTGCAGCTCTAATAGAATATATGGAATTACTCCTTTGCACGAGATTAGTGCTAGTAAAATCATCAGCACAATTTCCATTTAAGCTGTAAGACGTCTTCCTTCACAATGGATGTCTGTAAATATACTTTGACACCAAATGCAGAAGTTCTGCAATGCTTGCTTGTTTGATAATGTCCAAAGAGCTTGTGTTAGACTTTCGGCTCTGCAAATAGAAAAATACCCTCAAGCAAATTTTTCATTTTGCAAAACCTGCTGACTGCACATAAGATATTTTGCCAAAATAGAATTTCTGCTGTAAGCAGGTCTCATAGGAATCTTTATACTGTACATCCTTTATAAGAATTTGATGCTTGTAATTAAACTCTGCAAACCTTTGTCAAATCTTAGTAACCTTTAAATGCTAATCTCCCTTGTTTTATTGTGCATGTATTTATCTGGAACCGAAAGCAGATATATCACAGTCCCTCATCCTAAATCATTAGGAGTTTATGTAAAAAAGTTTTAGTCATAGCTAAGTGAAAAGTGGTGGAAAAAAGTAATGCTAAAAATCCTGTTACAACTGCATAAAGCAAAATGCACTACCTACCAAACTTATGGGGGGATTATGGCTATAAATACACAAAGTGCTGACTCGAGCATTATTTAAAGGGGTTTTCTGGGAGTTGAATATTGATGGCCGATCCTTAGGATATAGTACGATCGGTGGAGGTCCAACTTTTGTCTCCCCCACTGATCAGCTGTTTGAAGAGGGAATAGCACTTCAGTAATGGCCTCCTCACAGCTTACTAAATACAGTGCAGTACATTTTATAGTGGAGGTTATTGCAGCTCAAGCCCATTTACTTGACAATGTGACAATGAATGTGACATCACTGGCCTAGGAAGAGACTCACCAGAGCGCCATGGCCTCTTTAAACAGCTGATTGATGGGGGTGTGGAGGGCACTATTACTAATGGGGGAACTCTCAGGGAGCATTATCACAGTAAGGAGCACTATTAGAAAGAAATGCACTGGGAGAGGATTTCAATTGGTGGGACTTTTGGGAGCGCTATTAGTATGGGATGGGAAAATTATCTGTATAGTACTATTACTTCTTCAATACAGCACTTTGGGGGCATTGGGGAGCACAACGGGTAGCAGCAGGATAACACTCTTTGGGTGCCAGGAGAGGGATGATGATAGAAAAGTGAGGAATCTAAGATGTCTGTGTGGCAAACTGTGCAGAGACAAGACATAGCTGAAATAAGTTGGCATGGCAATCTGGCCTGAATGAAGAAGATGGAAAGAGGAGCCCACGTGACCTGGAGTTTGTTTAATTGGCTTAGTTAGAGTTGCGTGTGTTTTCCTGGGGCGGTATCAACCTCCGTACATACGATTTTTCACAGAATTATTAGTTTCTTTTTTGTAGCAATCAGCTGATGGTTTCAATACAGTAGGACATCGTCTCAATATAAGGATCTCATCCACTCCCACTATACGCGTTTCGAGGTTACAAACTAGCTACTGAGGAAGAGCGTATAGTGGGAGTAATCGTATGTACGGAGGTTGATACCGCCCCCGGAAAACACACGGAACTCTAACTAAGCCAATCAAACAAACTCCAGGTCACGTGGGCTCCTGTGACGTTCCGATCACGTGGGACGCTGAGAACACGTGGGACGCCGAACCGAAAACTGGAAGGAGGCCCCGGAGGCCCCGGATTACTGCAGCGACATCTCGGAGGTACACTGTAGGCGGACACACGCCACTGGGCAAAAGAAGAGGGGTGAGTGCACTGACCTGAGGTGGGACGCTGCCACGGTCAGACATAAAAAACTGAACAACAAGCAGTGAGTATCATTAGCTGGATACAACAACCCCTAATAAGCATTAATACCCAACAGTGTGTTATAAAATCGAGACTGTGAAGTATAATCTGTTTTATTGAAGTGCAATAATAGGACATTATCAAATGCACCTTATCAAGCGCATATTTGGAAACAAAATGAAATCCATGGGAAATTTTATGGAATAATTTTACAATGATATTTTAATCTATTAACAAGTAACTCCTCTACCAAACTTTATGGACTGCATGTATTATTTTTAGGAATTTAGGGACTGACTACATTGTGATTGAATATAGTGTGATTGAGTTTACTATCTGATTGTTTATATAATCTGTTATTATATCTCCTTGCATTGTCTATAGCAATTTTTTGATTGATTTTCAAACAATAAATGTGTTGTACCTACAATTACATTGTACCTGATATGTAGTACCAGATATTGAGTGCCCACTATACACTTTGTCTCTATCTCCAAACATAACACTTCCCATTTAAGCTAAATTCACAATCCATCCACAAAGCATTGTTCCAATAATCTTCTGGCTTGTCCAGGTGATCTTTAGCAAACAGATGGGCAACAATGTTTTTTTGGAGAGCACCATATTTCTCCTTGCAATCTTGCCATGCACACCACTGTTGTTCAGTGTCCTCCTGATGGTACACTCATAAACATTAACATTAGCTATTGTGAAAAAGGCCGTTAGTTGCTTAGAACATATTTTGGGTCCCCTTGTTACCTTGCGGATTATGACACACCTTGGCATGATCTTTGTTGGGTAACCACTCCATGGGACAGTAATAATGCTCTTGAATTGTCTCCATTTGTGAATCTGACGGTGAAGTCCAAACTCTTTAGAGGTGGTTTTATAACCTTTTTCAGCCTGATGAGCATCAGCAACTGTTTTGGTTATGTGCTCAGAAATATCCTTTGTTCATGATACATTTCACTTTCATAGATCCACCGACACTCTTAGACACATGATATTGGGTCATTTTCCTCAATAAATAAATGACCAGGTTAAATATTTTTGACTCATTTGTTTGATTCGGTTCTCTTTATTTACTAGGAAATTATTATGTATTTTTAGGACCAATTTATGCAGAAATACAGAAAACTTTGGAGTAAAAAAAACACTGTATACTTTTTTACAAAAAAGGAGGCCCTCAGAGAAATGATTGTCTTTTTCTACCTGGTACACTACATGGCATGTCCAACAGAACTTTCCCAAACACCAAACTGCCTGCAATATCAGTGTACCCTGGTCCCAGTCCCTGCTCCAATAGCTCTTTATAAGTAAGTTTACATCAAACCTATTCAACAACCTCCATTTCAGCAATAGCAGAAAAGCCTCATAAACATCTACAGCCCCCAGGCCTGGCCCCCATATTTCTTCACCACTTTAACACTTGGCTCCTACACTTTCTTTCTTCTGACATCCACACTATCTTTATGGGTGACATAAACATCCTCATTGCCACTTGCCACTCAGCTGCCTCTAAGCTCACTCACTTCATCCTTTGGCCTCTCGTAGTGGTCCTCCACTCCCACCCACAGAGATGGTCACACACTCAATCTTATCTTTACCCGCCTCTGCTCCCCATCTAACCTTTCCAACTTGCTTCTCTCTCCATCCGACCACAACCTTCTCACATTCTCTTTACTGGTCTCTTCAGCTGAACAATATGTCCACCTCCCACCTCTCTTCCTGCTCCTATTTTTACCAGCTACAATCCAGCTTCTGACCACACCACTTGACCGAGACTGCCCTGTCCTCCCCATCTCTTGGCATCAGGCAATTGGCCCTCTCCTGGATCACATCATACCTCACAGACTGGACATTTAGTGTCTCTCACTCACACTCCATCTCCTTGTCTCGTCCCCTCTCTATTGGTGTCCCTCAAGGCTTTGTCCTAGGTCCCCTGCTTTTCTTAATCTACACCTTTGGCCTGGGACAGCTTATAGAGTTCTATGGATTTCAGTATCACTTTTATGCTGCCGACATGCAAATTTACCTTTCTGGTCCAGATATCACCACTGTACTATCCAGAATCCCACAATGCTTATCCTCTATATCCTCCTTCTTCTCTACCTGCTTTCTAAAAATGTATATGGATAAAACAGAATTTATCATCTTTCCCCCATCTTACTCAACTCCCCCAACAGACCTATCTATCACGGTCAATGGCTGAACGCTCTCCCTGGTCAACCTAGTCCGCTGCCTTGGATTAAACTTTGATTCTGCCCTGTTCTTCAAAACGCACATCCAAGCCCTTTTCACCACCTGCCACTTCCATCTCAAAAATATCTCTAGAATCTGTGCATTCCTCAACCAGGAGTCTGCAAAAGTGCTTGCACATGCCCTCATCATCTCCTGCCTAGACTACTGTAACATTGGCACAGGAAATGCATTTGCTCTAATACAGTATATGGAGCTGTAAGGACTCAGCCCGCCAGCATACAGACTTTAGCAATAGAAATAGCAGATGCAGCACTCACTAATTGACCCAAGTATGTAAATGTGACCCCAGCATGCTGTGCAGAAGCATGGAGGATAGCTTTTAAAAGTTAAGAGCTAAGAAATTATATAATAAAACAGCATTTGAAGTGATATATTTCTGGTATTTGGTTTTGTCATTAATGGAAATGTATAAATGTTTTACAATAGTCCCCAAATGGTTTCAGTTATACCACAGAACTAACAGCAAGTAATCCTTTAGCTACACCCAATGTCATTCATCTTTAATTAGTCACAGTATTATTAACGCACTGGTATCTGTAACCGAACCCAGGGATCTCAGCAGATTCAGTAAAAGACAAGAGGTTTCTTCTTATAACACCAGTTATCTGCATCTGTCTCGTCCTCCGGACACTCTGTCATCAGCACAGAGCTTCCTTCACTTTAAGCCCTTTATGGAGCACCCAGTGGCAGAGATGATGACAGGTCCTAACAAGCGACTTCTCACAGACAGAACAGGTGGCAGAGCACCATCACATTCTTTTAAAACACTGGTTGATGTATTTTTAATGCCATCTACACAGAATTTTTTTTTTATATTTTTATTTGTTTATTCATTTATTTTATATGTATTTTTAACACTTTCAGTATCTCTGCTTGCTAACAAGGACAGGTGAAATAAATGCATAGATTATTAAAGGGTTATTTCCATTGCTCATTTGTCAGTTGATGCAAATCTTTCATCAGGAGGAAAGATGCTCCATTATTGGCAACACATCTCCCTGTGTAATCAGGAATTTGCTGCCATAGTAAATAGAACTGAATGACCGTGGTGGCAATTGTTCTTCCCACATTCAGTTTGCATTGGCCTATGTAGGCAGACTGCAGTACTGCAGAGGACTACTGCAAAGCGTTAACTAATACCAAAAGAGTTAATGCAATGTTCTTAAGTTAACTCTTTTTGTCTTTTTGTTTTTCAGTCCCTCAACACCTATATATTCTCCATATTAATAAAAAAATATTTTTATTGATGATAAATGTATTGGGGGAATATAAAGGTGTTAAGGACCTCAGACATTAGCCCTAGGTGTCTGCTGTGTGAAACATGTTTAAAGACCTGACTTCCACCATACATGTACAGCGGCGGTTAGAAAGGGGTTAAATGTTGTCATTTATTGTGTTTTATGTGAACTCAGTAGCAATATATTGGCAAGCTAACAGTTAACCAATTGGCAGCCATGGTTTAGGTTGCCAGGTGATGGCCTAGTTCCACCTCCTGGATAGGAGTTTTAGTGTAGTCTAGTCTAAGGAGAAGCTATAAGAAGGACATGCGTGCTGAGAGCTCCTGCATGGACTAGGCCCAAGCTCACAGGAGCTCTGTCTCTGAGTCTACAGCTGCCAGAGAAGCAACTCTAATACCAAAGTATCTCAAAAGGAAAGAGACCTGGCATTTAAGGCTACTTTCACACTAGCGTTTTTGCTGGATCCGGCAGGGTTTAGCAAAAACGCTTCCGTTACTGATAATACAACCGTCTGCATCCATTATGAACGGATACGGTTGTATTATCTTTAACATAGCCAAGATGGATCCGTCATGAACTCCATTGAAAGTCAATGAGGGACGGATCCATTTCCTATTGTGTCAGAGTTAAACGGATCTGTCCCCATTGACTTGCATTGGGGATCATGACGGATCCGTCTTGCTCCGCATTCCATGACGGAAATAAAACTGCAGCTTCCTGCGATTTGCTCTCCGGTATGGGAACACAACCAAACAGAACGGAATGCATTTTGGAGCATTCCGTTCTGATCAGTTACATTTTGTCCCCATTGACAATGAATGGGGACAAAACTGAAACGTTTTTTTTTCGGTATTGAGATCCAATGACGGTCCTGTTGTGAAAGTAGCCTTAGAAGGTCTAGGACCCACAAGCCCGTGCATTGGACTCAGACAGCAAAGTATTTTCATATTTATAGAAGAAATACTTTGCTGCTGTGAGAGAAAATACTGCTAAAACATCCCCCATACTTTGATAAGGATAGGCCACCGATTTCTAAATTTCTGCACTCAGTCCAGAAATTGCAGAAGAAGTTAATACCTCTGGTTCTGCTGAAAGACTATAAAGTGTTGTTTAGAAAAAGAGAGTAAGGGAGTACTACAACCACCATCATTGTTGCTTCTACACTATTATTGAGAGAGGATTACACTGTGATCTACCTGGGAACTGTGCCTTTTGCTGCTGTTTGTACTGCTACTTCTATCATGAAATTTGGAGAAATTTAGTAAAGAGAAGCCGTAGATATTGCATTCCACACTCCTGCTTTACACTCAGCCAAACCTGCTACATCAAGGGCACCCCAACTGACACCAGAGAGGAACCCCAATTCTAGGGAGAGTCACAGGGGGAGACGTGTGCCCTCCATTCACTGCACTGCCCCAGGAAGCACCGGAGCTTGAACTGTGCCGTTTGCTGCTATTTGTACTGCTACTTCTATCATGAAATTTAGAGAAATTTAGTAAAGAGAAGCTGTAGATATTGCATTCCACACTCCTGCCTTACACTCAGCCAAACCTGCTACATCAAGGGCACCCCAACTGACACCAGAGAGGAACCCCAATTCTAGGGAGAGTCACAGGGGGAGACGTGTGCCCTCCATTCACTGCACTGCCCCAGGAAGCACCGGAGGGAGGTCCACCACCTTGAACTGTGAGTACTACTTCCCCTTTCAGGACCATAACCACCACTCCAATCCTCTCTGCTCGCACTCCCCTGTTATTATCCATCAGCGCTTACACTGAACGAACATCAGGCAGTGTAATACTGTAAAGCCCTAAGACGGATTGGAATTAAAAAGGGGTAAGCAATTTAAAACATCAGGTAGTTTAACAAAAGTGTATTACAATATGCGCTGTTCCCAGCACATGTGGAGAGGTAAAGCTACGGTGGCCAACCCCTTTAAATAGTTTGGTCAGCATGGTAAGATTATGTAATATCAGCCTTCACATAGAAGTGATGTAAAAACAAAAGGGGCTGACAAAATTTATATAGCCAAACATTACATGTAAAGATCTGGTTATAGAACTATATGAATTAATTTGTAAAGATTTTTACTGTTCACTCCCAGAAAACAATAGAAAAGAGAGAAGCGATAGTGTAACCTTTAGAAAGCTAGCAATGATTGCTGGATTCTACATTAAAAGCTGTAATTTTCCTCCTTTCCTGGCTCACTCTGTGTAGGAGGAGAATCTAAACGGAGTAATATTAGGAGCTTTAATTACATTTTAGAGGGGAGAATGTTCTACACATCTTGTCAGTGATTTAATATGCTAAACTTTGAAGACTTTTGCCTCACAGAACATTTTGAAAGTCTCTTTATTTCCGTTGACAATCTCCTTGGTGACTATAATTAAGAACTGACTTGTTCCTCAAGATTTGATGGAAACAGGAGGCGTATCTAGAACACTTACTGATGTATTGAATACAAGCGCTTCCTACTGCAAACAAGAAATGCAATGGCTGCTTGTTCCGTACATTAAATTAAAGGGAGTTTGTCATCAGTGACCTCCAGATGAAGCAACGCACAATCTCCGACAGGTATTGCCAATTCTAATGCTGTCCTTGCTTTCATGATCTGTCGCTCCATTTTCTTAAAAAAAATCTGTTTTTATAAATAAGTAAAAGAGACCTTGAGTGCAATGAGGGCGGAATTGTTGCTTTTGCTGCACACAAGCTCCGCTCCTTTCTCTGGTCAGCCCCTCCTTCTGATAGTTGATTGACAGAGGTAGGCAACTGTGCCAAAATCTTGCCTAGCTTTGTGCTCTTACGCTTACACCATAACGTTTTAGCTTAAATGAGGTTGAATAGCGTTTGCATGAGAATTTGGTGCAAGTTACAACTACAACTTGCATTTACAGACATGCACCTTAAAAAGCTATTGGTCGAGCACTAATGCTCCCTGGAGTACAACATCTACACAATGCAATTATCGGGGATGAACGTTCTTAAGAATGCTGGCTCAGCACTCAGCATACAAAGGGGGTGATTGCTGCATGTAAATGTCGCTCTCCCTCTGCTTCCCAATAGGCAAGTTGGTATTCAATCGTTCACTCTCAATAACTGCCTGTTTAGTCAGCTTATATAAAAGGGCCTTTAGTGTGGCTGGGGCAATCACATTGATGGTATCAAGCACATATTCAGTCATGACAGTATAGAGTACACTGATTTTTGTAAGGTGCTGTGCAGCAATTTATATTGATGACCTATCCTCAGGATACCGTAGGTCATCAGTATCTGATCAGCTGGGGTCCGACACTCAGCACCATCCCAAATCAGCTGTTTGACAAGCTCCGCTCCGTGGTCTTTACACTAAGTTTCGTCTCCTGTGGAGCAGTGGTGTACTGTAATGATGTAGGTCGTCAGCATAAATCACTGCACAATCCCTTTAAAGGGACTGTCTCACTTAAGCAAATGGCATTTATCATGTAGACAAAGTTAATCCAAGGCAATTACTCATGTATTGTGATTGTCCATATTGCCTTTGCTGGATTAATTCCTTTTTTCCACTGCCTTACACACTTATTGTTTCCATGGTTATGACCACCCTGCAATTCAGCAACAGTGGTCATACTTGCACACTATAGGAAAAAGCACTGGCCTATGCGCACTTCCGCTGTCCCAGTCACCAGGGAGGCTGGCACTTCATTCTATAGTGCGAAAGCACGGCCATCTCATCCCTGGATACGAGCAGTGTATAATGTGTCTGCAAAATGAATCAAGCCCGTAAAGGAGGCAATATGGACAAATTAAATGTCTACATGATAAATGCCATTTGCTGAAGTGAGACAACCCCTTTAAGGCCACCATACACATTAGTGAGGAGCTCCCAACATTTTTCTTTTAGGGAGTGAAGGATTGGACAAAGTGAAAAGGGAGCGATTTTCTCCCCTTTCCCCATACCTGTTCAGCAAAATGAAAGGTGGATGTGTATGGGGGGAAATCAGTAGGGAGTTGGGCTGGAAAGCTATTGAATGTATATGGCAGCCTTTACTGATTTATTTGGTAGGAGTTGTGCACACAGCGCCTCAAACAGGTAGATAACTGTGCACTGAACACTATGACACTACCTCCTAGAAAGGTCACCTGGCTAGAGCTGCTTAAAACACTTAAAGGGGTTCTGCACTTTGTTTAAACTGATCATCTATACTCTGGATAGATCATCAGCTTCTGATCGATGGGGGTCCGACACCAGGGACCCCCACCAATCAGCTGTTTGATAAGGCAGTGGCGCTCCAGCAGCGCCGCAGGCATCTCACTGTTTACTGCAGGCCCAGTGACGTCACGACTAGTATCAACTGGCCTGGGTGCAGCTAAGCTCTGTTCACTTGAATGGAGCCTAGCCCCGCCCAGGCCAGTTGATACAGGTCATGACGTCACTGGGCCAGCGGTAAACAGTGAGAAGGCCGCTGCGGTGCTGGAGCGCCACTGCCTTCTCAAACAGCTGATTGGCGGGGGTCCCGGGTGTCGGACCCCCGCCGATCAGTTTAAACAAAGTGCAGAAACCCTTTAAGGCTGTATTGCACTGGTCGATATTTCAGCCGAAAATCGCTAACTAGCATTCGCATGAACTGCACTGCATCGCACCAGCTGGGGACAGCGCATCCTAGGAAATGAGGCCCGGGCCATAATGGATGATCCATTACGGCCAGGCCCACCTGCCTGGGCCCCATGGCAAGCGCTAAGCCTGCTATGGCGGTAGTTTCATCACTGGATTTAGACACATTTAACCATCCAAATAATACATTTGGCGCAAACTAAAAATGGCGAAAGCACAATATTGTGGCACAAAATAAGCCTAATATATATGCCTAAGTGTCTTCGGTCATCTGCAAAAAAAAACTTGTACCTCTCAACTAGTACTAGTGCACAATAGGTACATTTTAATACATTAAATTGCGAAGGGCCTGATCTGTTTCGATTCAGCAACTATATTCAGGTTTGTCCCAGAAACTTTAGCATCATTTTTTACTAGGCAGATGGAAGAACAACCAGCATTCCAGCACCATGATTAGAAGAAAATGTTTACTGTGATCCATCTCATAATCACAAATGTCCATATTTCTTTGGAAATCGTGTACAAACAGCTAGCATTGTTACTAATCAAAACAGAAGGCTTTCATGCAAGCAGCCACTACACACTAGGGATGATTTGCTTGTCTTTCAACAAGAAAAGCTGCACTTCAAAACCACAAGCATCGTTACCATTTGGCTTGTGATGTATGATTAAATCAAATCCTACACTACATTGTTATAGCTCTGGGTTTTGTCACTAATGTCTGCTGTAAAGTAACATATAATGCATTGAGAGTCTTCAGACCCCTTCACTTTTTTGTTATGTTATGGCCTTGTGCTACATAATTTATGTTGCAGCATTGTAATTTGTGCAAATTTATTAAAAAGTACAAAATAAAATTTTGCATGGACATAAGTATGCAAATCCTTTGTTACGACAGTTGAAATGTAGCTCTGGTGGCCTCCCGTTTCTCTTGATCATCTTTGAGACCTTTTTACACATTGATTAGACTCCACCTGTGGTAAATTAAGTTGGCCATGATTTGGAAATACACATCCCTGTCTATATAAGGTCTCACAGCTGATGATACATATCAGAGCAAAAACCAAGCTATGAGGGGGAAAGAACTACCTGTACAGGTCATAGACAGGATCGTGTGGAAGCACAGATCTAGAGAAGGGTTCAAAACTTTATGCTGCACCGAAAGTTCCCAAGAGAACAGTAGAAGTTTTAAACAACCGGGGCTCTTGCTACAGCACCCACCCTCCTAAACTAAGTATTCTGGACAGAAGGGCCTTGGTAAGAGAGGTGACTAAGAACCCAGTGGTCACTCTGGCTGAGCTCCAATTTTTGTAATCTAGGTTTTATGGTAGAGTAGCCAGAAGGAAGCATCTCCTCAGTAAAAGACAAATTAAAGCCTTTCTGGAGTTTGCAAAATTGCACCTAAAGGACTCTCAGAAACTAGATTCTCTGGTCTGATGTAACCAAAATTGAATTTTTTTGCCTCAATTCTAAGGGTCATGTCTGGCGGAAACCAGACACTGCTCATCTGTTGCCCAATACCATCCCTACAGTGATGCATGGTGGTGGCATCATGCTGTGTGGTGTTTTTCAGTGGCTGGGAAAGGGAGACTAGTCAGAGTTGATGGAAATCTGAATGGAGCAAAGTACAGAGATATTCTTACTGAAAACCTGATCCAGAATGCTCTGCACCTCAGACTTGGCTGAAGAGAAGGACCCTAAGCACACAGCCAAGATGATACAGGAGTGGCATAGGGACAACTCTTTCAATGTCCTTGAGTGGCCCAGTCAGACACCTGAACACAATCAAACAGCTCTGGAGAGACCTGAAAATTGCTGTTCACCAACAGTCTGCATTCAACCTGAGAGCTTAAGAGGATCTGCAGAGAAAAATGTCAGAAAATCCTCAAATTCAAGTGTGAAATCATTGTGACATTGCCGCAAACCCAGGAGGAACAGACCTGAGGATAGCAGTGTAAATAACTTTGTTCTCACAAATCACAGTGGCAATCCTCACAGCAATGTTCCCTAGGACCAGGCAGTGACAAGAGAGCCCACCCTTTCCTCCCTCAGAGCACACCCTAATGTTGGGGATCCTGCCTGATGGAAGTTGGGGTGCCTTTGGTGTTATGAGTGTTGTATGGGTACAAGGCAGGAGATGTAGGTGGTGTGGTCAGCAAATGGTGCTGAAGTCAGTAACCAGGTCAGTTTACAAAATAAATCTCTCTTTACTAAAGTGCAGGAGTAGTAGTAATTCAAACAGTTTCAAGGCACAGTTCCACACAGTGCACAGTGCAAGTCTTCCCTGATAGCAATATATGGATAGCAACAATGATGGTGGTTGTGGTACTCCTTTCCTATCTTTCTCTCTTTCCAAAGTCTCTCTTTGCAGAATCTAAGGCTGGTAATAATGTTCAAACTTGTCTGTAATTTCCAGGCTGAGAGGTACAGAATTAAAGGGGTTGTCTGCCTTTTTTTTTATATTCATGACCTATCCTAAGGATAGGTCATAAATATCAGATCGGCTGGGGACCAACTCCCTCGTTAGCCTTTTGAAGAGAACACAGAGCTCATACGGGTGCTGTAATCTCTTCACGGTTTACATGTTTGCTGTCACAAATGCAGTGGTGAGCAGGTGTAATTACAACTGGACTGTCCCCATTCTTTTCAATGTGACGGTTCCGTCCTATTCGCTTGAACAGGAAGGAGCCGTCCCATTGAAGTGAATGGGATGGCGAAGTTGTAATTGCACTGCTTGCTCCAGCATGCACAGGCAATAAATAGGAATAGTAAATGTCAACAAAATGGCTGGCTCACAATATCCTGCAAGTATTTTTACTCATCCATATAATTAAAAACATTTAATCACACAATATACCAATAAATCCCCAATTCAAGTATATTCACAATAAATTAATAGAACTGTATTCACAATAAATTTAAAAAAAATGGTCCCTTTATAATGCAAAGCTCACGCATAAAATTTTAAAACAAAAAATAATTCAAAAAGTGCGGATGTTCACTTATGTTTGGGCGTGTTGTTCAAGATTTGATGGTTTATTTACAAATAGTTCAGTCAAATAATGTAGATAGGCAACGCAACATCCATATATCTTATTGCGGTCTATTCACATCATTTATCGCTGTTGGTGCACATTCAAATGTTAAGATTGTGCTGTTGGTCACAATCTGCTTTTCAGATAATTGAAATAATCCAATTTTGCAGATTATACTATATGGCTGTTGATGTTCACATTCATATTTAACAATGTTGTGTTACTCACGACCTCCTGCAGCTTATCAGCCGACTTTTGCTCCGGTCTATCAGCGCAAATGTCTGCTGTATCGCTCAAAGCCTCCTACGGATTCCTCACTGCTTTGGTTCTTCTCTCAGCGCGAGTCTCCTCTGTATCACTCTTGGCTGTGTCTTTCCCAGCGCATGCACTCTGAGGTTCCCGGGATGCTGACTTCAATTTGGTAATGATGTTCGTGTTCGCCTTGTTTATGATATGTTCTCATACACACTGCCCCTTCACAGCCGCTTCCACATCTGTCTTTGTATTTTTATCCTTTATAGATTTTGGGTCGAAAAATGTGGTTCTATCCAAATTTTTTACTTCATCTAGAGATTTTTCAAGTATATGTAATGGATAATTTTTCTCTATAAATTGGGTAGTTAATTGTTCTGCTTCTTTTTCGAATTGCTCAACTTTGGTTCAATTTTTTTGGGCATATTTAGTAGCCATCTTTGCAGATGGCAACTGGATTTTTAGAATGAAACTGTTCTTTGCTAACTCTTTTTGATAGGTACTTCATATAAATGATTCAGCTTCCATTTCTATTTTTAGATCCAAAAACTCCACAGTTTTGGTACTAATATTGGGCGTGAATTTTTAGATTATACTGGTTGGCATTGATCCATTCTACTAATTCTACCAATGTCTTATATTAACCCTGCCAAATGAGAAAGACATCGTCTATGTACCTACGCCATAGCACCAGGTCCGCACCCAGCCTGGGACCAATGTATTCCCGTTCCCATGCCGCCATAAATAAATAAGCGTAGCTGGGGGGGAACCTGGTGCCTATGTCAGTACCAGTAATCTGCAAATAATATTTAGAATAAAAATAATTATGATGCAATTCAAAATCAATGCCATCCAGTATGAAGTCTATCTGGTCGGTAGCTAACTCGTTTGCTTGCCCGAGGATTTTTGAGACGGCCTCAATGCCTTGTTTATGATTAATACTTGTATAGAGTGCACTTACATCCAATGTTGCCAATATCCAGTGTGGTTGACAAACCATTTTTTCTACTACTGCTGTAGTGTCTCCTAAATGTGATGGGGTGTTTCCGACTTAGGGTTGTAAAAATCTGTCCAAATACTGGGACAGATTAGATGTCACTATGCCGGAAACAATAGGTCTCCCTGGGGGATTCAAAGGGTCCTTATAGACTTTGGGAATACAGTAAAACACTGGGAGTCTACATGGGGTCCCCACAATAAAATCAAACTCAGATTTGTTGAGTATTCTACTATGATAGGCTTTTCCACACATTTGTCAATTCATTATGATATTCTCCCATAGGGTCTTTTTCAAGTAAAATATACGTACTGGTATCTGCCAGTTGTCTCAGGCATTCTGCTTCATATTTCACAGTATCTGCATGACAATGGCCCCTCCCTTATCGGCTAGGCATATTGTTATCTCAAGATTGTGTTGAAGTTCCTGCATTATTTTTATCTCAGCATTAGTCAGATTTCTTGCTGTTACTTTATGGCTATTGTTAATTTTTCTAATGTCAGCTGACAAATTGAAGTCGGCGTCCCAGGAACCTCAGAGCGCATGCGCTGGGAAAGACACAGCCAAGAGAGATTTAGCAGAGACTCGCACTGAGAGAAGAACCAAGGCAGTGAGTAATCCGTAGGAGGCTGTGAGCGATACAGCGGACATTTGCGCAGAGAGACCGGAGCGAAAGTCGGCTAATAAGCTGCAGGAGGTTGTGAGTAACACACAACATTGTTAAATATGAATGTGAACATCAACAGCCATATACTATAATCTGAAAAATGTTATTATTTCAATTATCTAAAAAGCAGATTGTGACCAACAGCACAATCTTAACATATGAATGCGCACCAACAGTGATAAATCGCATTGATGTGAATAGACTAGTGTTGAGAGCGAATATTCGAAAAGCAAATTTTTATCGCAAATATCGGCACTTCTAGAATTCGAGAATATTTTGAATATATATATATTTCGAATATTCAAGTTTTTTTTTTCATCAGTGACCTCTCGTCTTGCTTGTGGGCCAATGAGAGGGCTGCAATGTCTTTGTCTGAGCTTAGCAACATCCCTAGCAACCAATAGGAAAGTTGCCTTCCCCTTACTATATAGGAACCTCCCCTGCAGCTATTTTCAAAGGTTTATTGCAGTTATGAAAGAGACTTCAGTGACATTGCTGTGCTCTGTGTTTTGTTGTATTACATTAGACAGTTAACTTATATATATAATTCAGATAGTTAGGGGGAGATAGTCAGTGTAGGTTAGATTGATCTATAGTGCAGCTGATAGGTTCTGCTGTCCATACATACATGCTACAGAGTACAGACATAGTGCTGTGATGTCACAAGTTGCAAGTATTGCGAAAAAATATGCGCATCATTAATTGCCGAAAATTCACAAGCGCAAATACATTAGAGCACTCTATCTGCATATAAAGCTATTCTAATGTTCTGCCGTGCCAACCATTTTCTCTAGTTTCAGGAAACTTATGCCAGCTTGAAAAATGTAGCATAATTGACCCATGCCTGTATTTCGTGCACATTACACAAATAATACATTGCCGATTTTCGCAATCAAGAATATAATCTCGAATTTGCAAATATATGATGAATATTCTACAAAATATTCGCGAAATTTGTGATAAGCGGCAGGGGTCATATTTAAATTTGCTATATTTCGCGAATATTGTGTAGAATATTCGTCAGATATTAGTAAATTTGAATATTCGTTATATTCTACATTTTTTTATTAGAAAAATCGGCAAGGTAATGATCTCGTAATATGAGAATATTACGCGATCAATACAGGCGTGGGTCAAAAATTAATATATAGCACTATAGAATATAGTGCTATATATTAGTTTTTTAGAATATTCGTCATTTTTTTCCATCTGGAATTATGATTCCTCCCTGCTTAAGTTGCTTGTCAAGCAACTTAAGCAGGAAGGAATCATGACTTCAGATGGAAAAAAATGAAGAATATTCTAAAAAACTAATATACTTGAATATTATATTGAATATAGTGCTATATAGATGTATTCGTTTTTTTTTATATTTGTCATTTATTTCTATCTGAAGTCAGGATTCCTTCCTGCTTAAGTCGCTTGTGGGCCAATGACTCATTGGCCCACAAGCAGGGAGGAATCATTTATTCAGATGAAAAAAATGATGAATATTCTAAAAACAAATATATAGCTGTCACGCCCTGCCCTGTGTGAAGCCTGAGAAGATCTGTCAGACTTGCTACACGTAAGTCTATCTGACAGATTGTTCTGTTTCTCTTTGTTGTGGTTTTGGACAGGATCCCACCTCCCCACAGGTTCTGCTCATTAGCTATTTAGTGGTGCTATATCTACCCGCCTCTCACTATAGCTCTTGCAGTTTATATTTGCTTCTGGAGTTCTCAGCTGGTGTTTGGTGGATCTCCTGCTTCCCGTCCGTCTTAAAGGGAACCCGTCACCTGGATTTTGTGTACAGAGCTGAGGACATGGGTTGCTAGATGGCCGTTAGCACATCCGCAATACTCAGTCCCCAAAGCTCTGTGTGCTTTTATTGTGTAAAAAAAAACGATTTGATACATATGCAAATTAACCTGAGATGAGTCCAGCGTGAAGGAGCCCAGCACTGCCCCGCATTCTCAGAATCTCCTCCTTGCTCCCCGATGTCAGAAAGCTAGAGAGCCGTAATCCTGCGATGCGGGTTCTGGTTAGTGCGTTCAGTTTGTCCATGCGACTGAGGATGGAAAGCCGAAGAGAAAGACAACTCAATACCCAGACGAGTACAAAACGCCTTCCAAAACCTGGAAACAAATTGTGTCCCGCTATCAGACACAACAGAGGGGATGCCGTGTAATTTCACAATGTTATCAACAAACACCTGAGCAAGAGTTTTAGCATTGGGCAGACCCGACAATGGTACAAAGTGAGCCATCTTACTGAAGCAGTCCACCACCACCAAAATCATAGTTTTCACAGAGGAACTCAGTAAATCACTGATGAAGTCCATGGACAAATGCGTCCAAGGACGAGACGGGATGGACAAAGGAATAAGAGATCCTGAAGGCCGAGTGTGAGCCACGTTAGCACATGCACAGGTCTCACAAGCTGCTACATAGCCCTCAACACATTTACGCAAACCTGGCCACCAGAATCTCCGGGAAATAAGATTCACCATGGATCTACTTCCAGGGTGTCCCTCAAGGACAGTATCATGATGTTCCTTAAACACCTTGTGTCAAAGTTTAGAAGGAACAAACAACTCCCCTGAAGGACAAGAATCAGGTGCCTCACCTTGAGCCCCCAACATTTCAGCCTCCAGTTCGGGATAAAGAGCGGATACAACCACCCCATCAGCCAAAATAGGAGCAGGATCCTCAGAATTCCCCCCCAGGAAAGCTACGTGACAAAGTATCCGCTTTGGTAAAAAACAATGACCATCTGGCCTGCCTAGGGTTCAGACACTTTGCTAATTGCAGGTAGGCCAGATTCTTATGGTCCATAATAACAGTAATCGGATAAATCGCTCCTTCTAGCCAATGACGCCACTCCTCAAAGGCCAATTTAATAGCCAGCAACTCTCTATTCCCAACATCATAATTTCTTTTGGCAGCACAAAACTGCTCCGACTCCCACTTCTGACCCGTCAACCTCCACAATGAATGGTTGAGAAACCTCGGGTTGCATCAGAATGGGAGCAGAAGCAAAACATTCCTTTATAGCAGAAAAAGCCTGTAATGCTTCTTTCGACCAGACTGCGAAGTCCACACCCTTCCTAGTCATATCAGTCAAAGGCTTGACAATAGTGGAATAATTTAGGAAAAATTTTCTGTAGTAATTAGTAAAACCCCAAAACCGCATCAGAGCTTTCTGATTCTCTGGCCGATCCCATTCCAGTTCCACACGGACCATTTCAGGATCCATGCAAAAATCTGAGGCAGAAACTGCAGCTCCTGGACAGCAAACACACATTTCTCCAACTTAGCATACAATTTATTCTTCCGAAGGATCGATAATTCTTGTCCTAAATGATCCTGATGAGTCTCTATATCGGGTGAGTAAATTAGTATGTCAACAAGGTAAATAACAACAAACCTCCCCACCAAATGATGAAAAATGTCATTGATAAAGTGCTGAAAGACTGCTGGGGCATTAGTCAAACCAAAGGGCATGACAAGGTTCTTGAAGTGGCCGTCAGGGGTATTGAAGGCTGTCTTCAATTCATCCCCTTCCCTGATTCTTATCAGATTATAAGCCCCTCTTAAATTCAACTTAGAAAACACCTTGGCTCCCACAATCTGATCAAATAAATAATAGGATAAGGATCATGGACAGTAATGAGATTCAGTTTCTGGAAATCTAAGGGTCCCGTCTTTCTTTTTAACAAAAAAGAAGCCAGCTGCCATAGGTGACTTAGATGGCCTTATATGCCCTTTTGTCAAACTCTCGGCAATATACTCCCGCATAGCTACTCTTTTGGGTTGGGAAAGATTATATAGCCACGACTTTGGCAATTTAGCTCCGAGAAAAAGACTGATCGGACAATCATACTCTCGGTGAGGGGGCAACTCCTGATCTCCACCCTCAGAGAAAACATCAGCAAAATCAGAAAGAAACAAAGGTAACGCCTTAGTAGAAACTACAGAAATAGATGCACAGAGACAGTTGTCCATGCAAAAATTACTTTAAATACTGATTTGTCTAGTTTGCCAATCAATGGTAGGGTTATGTGTGATCAACCATGGTAAACCCAGTACCAAAGGAGCAGGCAAACCTTTCAGAACAAAACAAGAAATGGACTCAACATGAGAATCACCCACCCTCAAATGAATATCCTGCAGAATATGAGTTAGATACTTTTGCGAAAGAGGAGCGGAATCAATAGCAAATACTGATATCCCTTTGCTTAATGCGCTTGTTATGAAACCATGACTCTGAACAAATTGATAATCAACAAGGTAACCTGTGCATCACTGTCGATAAATACTTATAACTCAATATTTCAGAGTCTAGCGCCACCATGGCAGGCAGGAGAAATCGGATACTGCAGGTAAAATACAAATAAACCTTTTCTGACTCCCCATTCACGCTACCAAGGGTAATGGAACTCGTTTTACTGGAAAGAACCCCTTTTTTTTTTCTCATTTCCACTTTGAGGCTTCTTAAAAGGACACACATTAATAAAAATGTCCTTCTTTACCACAGAAGAAACTGAATCTTCTCTGACCTCTAGAGTTCCTATTACCAGGACAAGAAGAGACCTGACCTAACTTCATAGGTTCATCCCCAGGCACTGATTCAAGTATCACTGTCCGAGGGACAAGAGGAACAGTTTCCCCACATGATAGTGCATCCTGGTTGGGGGGAACCTTGCACCTTTCCCTCAGGCGTCTATCAATCTGTACGGCTAGGGACATGGCCGCTTCCAAAGAATCAGGGTTTTCATAAAATGCAAGGGCGTCTTTTAGTCTCTCAGACAGCCCCTGACAGAACTGATTACGGAGAGCTGGGTCATTCCACTCCGAGTCAGTCGCCCATCTATTAAATTCAGCACAATATGACTCAGCAGAATGTTCTCCCTGACTCAAGATACACAGCTTAATTCAGCCAGAGAGACCTGGCCTGGATTATCATAAATCAGGCCCAGGGCTCTGAAAAATTTATCCACCGATTGGAGGGATTGAGAACCGATCGGCAGAGAAAAGGCCCAAGACCGAGCATCACCTTTTAGCAGAGAAATGATAATCCCCACTCTTTGATTTTCGTCTCCAGATGAAATCAGACGTAGACAAAAATACAATCTACAAGATTCCCTAAAACGAACAAAGTTATCACTCTCTCCAGAAAACCTATCTGGGAGAGCGACCTTAGGTTCAAGGCTGGCCTGGTTCCCACCAGCTGAGCCAGATGCAAGGAATCTCTGACACAGTACAACAGAATTACGGAGGGCAACTACCTCCCAAGATAATTCCTGCAGGAGATCCGCCAGTGCATCAACAGCTTCCATTTTGCACAAAGCAAGGGTAAAAAAATGACAGTATGGGCAGTTTATAATGTCACGGAAGGTGAGGGAAGGACAGCAAACCAAATACAACAAAAGCAACAAAACACCAGGCTAGGCCCCAAACCTGACAATCTCTGAGCCTTTCCCTGACTGCTGACATGAGCCTTAGGGTGGAAGTGCTCATGCGCTGGAACCTAAGCCTAGCTGAAACTGAAACAAACCCTCAGCTAGGAAGCGGAAGATAAGGCAACCAGTTCCTAGCGCAAGGTGCAGGAACCAGAATCTTCCTGAGGCCTAGCCAGAACACACAACAAAAAGGGAAGGGGTAAGACTTAGCTTAAAGAGAACCTGTCACCGGGATTTTGTGTATAGAGCTAGCGCATGTGCAGTTCCTTCCCTGAGGCTGATGCCAGCACAGGGAATGAACACTATGAGGACACTGCGCATGCATCGCGAGATTACGGCGCTCTAGCTTTCTGACGTCTGGGAGCAAGGAGGAGATTCTGAGGATGTGGGGCGGTGCTGGGCTCCTTGACACTGGACTCATCTCAGGTACAGGATTCATCTAAGGTGAATTTGCATATGTATCAAATCGTGTTTTTTTTAAACAATAAAAGCACACAGAGCTATGGGGACTGGGTACTGTGGATGTGCTAGCGGCCATCTAGCAACCCATGTCCTCAGCTCTTTATGCAAAATCACGCTCTATATGCAAAATCTTTAAGCTAAGTCTTACTCCTTCCCTTTTTGTTGTGTGTTCTGGCTAGGCCTCAGGAAGACGCTGGTTCCTGCACCTTGCACTAGGAACTGGTTGTCTTATCTCCAGCTCCCTAGCTGAGGGTTTGTTTCAGTTTCAGCTAGGCTTAGGTTCCAGCGCATGAGCACTTCCACCCTAAGGATTTGCTTATTTTGTCAACAGTCAGGGAAAGGCTCAGGGAATGTCAGGTGGTGGCTTTTCCCTGTTCCTTGGCTTTGGGGCCTAGCCTGGTGTTTTGTTGTATTGAGTTTGCTGTCCTTCCCTCACCTACCGTGACAATAGCCCTATATTCTATAATGCTATATATTCGTTCTTGACCCACGCCTGTATTGCATATTACACAATCATTACCGTGCCGTTTTTTCGAGTAAAAAAGAAAGACGAATATTCTAAAAACAAATATATAGCACTATATTCAAAATATTCGCGAATTCTCGAAGTTGCGATATTCGTGATAAATATTCGTAATTCAACACTACTCAAAATATTGTGAATTCGAATATTGCCCCTGCCGCTTATCACTAAAATAGACCGTAATGAGATATATGGATGTTGCGTTGCCTGTCTACATTAGTTGACTGAACTATTTGAAAGTAAACCATCATATCTTGAACCACACGCCCAAACATAAGTAAACATTTGCACTTTTTGACTTGTTTTTTATTTTTACATTTTATGCGTGAGCTCTGCATTATAAAGAGACCAGTTTTATGAATTTATTGCGAATACAGTTCTATTAATTTATTGTGAATATATTTGAATTGGGGATCTATTAATTATTGGTATATTGTGAGATTAAATGTTTCTAATTATATGGATGAGTAAAAATACTTTCAGAATATTGTGAGCCAGCCATTTTGTTGACATTTGTTAATTTTAGAGAACTGGGGGTGACCAGTGGGCCAGGCTCCAATAAGACGGTGAGCATCCTCAATATATACATATTTTAAATAAATAGGAATATTACAAGTTTCTTCTGCTGCTACTGTAAACACTGAACCAAAAGTCTTTATAAATCCTAAATGAGGACTAAGCTCACACTATACTATGGACTTAGTGACCTGTTTACTATGTCTACTTTCCTGGCCATGCATTGTACTGTATGTTCGATTTGAACAACCCCTCAGAAGCTGATCACAGGGTATCCCATTTCTGAGAACTCCCAGGAATCAGTTATAATCTTTGGGGGAACCTGGGAGCAAGAACTTAGGGGGTCATTTGATAACAGATATATGCCACTTTTTGGCATATACCTGAAACAGATTGCAGCACAAAGGAATTGTGCCGCAATCTGCAACTTTTCCCTGCACATGCCAGGTCTTAAAAAGGGGGTTGGGTGTGGGTGGGGAAGAGGGGGCGGGCTGGCGTAGAAAATGGTCTAAATCTACGCCAGCACAGGAACTGATGTAGATTTAGACAGGCGGTGGATGTTATGTAGGCCAGCACCCCCACATAACTTAGTCGAATCCAGCGCAAGGGGTATTAAGACCGGCATCTAAAACACCAGTTTTTTTGTCTCCATCCAAGGAATGTCCGAGAAATGACTTACTAATAAGATATTTTAAAATAGATATTCTAAACCAAAAAAAAGTATGGGTAATCCTGGCAATTATCGGCAATAAGCATTCCGATCCCTTGGCTGGACCATGCATATGAAAGTTTGAAAACTCATCAGGTCCTGGATTTAGAATATCCTTTATGTATTTGACTGCTACACATCTGTGGGTGCACAAGTCTAAAAACCTTTGCCTCAACATTTAATAGTGATTTATTACCTACCCCCGACATTTTTGTCATTTCCAATATTTTGTATCACGGTCCAGTTGCTTAGAACGTTAACAACTGCTGTCAACAATATCTATGTAATAACCCCTACATGTGAAATGTCCAACAAAGCATAATAAACTGGTCACTATATGTAAGCAGTGAGCACACATACAAATGCCATCAGATGCAAATGATTTAATGCTGTGATATTCTGTGATATAAGCTGTGAGTTGATAGAATTGCAGTTGAGGCACAAATAATGTACCACTATGTAGATGGTCATGTGGCATTAGTATATATTTTGACTTTAATTTGTAAGCAAAGTTGTCTACCTCTGGTTGTGTCACAAGTAAAACATATTCTCTGAGTGGTAATAAATTCACAAATAAAACACTTATATCCACATTTTCTGCAAAATTGTATGTTCAAACATGAAAGTGATAAGAAGATATTTTAAATTGACTCACTATCACTAACTGATAGTTTTAGCTGTCTCTAGGCAGTTAGCGTCTAATTTAGAAGTAATTATTTGCTCCTTTAGAGTCTAAAGTGACACTTAGTCAGTTGTTAACACTAAAGACTAATATTCCAGAAAATGTTATTATTAACCTGCTAACACTCTGTGATGTACTATTACTTCACAGAGTGCTATTATTTAACTCTCTGTGCTGTAACAATACATCATGGTAATGCAGTAGCTGGGCACGCACTATTATTTGCCGTTGCCAGCAGTATTATACAGCATGCTCCTGGCTCTCACTGCTGTGAGCAAAGCTAACTCTGATGCTGGCAGTTTAACTCCTCTGATGACTCGATCAATCAAAGCTGCTGCATCAGAGCAGTTAGACAAAGTAAGGTATCTCCCTCTGTCCTCTATTCAGCACCCTGCCAGATAGGGGCCTTCTGATCAGACCCAGGCCTGCCATGTCTCAGGCACTACTGCATCCTGCATCCTGTTCAAGTCCCCTAAAGGGACTAAAAGTTCAACAAAATGTTTAAAAATATTTGTAAAATATTAATAATTATATATATATATATATATATATAAAGAATGACGTATATACGTGTGTGTGTTTGTATATATGTTCCGTGATCACTCAAAAACGCAACCATCGATTTCAACGAAATTTGGTATACACATCTTGTGATGAACGAACATCGGCCGGGACATTTTGTAAATGCGCGTTCGCAATCAAATGTTTCCTAACCGTGTGTTTGCAGCGTGCCCCATTTACTTTAATAGCAGGCAAACCTGAAAAACCTTCAGGTCATATTTTCAGCCACCAAATACTTACTAGAAGTGCACAAATAATCCCACAACATGAACAGTGACATACTAGAGGGGGATCAATGGCAAAAATTCCCACAAAAAAATATGTATTTTAATCAGGGGTAATTTTCATGCGTCTTAAAAGGAAACTTTCAAAAATTTGCCCTGCTGGAGCCTAGAAAATTTATATTTTAGGCCACGGGAGTACTAGTCCAAAAAATTTGGCATTCACCTGCCAGAAAAGAACAAGTGATCATGTGGCTGGAGGTATATTAGACTGTCAGTAGATAACAATTTCACTGTAGGCCAGTGGAGAACAGGCCACAAAAATTATGCATTCACCTGAAAGAAAAGAACAAGTGATTATGTGGCTGGAGGTATATTAGACGGTCAGTGGATAACAGTTTTACTGTAGGCCAGTGGAGTACAGGCCCCAAACATTAGGCATTCACCTGACAGAAAAGAACAAGTGATTATGTGGCTGGAGGTATATTAGACTGTCAGTAGATAACAATTTCACTGTAGGCCAGTACAGGCCCCAAAAATTAGGCATTCACCTGACAGAAAAAAATAACTAGTAATTATGTGTCTGGAGGTACATTAGGCGGTCACTGGAATTTTTTTTTTACTGTAGGCCACTGGAGTAGAGGCCCCAAATATTAGGCATTCACCTGACAGAAAAGGCCTTTTATGCTTCTGTATATACATAAGACAAGGACCATTCTTTGTTCTGGGTGGTGGCAGATATGTGGGGCTGGCATGAGGAAATTCAATTACATGTCGTCATCACAGGTGTTGAATTCCTCCGAGATCCATGCCTCATTCATCTTTAGAAATGTGAGGTAGTCCCCTTAATCAGTAGTTTGGCTTAGGAGTCCCTGCTCTGACTCCATAAATAGCTATGTCCCTATATGGAGGAGTCAGCGCTTGGGGACACCCAGTGTATTTAAATCTAATTTAGCCTCTATTTCATTAAAAGCGGGATTTGAACTCACAACCTTCTACATTACAGTCAAGAATCTTAACTACACTATAGAGCTACATGGCCAGTTTCTTAAAAAAAAAATAAAAAAAAAAATAAAATATGAGACTTCTGCTGTATAGGAATACTTATTAGTAGTAAGTATTCCTATAGAGCAAAAGTATCATATTATTATAATTTTTTTAAGCAACTGGCCTTGCAGCTGTATAGTGTAGTGGTTAACATTCTGGGCTGTAATGCAGAAGGTTGTGAGTTCGAATCCCATCAGAAATAGAGGCTAAATTTAATTTAAACTTATATATAAGTTTTTAGCCATAATATATTTACATATATTATTTTATATTTAGAATATATAATATATTATAATATATGTAAATATATTATGGCTAAAACATCAGTAGTAGTTTCCCACATATTATGCATTCCTAAATATCAGAAGTATGATTTTATCTATATACAGTCCTGATCAAAAGTTTAAGACTACTTGAAAAATCGCAAAAAATCATATTTTACATTGTTGGATCTTAACACGGTTCCAAATAGAGTTTCAACATGCAACAAGAAGAAATGGGAGTGAGACAAAACATATTTTTTGAGCATTCAATTTAATGAAAACAAAGAATAAACTGAAACAGGCTGTTTTTCAGCTGATCAAAAGTTTAGGACCACATGCCTTTAAAAGGCCAAATCTGTGCAAAGATGTGGATTCATTGTCATTTTCTTTCAGGTAGTCACACGTTGTGATGGCAAAGGCAAAAAACTCTCCCTTTTTGAACGTGGTCAGGTTGTTGAACTGCATAAGCAGGGTCTCTCACAGTGCGCCATCGCTGCTGAGGTGGGACGCAGTAAGACAGTCATTTGGAATTTCTTAAATGATCCTGAGGGTTATGGAACAAAAAAGTTAAGTGGAAGACCCAACAAAAATTTCACTAACACTGAGCCGGAGGATCCAATTGGCTGTACGTCAAGACACTGGACGATCCTCGACCCAAATTAAAGCCCTTACTGGTGCTGACTGCAGCCCCATAACCATCAGATGGCATCTGAGACTAAAGGGCTTCAAAAACAAAAAATTTCTTCCAAGACCTTGTCTCCTTGAACGCCACAGAACTGCTCAGTTGGACTTTGCAAGAGAGCACCAAATATGGGACATTCAAAGGTGAAAGAACGTTTTATTCTCTGATAAGAAAAAATTTAACCTTGATGGTCCTGATGGTTTCCAACGTTACTGGCATGACACGCAGATCCCACCTGAGATGTTTTCTACGCTCCACAGTGGAGGGGGTGCCATAATGGTCTGGGGTGCTTTTTCCTTCAGTGGAACAATGGAGCTTCAGGAAGTGCAGGGGCGTCAAACGGACGCTGGCTATGTCCAGATGTTACAGAGAGCATTCCTCATGACTGAGGGCCCTCGTCTGTGTGGTAACGACTGGGTTTTTCAACAGGACAATGCTACAGTACACAATGCCTGCAGGACAAGGGACTTCTTCCAGGAGAATAACATCACTCTTTTGGCCCATCCTGCGTGTTCCCCTGATCTAAATCCAATTGAGAACCTTTGGGGATGGATGGCAAGGTGTCATGGAACCATGAACCAGACGTACAACAAGAGATAAGTGGAAAATAAGAAGGTTTTATTGAAGAGCAAGCCGTAAGCAAAGTTCGAACGGATGGCTAAACCGAAGCAGGGTCTTGCGGAGACAGAGGTCAGGAACCAGAAGGGTAGTCAGACGAAGCCAGGAACAGGAACCAACGGGGTAGTCAGACGAAGCCGGAATCAGGAACCAACGGGGTAGTCAGACGAAGCCGGAATCAGGAACCAACGAGGTAGTCAGACGAGGCCAGGATCAGGAACCAGAAGCAGCAGCAGTCTTGGAAGCATGTGAACACAGGAGGACCAAGCAAGGAACTGAAGCCACAGACCTCCTATATATATGAGCTAGGCATCCAGCTCCTCCCAGTGGGAAGGAGGAGCCGCAGGGTGGGAGGCTACAAGAAAACCCAGAAACCAAGATGGCCGCCAGCACATGTCAAACGAAGGGAACAGCAAGGAGGTAAGACCATGACAGTACCTCCCCCTCAAGGGCCCCTCCTCCGCGGAGTAAGGAACGGTTTCTGAGGGAAGCGTGCGTGGAAGGCTCGGAGCAAGACAGGAGCATGGACATCTGCGGAGGGAACCCAGGAACGCTCCTCTGGACCATAACCACGCCAATGGACCAAAAACTGCACCCGGCCGCGGACCAGGCGTGAGTCCAGGATATTGCTCACCTCATACTCCTCACGATTGCCCACTTGGACCGGACGAGGCCGAGGAATCGAGGAAGTGAAACGATTACACACCAGTGGCTTCAACAGGGAGACATGAAACACGTTGGAGATCCGCATGCCAGGAGGAAGCGCAAGGGCATAGGCTACTGGGTTTACCCTGCGAAGCACTCGGAAGGGACCAACAAAGCGAGGCGCCAGCTTGGGAGTGGGCACTCGAAGGTTGAGGTTGCGGGTGGACAACCATACGCGGTCTCCGACCTGGTAGGAAGGAGCGGGCGCTCGTCTGCGATCAGCCTGGAGTTTCTGGCGCTGCGCAGAGACCTCAAGGGACCTCTGGATCTGTACCCAAGAAGCACGTAGGACGGAAAGGTGATCCTCCACAGCCGGAATATCCTGGGGAGAGAATACCTCCGGTAACACGGCAGGTTGGAACCCATAATTGGCCATGAAGGGAGACGTCCCAGAGGAAGAGTTCACCGCCGTGTTCCTGGCAAACTCAGCCCAAGGCAGGAGGTCAACCCAATTGTCTTGGTGATCGGAGACATAGCAACGAAGGAATTGCTCCAAGGCCTGATTGGATCGTTCTGCGGCCCCACTGGACTGAGGGTGGTAGGCCGAGGAGAAAGAGAGATGAATCCCCAACTGGGAGCAAAAGGCGCGCCAGAACCTGGACACAAACTGACTCCCCCGATCCGACACAATCTCCTTGGGCAAACCGTGCAACCGGAAGACCTCCCTGGCAAAAATTGAGGCCAACTCTTGTGCAGAGGGTAACTTCTTGAGAGGAACACAGTGGCACATTTTGGAAAACCGATCCACAATCATGAGAATGACCGTATGGCCTCGGGATGCAGGGAGGTCCACAATGAAATCCATCCCCAGGTGTGACCATGGACGCTCCCCGGTGGCTATGGGTTGCAAAAGGCCCAACGGAAGGTGCCGAGGGGACTTACTCTGGGCACAAACGGAGCATGCCGCTACATATGCGGCGATGTCGGAACGTAGAGAAGGCCACCAGAACAGACGTGAAACCGCCCAGGACAGCTGATTCTTTCCAGGGTGCCCCGCGGCCTTGGAGTTATGGTAGGTTCGCAACAACCGAGTGCGCAACTCCTCAGGCACAAAACATCTGCCGTTCGGTCTCCCAGAGGGAGCACCAGATTGAGCCGCCAAAATCTGCTCACCCAGAGGAGAAGTCAGGCTGGTGCGAATAGCGGCCAGGATCTGATTCGGGGGTATGACCGTAGTCGGAATCGACTCCTCCCCGGACAGCTCGGAGTACTGCCGTGATAAGGCATCCGCTCTGATGTTCTTGGAGCCGGGTAGGTAGGAGACCACGTAATTAAAACGTGACAAGAACAGAGCCCATCTGGCCTGACGTGGTGTCAATCTCTTGGCCTCAGAGAGGTAGGTCAGATTCTTGTGGTCCGTCAGGATGAGAACCGGAACCACCGAGCCCTCGAGCAAGTGCCTCCATTCTTTAAGGGCCTGCACGATGGCCAATAACTCCCTGTCACCAATCTGATAGTTGCACTCCGCGGAAGACAGTTTCCGGGAGTAAAACCCACAAGGAAGCAGAGGACCCTCTGGTGTTCTACGCTGAGACAGGAGGGCGCCTACTCCCGTCTCAGACGCGTCCACCTCGAGGACAAAAGGCAACCCAGGGTTGGGATGCGACAGAATCGGAGCCGACACAAAGGCGGACTTTAGAGCCTCAAAAGCTCGGATGGCCTAGAGCGGCCAGACCTGAGGATTACTGCCCTTCCTGGTCAGATCCGTGAGAGGCTTGGCTAGCATGGAAAAGTCCCTGATGAACTTCCGATAATAATTGGCGAAGCCCAAAAAGCGCTGCAGGGCACAAAGCCCACTGGGCTGGGGCCACTGTAAGACAGCCGAAACCTTCTCAGGATCCATGGAGAACCCCTCAGCGGAAATGATGTAACCTAAGAAGGTTACCTGGGATCGGTGAAATTCGCATTTCTCAAGCTTACCGAACAGCTTGTTCTCTCGTAAGCGTTGCAACACTCGTCTGACATCCAGAATGTGGGCCTCCATGGAAGCAGAATATACCAAGATGTCATCCAAATAGACCACCACACACTGCTGCAACAGGTCACGGAAAACATCGTTGATGAATTCCTGGAAGACTGCGGGCGCATTGCACAACCCAAAGGGCATAACCAAGGATTCATAATGACCGGTCCTGGTGTTAAACGCGGTCTTCCACTCATCGCCCGCCTTGATCCTTACCAGGTTATATGCCGCCCTCAGGTCGAGTTTGGTAAAGACCGTGGCCCCTTTGAGGCGATCGAACAGCTCGGAAATCAAGGGTATCGGGTAAGCATTCTTGATCGTGATGCGATTGAGACCCCTGTAATCGATGCAAGGCCTCAACTCGCCGGCCTTCTTTTTCACAAAGAAAAATCCAGCCCCTGCCGGGGACGAGGATTTGCGAATGTGTCCGCATGAAAGCGCCTCCCTCACGTACTCCTCCATGGCCTCATTCTCCGCTACCGACAGTGGATAGACTTTGCCACGAGGAGGAACGGCACCGGATTGTAACTCTATGGCACAATCGTATGGGCGGTGCGGAGGTAGGGCAACCGCGCGCACCTTATCGAATACATCCCGGTACTCTTCGTATTCAGGAGGCAACAGAGAGTCCGAGGAAGTACACAGCAACTTGACAGGCCCATGGATGCAACTAGCCCCACACTGCGGTGACCACGAGAGGATCTCGACCGATCTCCAATCGAAAGTCGGATTATGCTTCTGGAGCCAGGGGTACCCCAAGACCACCGAGTAGTGTGGAGACGAAATAACCTGGAGACAGACCGACTCTCTGTGAACGGCACCAATGGCTATCCCCACTGGAAGGGTCTCATGAGTCACGTGTGGCGGCAGAAGGGGTCTGCCGTCTATCGCCTCAAGAGCCAGTGGGGAACCTCGAGGCTGCAGAGGAATGGAATTGGCGGCAACGAACACTCTATCAATGAACAAACCACCAGCACCAGAATCCACCAACGCCTGGGTCGTCACCGAGCCCCCGACCCAGGAGAGGACAACCGTGATCAGTGGTTTGTCAACACGGGAAACCGGGGACGAGGAGACTCCACCCAGGATCTGCCCCCGACAGGACCTCAGGTGCGAGCGTTCTCCCGGACGGTTCGGACATGCCAACCGAAAATGCCCACCGAGACCACAGTACATGCATCGGCCCTCGCGTCTCCGGAGTACCCTCTCCCCCTCAGACAGGCGAGCAAACCCCCGCTGCATGGGTTCACCCCCAGACAAGTCATCCCCAGGAGGCGTGGGAGGAGAGGGAGGCACGGGTGGGACAGCAAACGTAGGCGCCAATCTGTTAGGAGACCTCCGCAGGCTCTCCTTAAAGGAAGGTCTCTCCCTGAGTCTGGTGTCAATCAAAATCAGGAAAGAAATAAGAGACTCGAGCTCCACTGGTAGGTCCTTAGCTGCAACCTCATCCTTCAAGGCATCCGAGAGACCATGAGAGAAAGCAGCGACCAGAGCCTCATTATTCCAGCCCACCTCTGCTGCCAGGGTACGAAACTCAATGGCGTATTCAGCTACGGATCGTGAACCCTGTCTGATGGACATAAGGAGCTTCGCAGCAGAGGCAGCACGAGCCGGCACATCGAATACCTTCCGAAGAGAAGCAACAAAACCGGAAAACTCGGCAACCACCGGATTGTTGTTCTCCCATAAAGGGCTGGCCCAGGCTAAGGCCTTGTCCGAGAGCAGCGAGATCAAGAAGCCCACCCTTGATCTCTCAGTAGGAAAGGCATGTGGCAGCAACTCGAAGTAAATGCCCACCTGGTTAAGGAAACCTCGGCACTGAGTTGGCTCTCCCCCAAAGCGCTGTGGAAGGGGGGCAGAACCGGTCATACCCTGAAACACCACAGGCGCAGCAACAGGTGTCAGGGTAGACTCTGGCGCAACAACCGGAGCGGCAGTAGGAGCGGGCCCAGGAGCGACAACCGACCCATCGGCAACGGAAGCTAAATGAGCCGTGCGTTCAAGCAGGGTTTGCAACGCCACAGCGAACCGACCCAACAGGTGATCCTGCTGATCAAGTCTGGCAACCAGCGTAGGTAGCGAGGGTGGCCCTGTACCGTCAGAATTCATGGCTTGGTCCTAATGTCATGGAACCATGAACCAGACGTACAACAAGAGATAAGTGGAAAATAAGAAGGTTTTATTGAAGAGCAAGCCGTAAGCAAAGTTCGAACGGATGGCTAAACCGAAGCAGGGTCTTGCGGAGACAGAGGTCAGGAACCAGAAGGGTAGTCAGACGAAGCCAGGAACAGGAACCAACGGGGTAGTCAGACGAAGCCGGAATCAGGAACCAACGGGGTAGTCAGACGAAGCCGGAATCAGGAACCAACGAGGTAGTCAGACGAGGCCAGGATCAGGAACCAGAAGCAGCAGCAGTCTTGGAAGCATGTGAACACAGGAGGACCAAGCAAGGAACTGAAGCCACAGACCTCCTATATATATGAGCTAGGCATCCAGCTCCTCCCAGTGGGAAGGAGGAGCCGCAGGGTGGGAGGCTACAAGAAAACCCAGAAACCAAGATGGCCGCCAGCACATGTCAAACGAAGGGAACAGCAAGGAGGTAAGACCATGACACAAGGGAAGTTTACAAAAATGGACAACAGTTCCAGACAGTAGATGGCCTTCGTGTGGCCGTCTTCACCCCTTGGAGAAATGTTCCCACTCACCTCATGGAAACGCTTGCATTAAGCATGCCAAAACAAATCTTGGAAGTGATCAACAAAAACGGCGGAGCTACTCATTACTGAGTTCATGTTTGGAAGTTGGATTTCTGTTTTGAGGGGTTTAGTTTTTTTTTGGAGGTGTGGTCCTAAACTTTTGATCAGCTGAAAAACAGCCTTTATTCGTTGTTTTCATTAAATTGAATGCTCAAAAAATGTTTTGTCTCGCTCCCATTTCTTCTTGTTGCATGTTGAAGCTCTACTTGGAACCTTGTTAAGATCCAGCCATGCTAAATATGATTTTTTGCCATTTTTCAAGTGGTCTTAAACTTTTGATCAGGACTGTATGTGTGTGTGTGTATATATATGAAATGGTTTTCACTTCACAGGTGTGCCCTGTCAGGTTTAATAAGTGGGATTTCTTGCCTTATAAATGGGGTTGGGACCATCAGTTGCGTTGTGGAGAAGTCAGGTGGATACACAGCTGATAGTCCTACTGAATAGACTGTTAGAATTTGTACTATGGCAAGAAAAAAGCAGCTATGTAAAGAAAAACGAGTGGCCATCGTTACTTTAAGAAAGTGCCCCCAAGTGCAGTCACAAAAACCATCAAGCGCTACAAAGAAACTGGCTCACTTGCGGACCACCCCAGGAAAGGAAGACCAAGAGTCACCTCTGCTGCGGAGGATAAGTTCATCCGAGTCACCAGCCTCAGAAATCGCAGGTTGACAGCAGCTCAGATTAGAGACCAGGTCAATGCCACACAGAGTTCTAGCAGCAGACACATCTCTAGAACAACTGTTAAGAGGAGACTGTGTGAATCAGGCCTTCATGGTAGAATATCTGCTAGGAAACCACTGCTAATGACAGGCAACAAGCAGAAGAGACTTGTTTGGGCTAAAGAACACAAGGAATGGACATTAGACCAGTGGAAATCTGTGCTTTGGTCTGATGAGTCCAAATTTGAGATCTTTGGTTCCAACCACCGTGTCTTTGTGCGACGCAGAAAAGGTGAACGGATGGACTCTACATGCCTGGTTCCCACCGTGAAGCATGGAGGAGGAGGTGTGATGGTGTGGGGGTGCTTTGCTGGTGACACTGTTGGGGATTTATTCAAAATTGAAGGCATACTGAACCAGCATGGCTACCACAGCATCTTGCAGTGGCATGCTATTCCATCCGGTTTGCGTTTAGTTGGACCATCATTTATTTTTCAACAGGACAATGACCCCAAACACACCTCCAGGCTGTGTAAGGGCTATTTGACCATGAAGGAGAGTGATGGGGTGCTGCGCCAGATGACCTGGCCTCCATAGTCACCGGACCTGAACCCAATCGAGATGGTTTGGGGTGAGCTGGACCGCAGAGTGAAGGCAAAAGGGCCAACAAGTGCTAAGCATCTCTGGGAACTCCTTCAAGACTGTTGGAAAACCATTTCAGGTGACTACCTCTTGAAGCTCATCAAGAGAATGCCAAGAGTGTGCAAAGCAGTAATCAAAGCAAAAGGTGGCTACTTTGAAAAACCTAGAATATGACATATTTTCAGTTGTTTCACACTTTTTTGTTATGTATACAATTCCACATGTGTTAATTCATAGTTTTGATGCCTTCAGTGTGAATCTACAGTTTTCATATTCATGAAAATAAAGAAAACTCTTTGAATGAGAAGGTGTGTCCAAACTTTTGGCCTGTACTGTATATATTTTTTTTTAAGTAATTACAAATTTTTTACAATCACCAAAAAAAAAAAATATAGATATATATATAAATTTAATTTAGCCTCTATTTCTGACTGGATTCGAAGTCACAACCTTCTACATTATAACCCAGATTGTTAACCACTACACTATAGAGCTGCATGGCCAGTTATAAAAAAAAAAAATTAATATGAGACTTCTGCTGTATAGGAATACTTACTATTCGGAATACACATATTCCTTTGCCAGGGAGGATATGTGTATTCTGAAATGCGTCAGTGGGTTTTTTGGTCCTTAGGGGCATCCATAGAGGAGTGTTAAATCACACAGAAGCTCCCTCACAGCAACCACTTGCCAGCTTTCCCACTCGCGCTTACTACCGGCCGGAGCAGCGCGTGGCTACTGGGTGCAAGCAGGAACAGCAGAGGAGGAACATCGCGCTCCCATAAGAGAAAGACCAGAACTGAGCCACTTTCTTCTTTACATGTCTGCAACAGCAAGTATATCTTCTTAAATGTATGGTCATCTATGTTTCAAAATAGTGTGCCGGAATCAGTGCAGGTACTATTCTGTATTCTTTATGATTTGGAAGAAGTAAATCCAGCAAGAGATGAGAATGGTCAATGGTCATCCTTAAAGCCTGGGCCCCCTAAGGGGTGCAGACTGGATGGTATTGGTTGGCATGCTGGCACTGGAAAAATAAAGGCTTCCATCTTATTGAATTACATATCTTAGTTTACAGCTGATGTGGGAATAAGTAAATGTAGGAATAAATACACAAAACTGATGCAGAATAAGTCTCACTGCACTCTCCCTACAATCTCCCTGCACTCTGCCGCTCGAATGTTCTTCTATTAATAGTTTTTAGCAACACTGTTCCTAGCACATTAGTGCTTGCCATGTGTGTGCTCAGCTCACAGGACAATGGTGATGACCATGCGGGATGAGGGTTTTATAAGGGTTGTGACATAACAGGAGATGGCTTTCTGCGGATTGGCTGTCTTGCATGGCATTATTGGTGATCTTGCGTTTCCGGGCTTCTTACTTTCTCTTTGTAACACATAATTTTAGGAAAAATGTATTAACCATGATTTCATTACCATGAAGCACAGGGAAATTCGAAATCATTGCGAATTGAAATTTTCCGAAACTTCAGACCAAATTCCTCTTAAATGTTTTGCTTCACTCAACACTAGTCTTGGCATTAAAGAGTTTATATAGGGTTGAATACAGTTATAGGAGACCCAGAGTGTAACACATGACTGTTCAAGTCAATTAGGGTACTTTGTATTCAAGTCAAATTTATTCAGATCAGTACAAATCTGGCAGTTAAATCGATCCAATCAGAACCGAAATGGATTTTGAGAATTTGCTAATCTCTAATTATATACAGAAGCCACTAGTGTTGGGTGCGAATATTCAAATCGCAAATTTTAATCACGAATATAGCCACTTTGAGAATTCACGAAGATTTAGAATATAGTGCTATATATCCGTAGTCTTGAATATTCTAGATTTTTTTTCCATCAGTAACCTTCCTTCTTGCTTGTGGGCCAATGAGAAGGCTGCAATGTCTTTGTCTGAGCTAGCAACCAATAGGAAAGTTGCCTATCCCTTACTATATAAGAAATGTCCTAGCAGCCATTTTTTTTAGTTTTATGGAGTTCTGAGAGAGACAGGAGTGTCATTGCTGTGCTCTGTGCTTTCCACTCATTACATTAGATAGATAGTTAGATAGCTTATATATATAATACAGATAGTTAGTGGGAGATATTCAGTGTAGGTTAGATCCTGATATAGTGGAGCTGATAGGTTCTGCTGTCCATACATACGCAATCAAGAAAATAATCGCAAATTTGAGAATATATGACGAATATTTGCGAAATATCGCAAATTTGAATATTGCCCCTGCCGCTCATCACTAGAAGCTACAAGGCTGATGTGAATAAAGCCGAATTCAGGCAATAATATTATGTGGTCATAGTCAACCAGCCCAAGATACAGTCATTTATTTTTTTGTGAACATTGTAAATGGCAGCCCATGCTGACGTATTTCAAAGGCTCGACAAATTTCAAAAGAAAGATGTGTCCATACAGGGCTAGCTCTCCATTCTCCCAATGTTACTTATGTTGCCCAAATGCCTGTATAGATAATAATGACTTTGCAATAACCTTAATGTTATGTAATTAATAAAACTATTAACGGCACTAGAAACATAACATATATCAAATGTAGAGGCGATAGTGGAACGTCTTGCTGGACCAATTGAAAGGGTAGCGGAAAGGATTTTTCTAGAGTGATTAAAGACTTTTATCACTTTATGAGTGAATAGTCTGTTTCAGAAAAGCTCAGATCTCTATAAGTCCATTAAAATAGTTTTTTGTTAATTGGAATAACAATCTGTGTTTTTCTGATTGGTACAACCTGCATACTTATAAATAAATCTGTTCGGCGCGGATCGGAAAAACCTCGACAGCTGTTGCTAAGGAACCGGCGCTGAGTATAAATAGCTAGGATGCATATTAGTACAATCAAGTCAGAGGTTTAATGGTTGATTCTTATCTTTCACATTGTGAATCAAAAAGCAGGATTTATAGAATACTAGATATATCTCGTATAATGGTAAAATGAAGGATTTGCAAAGCTGGCCACACACATTAGATGTATGTTTGCCAAAATGCCCTCCCAATTTCAATAGGATTGGCTTAATATCGAAAGTTCATGAGGGCCTCCCTACTCTATGCAGTGACCAGGCTGCAGGGGGGTGTGTGAGTGGATGGATGGGGATAGTAGTTGCAGTACTCATAGTTCTGGCACTCCCTGGGCTGGCATGCAGTGATGGGAAGGATGCACCTTTTTCTCCTTTCAGGGCATGCTCTGGTTATGGGGTACTCCTGATGATGCTTGACGTGTCCTTGGTGGTGAAGATTTTGAGGGGCAAGACAGGGCCCGGTTGTTGTATGCCAACACTTTGCAGCGTAAAAGGAAGCAATGATGAGGCAGTAATGCAGCAGGACAGTTCTTTACTGAAGGATTCAAATGCAAACAGATCAGGACAGTTCATAGCATGCAATGGACCGGTAGTTGATACACAGAATGTATTTTCCATAGATGTTACAGGTTTTACAGCTGCACTGGTATTTAATAGGCCAAAAGGTGTCTCTTTAGAGTTATCTTCCTCATCCTGAGCTTCTCTAGCTGACACTGACATAAACATGCAGATGTAAGGTGTAATACTTCTTGGGAAGCAGTGCAATGCAACCCACAGAGTAGTTATCCCTCATGGCAGGTAAACTCTTCTGCTGTATTGTTTGAACAGGTTGTAGTACAGTACATTTCCATGAAATCAACCTTGGGATGGGGAAATTCTCACAGTGGGCCAAATTGTGGTTTGTTCGGCTCAGCCACCGGAGGCTACTCCTGAACATGAATGCCATACAGTCAATAAGTCCTTGTCAGATAAGTGACCTCTACTGAACTTTCCCTCTCTCTTACATCTGGTCTGCTTCTGTAGTGGTTCCAGCCCTGTACTGAGGGTACCGGGTCCAGGATAAGCTAAGCCATCAGCATTACATGTTTGCATTTGTTGTGGTTGCTAAGACTGACTAGCTGAGCTAAGCATGCATGTGTATGGGATGACCAAGAGATATAGCTGTCAGCCAATAGTTATTTCATGTTTATAGCCACTTTAGCCTCCATTTACAGCATTATCCTGTTGCTAGATAATGCCTGCTGCCTGGCAGCAAGAAAACTGAGATGACCATGAGGAAAATAAAGACCATTTTATTACATGAATAAATGCATAGAAAGACTGTGTCTGTGGTACTATCAGGGGCAGCGCCTGAAGATTTTGAACCCCAGTGCTGTTAGGTCCATAATTAAAACTAAGCATTTTCCAGCTGAATAAATCATCAAGTGTCTCTCTGTGACATGCTCACTAATGTATTTGTCTCCAGAATGCCCTCATACACAATGGGCCTAATTTTATCAAAGCTTTTCTGACTGGAAAAATTGCCTTTGTTGCCCATAGCAACCAATAGTAGTGCAGCTCTTATTGCTAAACAGTTTACAGAATGAAAGCTGCACTGTGATTAGTTGCTATTGGCAACAAGGGCAATTGTACTGTGAGATAGTTTTGATAAATGAGGCCCCATCTCTGTAACCAATATACACAGTGCCTGCCAGAGAGTGCTCCATACACAAAGCTCCAGTCAGAGTGCCCCGCCACTGCCCTCATACACAGCGTCCATGTCAGAGGACCCCACTCAGTGCTCCCCACCTACCTGTGCTCTAGGAGGAAGCAACCCGTGAGCTGCCCAAATTACTGTAGTCACGGACAGATATTAGAGGGTGGCAACTATTAAAAAATTTATTCTGCCACCTACACATATGGAAAAACCAAGACTTGGTAAGGTCAACAGCTCCTCCACATTGCATAGCTATCGTTTATCATGCCAGGAATACAGTGCACATGTAAATACGGACGTTTTCTAATGTGTACATGCTTTTTAATAGTGCTTTCTACTCAAGTACTGAGTTATCTCCAAGAGGTAATCCTAGTTACCGTAATGCTCGGTGCTCTGTAGTAGTACTGGGGAGGCTCCAGTCACTGGATAAATCATCAAAACCCTTCAGGAACACTTTGATGATTATCTGATCCAAAACTCGTTGTGAGAAGTATATAAATCCTGAGCTGAAGAAAAAAAGCTAGAACAAAAAGGCAATCTGGAAGATCTGATAAATGATCACTTAGAAAACACACAATCTGACAAGAAAAATGCAGAAATCCATAATTACAAATTAATTTTACATAATGAAGAAAGCAAAACCAACTAATATATCATTATATTATCTCCCAGTAACTGGAGACAGTGTGCTTGAGTCGTTATATTAAGGGCCCTGGGAATAGCATAAAACTGTGATTTAAAAAATAAGTCAAGGATTAGCAGATTATTTAAGGAACTCAATAGGGTGAATGAATGTAGAAACACGTGACTATACAAATCTCACTACACCCCTTAGGAAAACTTGGGTGTGGGTTCCCACCTGCCCAACTCAATTTCCCAGTACACACGCATCAATCACTCCCAGACAACAATCAAGACAAATCCAAATGCTCCCAATTTTTGATCAGTTTATGATTTTTTTTTATGTAGAAGAAACAAAAAAGATGTAATAAAAAAGTCAGCAAGTGGAACGGGTACCTCATAAATATGGTACTTATTCTGAACATCATAATTCTTAACTGGCATAAACACATTAATAAACCTCCATATACAGTAGCTCTATGTCTCCCCTTATATGGTCTTATACTGTAAAATTGTCACCCAGTTAGTTTATAGCTTCTCCCAACCACCTACTTACACAGACTCCCACAGACCTAATATCATAGGAAATAAGATCATGGACATGATCATGTGACCACAGTCTAGAACAAAAGATAGGAGCAACACATTGCAATATTACAGCTATAAATGATTATTTTAAAGTATGTTGATGTAAACTTGAAAACCCCTTTAAGGACCTTATGACAAGCCCTGTTAACCTGAACTTTACAATAATTTCAACCTGATCTCAATTGTCATTGTAGTCAATTGTAGCAGTTGTTATATCCAAATGAGACTATTGTGCTACAAAAAGTTTGAAGATCTCTGTAGCATTTATATCCTCTAAAGTTCTAAAAAGTATTTGTATAACTGTAACACAGCCATAGAGCATCATAAAAGGGGATGTCTCACTTCAGTAAGTTGCATTTATCATGTAGATAAGGTTAATACAAGCCACTTACTAATGTATTGTTATTATCCATATTGCATCCCTTGCTGGCTGGATTAATTTTTCCATCATATTATACACTGCTCGTTTCCATGGTTACAGATCACCCTGCAATCCATCAGTGGTGGTCGTGATTGCACAATATAGGAAAAAACATCAGCCTCTCTGGTGGCCGGGACCATGGGAGCGCACATAGACTAGTGCTTTTACCTATATTGTGCAAGCAGGACTGCCACTAATGGATTGCAGTGTGGTCTGTAACCATGGAAACGAGCAGTGTATAATGTGATGGAAAAATGAATCCAGCCAGCAAAGGAGGCAATATGGATAATAATAATACATTAGTAAGTGCCTTCTATTAACTTTCTCTACATGATAAATGCCACTTACTGAAGTGAGACAACCCCTTTAATATGGCCATTGAGAATGCATAAAGGCATTTTTATTGACAATTCGGACCAATGACATGATATTCACTCATGATATAATTTTAGCTATTAGAACCTATGCGCCTTTAATATGCAGGAGGACATTCTGGACGTACAAGAGTTGTTGATTTCAACAGCAGGAGATAATCTAAAAGCCCCGCATACTGAGAACACAATTGGTGCTTAACATATGGAAACATGAACTGAAAATCTTTCTAATAGATTCTTTTGTCTTGAAATGAAGCAGGTCGAGTAATCTTTAAGAAATGGTCCCATTCTTCTTGAGCTTCAGGCATCTTTACTATGCTTCCCAGGCCATGAGTACAAATACATTTCCTTGATGCTATTTGTCGCTTTGACAATGAGCATTTCGTACACAATGTAAAACTGTCGCATTGAGAATGTTCTTCCTTGTTTCATTAGCTGTAAGGAGCAACAATTAGCTGTACCCTGTCTGGCTTGGGGTGATTTTTCATTCAATTGTGTACTCCATGTACCATTAAAATTAATGTCACATAAGATGAATTGTGGTTACAAGGATTTTGAATGAAATTGAATGTTCCCCTAGGGGAGACAGAGCTGTAACAGGCAGGCCATAAAGCGCACAATTTTAAAAGTGAAAAACATAGCTGACAGGTACGTATAGACAATACTATTTAACCTGCTGGACTAGGGCTTTTCATCATTCCTGCTTCATTCTTTTGTTTCTTTTGTTTTTCTTTTCCTTTTAATTAATTTAATTTTTTTATGGAGAAGCAGCTCTAAGCATGTTACATTAAAATAAATATTTGTATTTCATGTATAAATGATTATTTTCTGCTTTGAGTTTTGGGTAAACCATATAGTTTTATGATTAGCTTTTTATATACTGTATATATGACATTAGCTTTTATAAATTGTACCAATTACATCTTTAAAAATACAAATACAATACAAGAAGATGCTGAATCTCAGAGGAGCTAGAAATATTTCGAACATTTTTCTACAGACCTATCTGTAACCTGCCCTTCCAAAGTGAAAGAAAAGACTGATACTATCTAACCAGATACGTAGAGGCGATTGCTTCTATGATCCTTTTCAGTCCGAATCCAGTACAGAATTAACATTCACATGAGTACTAAATGACCTGCTCATGGCAAGAGACCAGGACTAAAACACAATCCTAAGGCCCCTTTCACACAGGCGAGATTTCCGCGCGGATGCAATGTGTGAGGTGAACGCATTGCACCCGCACTGAATCCGGACCCATTCATTTCTATGGGACTGTGCACATGAGCGGTGATTTTCACGCATCACTTGTGCGTTGCGTGAAAATCGCAGCATGTTCCTCTTTGTGCGTTTTTCACTTAACGCAGGCCCCATAGAAATGAATGGGGTTGCGTGAAAATCGCAAGCATTCGCAAGCAAGTGCGGATGCGGTGCGACTTTCACGCACGGTTGCTAGGAGACGATCGGGATGGGGACCCTCCAGCCCTATTTTACTATGCATTCTATATTCAGAAGGCTATTATTTTCCCTTATAACCATGTTATAGGGGGAAATTATACAATCTACACTACAACTAAGGCTACTTTCACACTAGCGTTCGTCGGTCCGCTCTTGAGCTCCGTTTGAAGGGGCTCACGAGCGAACCCGAACGCAGCCGTCCAGCCCTGATGCAGTCTGAATGGAGCGGATCCGCTCAGACTGCATCAGTCTGGCGGCGTTCAGCCTCCGCTCCGCTCGCCTCCGCACGGACAGGCGGACAGCTGAACGCTGCTTGCAGCGTTCGGGTGTCCGCCTGGCCGTGCGGAGGCGTGCGGATCCGTGCGGATCGGTCCAGACTTACAATGTAAGTCAATGGGGACGGATCCGTTTGAAGATGCCACAATGTGGCTCAATCTTCAAGCGGATCCGTCCCCCATTGACTTTACATTGAAAGTCTGGACGGATCCGTCCGAGGCTATTTTCACACTTAGCTTTTTTTTTGCCATTTTAATGCAGACGGATCCGTTCTGAACGGAGCCTCCGTCTGCATTATTATGACCGGATCCGTTCAGAACGGATCCGCCCGAACGCTAGTGTGAAAGTAGCCTAACCCAAACCTGAACTTCTGTGAAGAAGTTCAGGTCTGGGTACCACAGTCAGTTTTTTATCACGCGCGTGCAAAACGCATTGCACCCGCGCGATAAAAACTGAACATCGGAACGCAATCGCAGTCAAAACTGACTGCAATTGCGTACCTACTCGCGCGGGGTTGCCGCAATGCCCTGGGACACATCTGGACCTAATCCGGACACGCTCGTGTGAAAGAGGCCTAAGGGCTCATGCACATGAAAGTTTTTTGCGTTCAGTATACTGGCCGTTTTTTTTTTATATCAGTATTACTTATACTGAACTATTCATTTTAATGGGTCAGCAAGAAAACCTGAAGTGTCTCCATGTGCATTCCATTTCTGTATTTCTATTATTCCATTTCGTTCAAAGATAGATGTCCTATTATTGCCCGCAAATCACGTTCCGTGGCTCCATTCAAGTCAATGGGTCCGCCAAAAAAAGAAACACATACGGAATGTACTCTGCATGTCTTCCGTATCCGTTCCATTTTTGCGGAATAATCGATTGGAGATTTTATGCCCAACCCAATTTTTTCTATGTAATTACTGTATACTAACGCAAAAACACAAAATGCAATCGCACTCTGCAACCAGCACTCTGCCCTGCCTTTATGCTGGATGTTGAATAAGGCATTGGTGTACATTTTGGCCAAAGCGTAATAAGCCACTCACCACGTCAAGGTCGCCTTAATGAGTGGTCCCTAACACTAGTTCCTACCTTTTATGGGCAATGACAGCCACACAATGTCCAGGGAGCGCAGGTACAGCATGCACGCCAAGCACACTCTGCTTTTAACCCCGTCCGGTGCCATTACAGCTTTCATCGGATCCAGGGATGCAAGTACCAACATGCATGCTGAGCCCACTATGTACTTCTCCTGGAGCCTAATGGCTACTGGTAGGTGCTATATAAGCAGACTCAGTTTTATACTGACTTTAAAACCAGCCTCCAGGGCAGACTAACTGGTCAGGTGTACATGACTGCTTGGAGATCGCCACGCCTCCAATATATACTACAAAGAAAAAATATGGGGGATTCAGCCCGCACAACCCCTAGCAGGTGCAGATTGCTATGGCGAAATACAGATACAAACGCAAAAATACAAAATGCAATCGCACTCTGCAACCAGCACTCTGCCCTGCCTTTATGCTGGATGTTGAATAAGGCATTGGTGTACATTTTGGCCAAAGCATAATAAGCCACTCACCACGTCAAGGTCGCCTTAATGAGTGGTCCCTAACACTAGTTCTCACCTTTTATGGGCCATGACAGCCACACAAAGTCCAGGGAGCGCAGGTACAGCATGCACGCCAAGCACACTCTGCTTTTAACCCCGTCCGGTGCCATTACAGCTTTCATCGGATCCAGGGATGCGAGTACCAACATGCATGCTGAGCCCACTATATACTTCTCCTGGAGCCTAATGGCTACTGGTAGGTTCTATATAAGCAGACTCAGTTTTATACTGACTTTAAAACCAGCCTCCAGGGCATGCTAACTGGTCAGGTGTGCATGACTGCTTGGAGATCGCCACGTCTTCAATATATACTACAAATAAAAAATATGGGGGATTCAGCCTGAATCCAGGAGAAGTACATAGTGGGCTCAGCATGCATGTTGGTACTTGTATCCCTGGATCCGATGAAAGCTGTAATGGCACCGGACGGGGTTAAAAGCAGAGTGTGCTTGGCGTGCATGCTGTACCTGCACTCCCTGGACTTTGTGTGGCTGTCATGGCCCATAAAAGGTAGGAACTAGTGTTAGGGACCACTCATTAAGGCGACCTTGACGTGGTGAGTGGCTTATTACGCTTTGGCCAAAATGTACACCAATGCCTTATTCAACATCCAGCATAAAGGCAGGGCAGAGTGCTGGTTGCAGAGTGCGATTGCATTTTGTGTTTTTGCGTTTGTATCTGTATTTCGCCATAGCAATCTGTACCTGCTAGGGGTTGTGCGGGCTGAATCCTCCATACAATTACTGTATACTGTATATGCCATAAGGAAAAACGAATCCGTTAAAAAACGGCCCGCAAAACACTGAAAAAGCCATACAACCGTGTGCATGAGCCCTAATACTGTTAGATCCTTCAGCAGCATGACACAGTTGACCATGACATCTCAATACAAATACCAAAAATGGTATCTCAAGATTTTAATATTGATGACCTATCCTCAGGAGAGGCCATAAATATCGGATCGATGGGGATTCTAGGTTCTACACCTTGCACCCTCGCCAATCAACTGTTCAGAGTAGCTCTGATGCTGAAGATGCACAGCTCCATCCGTTGAGTAGGGACAGAACTGTAGCTGCAGTATTGCTCCCATCAAAGTAAATGGGAGCAAAATGGGAGCAGCACTGCAGTTGCAAGCTCCCTCCTCTGCACAATGGACGGAGCTGTGTAGTTTCAGTACTGAATTCCAGCACTTGAACTGCTCTGAAACACTTTCAGGGTGTCAGACCATCGCTGATCAGATGGTGATGGCCTATGTGGAGGATGGACTGTTCATTCATCACCTGTTGGAGAGAGTAGGGAGCCCCCCCCACACATTAGTTTGTCAGCCCAACCAGCCTGCTGTTTATCTTTCTGGTTCACCTTCTCCAACATTCAGGACTAACATGCTCAGTAGCTTCTGTAGTGTCCCACTATGTAAATGTGGGCACTACTCAAGGGCCAATTTGGTCACGTTGTTCTCCACCTCCTGTGGAACATGGTCATTGTATTTTATATGGTATTTTTAATGTGTATTTTCCTGTTATCTCCTGTACCAGGCCTGTTAGGGGTGTAGTTCCTCCTCCTAGGCAGTAGAGGGAGCTAGGGAACCCCCTAGTATATATAGTTAGTCCCAGACAAGAAATAGTCAGTTCAGTTTAGTCCAGGAGGCTAGTTAGTTCAGTCTAGCCTGCCTGAGTCCCTGAGCAAAGGAAGCTCAGAAGTTAATCCAGGGGAAGAAGTTGCCTCCTGAGGATATCTAGTTCCTTTAAAAGTACAGAGCAGAGCCACTTTGATCTAGCCAAGTAGAGAGCTGAAGGGCAGAAGGATATTTTACAGCAAGAGGATTTATACCAGAGGAAGGTTTCCCTACCCAAGGATAAAGCCAGCAATAGGGCATACGGGCCTTGGAGAAAGCCAGACAGGACCTAAGGAAAATGCAGCCTGATCTGTAAGTGTTAGTCCCTCTGAGTATCTTGCAAGGACTTTGCCTGCCATTTATATGAAGCCTGCCTGTTACCAACCTTTTACATGTGGAACTAACTAAAGACTGTAAATAGTTGAACTGTTCAGTAAAAAGAAGTTCTGGTTCACTGCAACTTGTGTTCCTCAATTATTCCTGCAACAAATCGGTGTGCCACCGTTACCGGCACTGGCGTCACGAAACTATAAGGGCTCTTGCCACAGGCACACTAAACCTGCAACACCCAGGGCACCTCACCTACCACTCGGCCTGGTCCCTATACATAGAGAGTGCCCCAGAGGATCCATGTGCCAGCCTCTCCATCACTGCTGTACGTCTACCCAGGGTATATAAAAACTGTGAGTACCAAGAACACCCTCGGTTTAGCATCTACCCCTGTGACCTCACCATTCGCTCACCCTGCAGGGCTGCGTACTGCACTTCCCTGCTCCTTTACTCTTTTTAGTGTCATTGTAGTTATAGTAAAGTGGCTAAGACAACCTTTAATTCATCTCTATTTCTAAAATCATTGAAATGTATAACTATATCTTTCTCTAAAAGGATATTGTCAGGGCATTACATACCACTTGTATCTCTGGGGTTATGTGTGACAGGCCATTTTCTATGCAGAGGCGGAAGGGTTTACTAAGGCATACTGTAATTGTAGGCTTGTAGAGCTTCCTGGAATATGCAGGTGCTTGATTGTATAAATGGAGGAGCAGCTGCCCAACCACAGAAAGGGAAGTAATTCCTCTTGATATGTGAATTAAAAAAGTCTTAAATTTGTGAGAACACCTTTATGGTGAACACAAAGAAACACGTAGAATAATAAAAACATTGCTTCTATATAGCAGCAGAGGAGTGAGCATCAGTAAATGTATACCGTTTGTCATCCAGTGCATTCGGAAAGTCTTCAGATCCTTTCAAATATTGTTGCAGCCTTGTGCTAAAATAAAAAAATGTACCCCTCCAATACTCCATAAAGAGAAAGTGAAAACAGAATTTTAGAAATTTTTGCAAATGTATTACAAAGGAAAAATTTTAATTTCACCTGGACCCTTTGCTATTACAGTTGGAATTCAGCTCTGGGGGCCTCACACATGAAGGCCCTTTCATGTGAAGGACACATGAAAGCCCTCATGGAGTTTGCAAAAAAGCACCTAAATGACTCTAAAGGGCCCTTTACATGGGTCGAGAATTGAACAGCTAATAGTAACGTTCATAGTAATGCTTGTTAACGCTCATTCATCGGGTAATTCTATTGTTTGTGCAGCACACAAAAATCCTTGTTGCCGGTGGCAGTTTGTTATATATAAACATGTTCTGCTGCTGGGAAAAAACAAATCTGTATGGGGAAGGGGCGATGGCATTAGCGATCCCTCCTCCCCATACTTTGGGGGAGCTAGAGGAGATCGTTGCATGTAACCGATCAGCAGTTTGTGGGAAGGTATGGTTCCTTGTCAACAATCTGCTTGTACATCGTCCCATGTAAAGGGACCTTAAGACTGTAAGAAACTAAATTCTCTGGTCTGATCAAACCAAGATTGAACTTTTGGCCTCAATTCTAAGTGTCATGTCTGGAGGAAACCTGCCACTGTTCATCACCTGCTCATATCACCTTTCTTACAGTGAAATATAGTGGTTGGCAGCATTATGTTGTGGTTGTGTTTTTCAGTGGCAGAGACAGAGAGGGAATGGAGCAAAGTACAGAGATATTCTTAAAGGGGTATTCCCATCTTCACTTTTCATACTTACCTTTGTTGAGCGCGACATTCACTTCCTGGATTCTTCTCCCTGCTGGGCCGTGCTTGCACAGAAGACTGAAGATTTTCTCCCCTGCCGGGCAATGTCCTGAACGCGCACGCCGCCGCGCATGCGCCATTAAAACGCACCAAAAACGCAAATGCGATATTTACATAGTTAATATATAATCTTTATCTCATCATTCCAGACTATCCTAGGCCTCATTACGAACTAATCTTAGGAAGGTGAAATAATTAATTCTCTCCAAAGGAATCTTTTTTGGAACAATATTCCAAGTTTTTTCGAAAAAACCTATTCGAAAACATTTTTCTTGAAGACTTTTTCGAAAGTTCTCGAAGTTTTCCCGAAAAATTTCTCGAAAAAACTCTGAGACTTCCAACAGATCTTTCAAATGTTCTCCAAGGACTTTTCAGATTTTACACTTTCATCTTTAACATATTGTGGAAGAGAAGAGGGGTTTCTAGACAATGATGATTTGTCGAATAAGGGATCTCTGTGCAGAATCACTGTGTAGAATAGGGCCTGGGACCCCTCCCCCGAGGAAGCATCCTATGGCCCTATTCTACTAGTCGATTATATAACCGTTCTATACACACATCTATTTTGCGCTTGTTTTTTGGGGTAAACATATACGTGAGCACTTGATTCCATTCAGATTGGAGGTGTGCCACCCGTTCATTTCTTCTTCCAATACTAGACTATTTAACCCTGTTAATGTTAGAGTCATGAGTTCAACCCTAGCCCTTTTTGGTAGTGTTTTAAACCTTGACATCATTCTATGATGTCATTTTCTTTTCCTGTCTTATTATGTTTTATTCTGTATATAAATTCCTGATGTTTGTTGTAACTATTTGGGCCTGATGAAGTCACTGGTTCAGTGTTGAAACGCATAGTCCCATTAAAGCTTCTATTTTGGATGAACTTTGCTTGAAGGCCTCTTAGTACCAGTGGTGCAGTCAAGTTCCTACTTATCCCCTACTTAAGTTATTGTAATTCTTAATTATCCACAATGTGTCTGCTTCAGCCCATCCTATATAGGCAGACTGATGCTTCTAATGGGTATACTGCTTTCACTCATTACACTAGATGTTTCATGTTGATTATTAATTTAGAAATCTCTTCATCAAGCTTGAACCTTTTTACATCTTCTCCTTCATGTTTTTCCCGTGCTACTCGTACCTTCTTTATCTGCCAATGACCTTTATCCACCAAAATTATCTTCTCTTATCCCAACCTCTCACTTTCCATCTACAAAATGTTTTATGTGCTAATCTACAGGGTGGGCCATTTATATGGATACACCTTAATAAAATGGGAATGGTTGGTGATATTAACTTCCTGTTTGTGGCACATTAGTATATGTGAGGGGGGAAACTTTTCAAGATGGGTGGTGACCATGGCGACCATTTTGAAGTCGGCCATTTTGAATCCAACTTTTGTTTTTTCAATAGGAAGAGGGTCATGTGACACATCAAACTTATTGGGAATTTCACAAGAAAAACAATGGTGTGCTTGGTTTTAAGGTAACTTTATTCTTTCATGACTTATTTACAAGTTTCTGACCACTTATAAAATGTGTTCAATGTGCTGACCATTGTGTTGGATTGTCAATGCAACCCTCTTCTCCCACTCTTCACACACTGATAGCAACACCGCAGGAGAAATGGTAGCACAGGCTTCCAGTAGCCGTAGTTTCAGGTGCTGCACATCTCGTATCTTCACAGCATATGCCGACTTCAAAATGGTCGCCATGGTCACCACCCATCTTGAAAAGTTTCCCCCCTCACATATACTAATGTGCCACAAACAGGAAGTTAATATCACCAACCATTCCCATTTTATTAAGGTGTATCCATATAAATGGCCCACCCTGTATACTCTAGAACAGGGGGTACTCAACTAGTTTTATTAAAGGTCCACATACCTCGGTCTACAGTCAGGTGAAGGTCCGAGCTGAATGGCAACAGTAAAGATGAAGGCCCCCATTAGTGCCCCCAGTAAGAATAATGCTGACTGTAAGCTCAGGACAGGACCTGCGCTCCAGTCTGATGACGTCTCGCAGGTCCTATCCGGAGCTTCCAGTCAGCAGCAAGTGTTTCCTACAGCGCGAGCAAATGGAGGAGGTAAGTTTTTCTTTTTTTATTAACACAAGTGGAGGTTGAGGTAAAGGCTGTACTAATGAGCGCTCTGCAATAGAAGCACTCATTAGTAACAGTCTGTACAGGAAAATACTGGAAGGCCATTAAAATACTGGCCTTGCTGGTGAGCTACTGGCCGGATGGCAAAGCTAGCTGCAGAAAAGACATGTATTTTTGTTCTACATCTAATGCCCATTATTGGATGTGGACCCCTTCATTTCAATGGGGCCACAAAATATGCAGACAGTACAGAGTGTGCTCTCATCTTTTGCGGCCCCATTGAAATGAAGGCGTCCGCATCCAATCCACCAATAATTGGGGCTTGGGTATGGAACAAAAATACCATGGTATGAATGGAGCCTCCTTATTTCACCAGTAGGCTACTTTTACACTAGCGTTTTTGCTGTATCCGGAAGGGCTCAGTAAAAACGCTTCTGTTACTGATAATACAACCATCTGCATCCGTTATGAACATATCCAGTTGTGTTATCTTTAACATAGCCAAGACGGATCCGTTATAAACTCCATTGAATGTCAATGGGAGACGGATCTGTGTAAATTATTATTTTTATTCACATTTTATACTTATTTTTTTCATAAGTACATAAAGATTACATAAACCATCTAAGCATAACAGTAAACAATGTTGTAGGATAGAAACAACCGATTAATAATATAAATCATATAGAACAGCATCCAGTCAGTTGGGGGGGAAAGGAGGTGGGAAGGGGGTGGGAAAGAGGGAAGCATGGTTACTAATCAATAACGCCCTGTCACAAATTAGAAAAAGGTAAGACTAAACCTGACCCAACTTACTCATACAAGTGAGGAACTGTTGGTAAACTAATCACTCGCGAGCCTAAAATCATCTAGGTATAATATAGCGACCATCTGTTGCACTCCAATCAGAAAAGGTATCTGATTTCTCAGCAGCCAGCCATCTTTCCCAAATCTTCTCAAACTTATCAGGTCTGTGTACCGTAAGCCATCTTTTTCGTTCAAAATCAAACACTTTAAACAATAATTTATTATTATTATTATATTTTTTTATTTTTTATTCTTGCTTTGGGAATTGTATAGAGGGCTATTGTGTCAAAGAAAACAGATCCGTCCCCATGGACTTGCCTTATGTGTCATGCCGGATCAGTTTTGCTCTGCATTCCATTTCAGAAAGAAAACCGCTGTTTGCTGCGGTTTTCTCTCCGGTATGGGAAAGCAACTGTCACGACTGCTATCCCAGCAGCAGTCGTGTCGCACCAGACGGAGGGGAAGGGGGACCCTTATCTACGGATGGGAAATAGAACGGTCACCCCTGACTAACCCTAAGCTGGCACCTGTCTGCCCTGATACCCTAGACGGGGTGTGAACCCGTGCGGCGAGCAGGAAGCCTAAACCCTAAGTCACCCTAACAAGACTAGACTGGGGAAAGGCAGATGGGAGCACTAGTCACCATCACTCACGTCTAGGAGAACAACAGGGGAAGACAGCAACAAACAAACAAACAATCAAACATAGATAGACTTATCCAGTCACGAGCAGAGAAGGTGATCCCAATAACGACAGTCCACACCAGATGAGAGCTCCACAGCAATACCATCAAACGATCTCCTTCAAAGGTCAGAATAGCACTGGAAATAAGGACTATATCTGGCAATGACTGCAAGTGAAACTGAAACTAATATAGTAGCTGGGAGTGGCAGACAGAACTCACCTGAGAAGGATGCCTACAAACTCCCAGTCAGGACAAAAAGGTTCACAAGGCAAAACCCTGATGACATACCCTGAACCACAGAGCAAACTCACAAGCTATCGCGAGTAGCAAGTCGCTGCGACCTTCTCCTCCCAGACCTGTCTGGATCAGTCACAGTCGTGACAGTACCCCCCTTTCTACGAGGGGCCACCGGACCCTCAAGACCCGGCCTCTCCAGATGGGACCTATGAAAAGCTTGAATAAGTCTGTCCGCCTTTATCTCTGATGCTGGCACCCACATTCTCTCTTCGGGACCATAACCTCTCCAGTGCACCAGGTACTGAAGAGAGTGGCGAACATATCGTGAATCAACAATCTTTTCTACCTGAAACTCAAGACTGCCATCAACAACCACCGGTGGAGGCGGTAGTGGCAATGGTTCAGGAGGTTCTACATATCTCTTAAGCAGAGATCTGTGGAAGACATTATGGATCCTTAGAGTCTGAGGTAACTCCAGACGAAAAGCCACCGGGTTAATGACCTTAATTACCCTATAAGGACCAATAAATCTCGGACCTAATTTCCACGAGGGAACCTTCAACTTGATATTTCTGGTAGACAACCACACCAAGTCATTCACCCCAAGGTCCGGACCTTCAGAGCGATTCTTATCAGCCGCACGTTTGTATCTACCACCAATTCTCTTCAAACTTTCTTGCACACTCTGCCACACTGATGAAAGTGAAGATGCAAATCATTCCTCCTTGGGAATCCCAGACGGCCCCCCCTCACTAAATGTACAAAACTGAGGATGGAAACCATACGCACCAAAAAATGGTGACTTATCTGTGGATTCTTGACGACGATTATTAATGGCAAACTCGGCTAACGGTAAATAAGATGACCATTCCTCCTGATTTTCGGAAACAAAGCATCTCAAATATGTCTCTAGGTTTTGATTGGTACGTTCAGTCTGACCGTTGGACTGTGGATGGAAAGATGAAGAAAACGACAGATGAACCCCTAAACGAGAACAAAAAGCTTTCCAAAATTTAGAAACAAATTGGGTACCACGATCCGAAACAATATCGGAAGGGACCCCGTGAAGCTTCACGATGTGGTCAATAAAAACCTGAGCCAGTGTATTAGCATTAGGCAATGCGGTAAGAGCAATAAAGTGCACCATTTTACTGAATCTGTCAACAACTACAAGAATAACAGTCTTCCCAGCTGATACTGGTAGATCCGTAATGAAATCCATTGATAGGTGCGTCCAAGGCCTGTTGGGGATGGCCAGAGGTAAAAGACGCCCTGCTGGACGAGTATGATCTACCTTAGAACGAGCACAGGTAGCACATGCAGACACAAAATTAAACACCTCCTGGCGCCACTTAGGCCACCAGAACCGACGAGACACTAATTCAGAGGTTGCCTTACTACCTGGGTGTCCTGCCAGTGTGGAGTTATGGTGTTCTTTTAGTATCTCCAGGCGTAAATTTTCTGGCACAAACAGTTTACCCGAGGGGCAGGAGGCCGGGGCGTCCCCCTGAGCTTCCAACACCCTCCCCTCTAAACCTGAGTGTAATGCAGAGACCACCACCCCCTTTTGCAAAATAGGCTCTGGTACCTCAACATCACCCCCTCCAGGAAAACTTCGAGACAATGCATCCGCCTTAGTATTTTTTGCCCCCGGGCGATAGGTTATTACAAAATTAAACCTAGTAAAAAATAACGACCACCGAGCCTGTCTAGGGTTGAGACGTTTAGCAGACTCCAGATATAATAAGTTTTTGTGATCAGTAATCACTGTGACGGGATGAACCGCCCCCTCCAAAAAATGACACCACTCCTCAAAGGCCAACTTAATAGACAAAAGTTCCCTGTTGCCAATATCATAGTTCCTTTCTGCAGTAGACAATTTCTTCGAAAAGAAAGCACACGGACGCCATTCACCAGGGGACGGGCCCTGAGAAAGTACCGCTCCCACCCCCACCTCTGATGCATCAACCTCTACAATAAAAGGAAGCGAGACATCTGGCTGTACGAGAATAGGGGCCGAGGTGAATCTCTCCTTCAGAGATGTAAAGGCAGTTTTGGCTGCATGTGACCATTTGGAAAAATCGGATCCCTTTCGGGTCATGTCAGTCAGTGGTTTGACCACCAAGGAATAGTTCTTTATAAACTTTCTATAAAAATTGGCAAACCCCAGAAAACGTTGCAATGCCTTCAGGTTCTCAGGCAGATCCCAGTCCATAATCGCCCGGACTTTCTCTGGATCCATGCGGAAACCTGAATCTGACAACACATACCCCAGAAATTGCAGTTCTTTTACGGCGAACACACATTTCTCTAATTTAGCAAACAATTTGTTGGCCCTTAATATCTGCAGCACTTGTCTCACATGGATCTTATGTGTCTCCAAATCCGGAGAATAGACCAGGATGTCATCAAGATATATCACAACAAATCTCCCGATAAGGTGACTAAAAATATCGTTGACAAAATGTTGGAACACCGCAGGCGCATTAGTAAGACCAAATGGCATGACCAGATTTTCATAATGCCCTTCTGGAGTATTAAAAGCCGTCTTCCACTCATCCCCCTCTTTGATGCGAACCAGGTTATAGGCTCCTCTGAGATCCATTTTAGAGAACCATTTAGCACCAGCAACCTGATTAAAGAGGTTGGGAATGAGAGGAAGAGGATAGGGATCTCGGATAGTTATCCGGTTTAATTCCCGGAAATCCAGGCAAGGACGCAGGCCCCCATCTTTCTTTTTAACAAAAAAGAAACCTGCAGCCACGGGTGAAGAAGAGGGTCTGATGTGTCCCTTAGCCAAACTCTCCGAAATATAATCTTTCATAGCCTTCCTCTCCGGGCCGGAAAGATTGTATAACCGGGTTTTAGGTAGTTTTGCCCCAGGTACAAGATTAATCGGGCAATCATATGGACGATGAGGTGGTAACCCCTGACAACCCTTCTCAGAAAACACATCCATAAAATCTGACAGAAAGGCAGGTAGAGATGTTACAGAGAGTGTAGAGAACCTACTACTCAAGCAGTTGTCCTTACAATGTTCACTCCACTCCACAATCTCCCCGGCCTGCCAATCCACCACTGGATTGTGGGTCACCAGCCAGGGAAGCCCCAATACCATAGGAGCCGGAAGACCGTCCAGGACATAACAAGAGATATGTTCTTTATGGAGGTCCCCTACCTGCAGATGGATATTATGGATGTTCTGAGTTAACTCTCTCTGAGTAAGAGGGGAGGAGTCAATGGCAAAAACAGGAATAGTTCTGCGTACCGGTTCCGGAGTAAAACCCAGAGCCTGAGCAAACCGTGAATCCACCAAGTTGACCCCTGCCCCACTGTCCAAAAAGACGGAACAGATCTCAGTCTTATTGCCCGCCTCAACGGTAGCGGACAACAAAAACTGAGACATGCGTATGGAGGAAAGAAATACGCCCAGACTGTTATCCTCCGCACAATCTGGGGACTCTAGTTTTCCGCCGGCTCCCTTGTTTGTGGTCTCTTGGGTTCTGAGGGACATACCTTTACAAAATGACCCCTCCCCCACAACGAAAACAAACCTCTGACCTACGGCGGACCTTAGAAGGATTCACCCGTCTAGTGGCGCCCCCAATTTGCATTGGTTCGACTGGATCATAACAAACCGATCCCTGCCCTATAGAGGCCTCTGTAGAATTTAATAGTCTCTCCCTGAGTCGTCTGTCGATTCTTATGGACAGAGACATAGCAGCCTCAAGAGACCCAGGGACCTCGTATACCGCTAGCGCGTCTTTTAATTTTTCAGACAACCCCTGGCAGAACTGACTCCTAAGGGCCGAGTCGTTCCATAATGTATCAGTAGCCCACCTACGGAATTCGGAACAATATAGTTCAGCAGACCGGTTCTCTTGCCGAAGTCTACGTAGCTTAGACTCAGCCAGTGAGACCCTGTCCGGGTCATCATATACGAGACCCAGGGCTTTAAAAAACTCCTCCACTGATCGTAAGGCCGGAGAGTCTGATGGTAGGGAGAAAGCCCAAGCCTGCGGATCTCCTTGCAGGAGCGAAATTACAATGCCCACCCGTTGTTCCTCACCGCCGGAGGACCTAGGGCGTAACCTGAAGAACAATTTACAAGCTTCTCTGAAGGTTACAAATTGGTCTCTTCCTCCTGAGAACCTATCAGGTAAAACCACTTTTGGCTCAGGAGTACCTTGGTTTCCCGTAGCAACGGTGGAACCCAAGGATTGCTGCTGCTGCTGCTGCACTGTTGCTTTTAATCCTGCCACTTCCAGGGATAACCCCTGTAATTCTTTTGCCAAAACCGTAACCGGATCCATAGTGGAACAGAAAAATACAAAGCAAAACACCAAGCAAAAAAAAAAGAAATGTCACTTTTTTTTTTTTTTTTTTTAATGGCCAGATATACTGTCACGACCGCTATCCCAGCAGCGGTCGTGTCACACCAGACGGAGGGGAAGGGGGACCCTTATCTACGGATGGGAAATAGAACGGTCACCCCTGACTAACCCTAAGCTGGCACCTATCTGCCCTGATACCCTAGACGGGGTGTGAACCCGTGCGGCGAGCAGGATGCCTAAACCCTAAGTCACCCTAACAAGACTAGACTGGGGAAAGGCAGATGGGAGCACTAGTCACCATCACTCACGTCTAGGAGAACAACAGGGGAAGACAGCAACAAACAAACAAACAATCAAACATAGATAGACTTATCCAGTCACGAGCAGAGAAGGTGATCCCAATAACGACAGTCCACACCAGACGAGAGCTCCACAGCAATACCATCAAACGATCTCCTTCAAAGGTCAGAATAGCACTGGAAATAAGGACTATATCTGGCAATGACTGCAAGTGAAACTGAAACTAATATAGTAGCTGGGAGTGGCAGACAGAACTCACCTGAGAAGGATGCCTACAAACTCCCAGTCAGGACAAAAAGGTTCACAAGGCAAAACCCTGATGACATACCCTGAACCACAGAGCAAACTCACAAGCTATCGCGAGTAGCAAGTCGCTGCCACCTTCTCCTCCCAGACCTGTCTGGATTAGTCACAGTCGTGACAGCAACCAAACGGAATGGAATGTATTTTAGAGCATTTCGTCCTGTTCAGTTAAGTTTTGTCCCAATTGACAATAAATGGGGACAAAACGGAATTTTTTTTATCTGGTATTGAGATCCTATGAAGGATCTCAATACCGGAAAATAGAAACGCTAGTGTGAAAGCAGCCTTACAGAGAGAGGCACAGGCAAGATGGGAACAAACTACTGACACTGTGGAGTCCTTTCCTGAGGTCAGCGATGCGTTCCCGCCCTGTCTGTACCCCTCAGTCCCCTCCACACCCCCCCAAGTTGATTTTACCTTGAGTTTTTACATTCCGGTCAGCTGTGGAGTGGGAGGGGCGTGGTCTAACCAATCTTGGGCGTGGCTTAGCGGAGTAGGGGGCGGTATTTTATAGTACTTATTTTGAGGCTGGCAGTGGTGATGTCTTCTCCAGCAGCACATAAGTGTCCTTTGGAGCTTGAAGCTCCCTTACGTGCTACTGCTGCAGGAGAGGAGGGACTGAGCGCACTGAGAGAAACAGCTTCCTCCACGTGCAGGCGCTGGATGAAAGCGCTAAGAGAGACAAGTCCCAGTGCCTGCATGTGGAGGGACCTGTCTCTTTCAGCGCGCTCCTCCCCTTCCATCCAGCGTCTGCATGGGGAGGAGATTGTGCCCGGCTCTTTCCGGCGCACTGGGAGATTAGGAAGCAGCCTAAAGTGCTGCTTTCTATGGAAGGCATGGCAGGGTTCTGGACAGCTGGCATCTGCGGTCCGTATTTGGACCACGGTCTGCCAGTTGAGTACCCCTGCTCTAGAGCTCCATACCCCATGAAATACGGGAATCAAATGGTTGAATATGAGCAGATATTAGATAGCCAAGAAACAATGGCGAACAAACAAATCACTTTTTGGCCTGTTTCACATGGTCAGCATTTGGTCAGTATTTTGCATCAGTATTTGGTCAGTATTTGTAAGCCAAAACCAGGAGTGGAACCTACAGAGAAAATGTAAAATAGAAATATGTGTGTCTCTTCTGTGTTTAGGACCTACTCTTAGTTTTACCTTACTGACTGTGTAAAAGAGGACTTTATTGGAGTCTTTGCAGTATCCTGGAATGAGGTATTTTTAGTTCTCCCACATTGATAAACCTGCTGAAAAAAACTTTTGTTTGCACTTTTTCCAAGATCCCATCATGTTTAGAACAAGTCACTGTTGCAAATGAACATTTACATCTTAAGAACTTCACCATGGATTCTTAATATTTATTGTCTTAGGTAAATTTGATTGAAAGTCAGATTGCGCATTTGACCCCCAATATTCTTCTTTTACAAAGAGATTACATGCATCACAAAGCTAAACACCTCTAATTATCTCTTCTTCGCAATGGCTTGGGGAAAGCATCCCACGTTGAAGATACCACATATGAGACAGATGATAAAATGCTATGTAATTATACTCAGTAGAAAGAAACTTTCGATTTTACAGATCTCTGCCTGAAAACAATGCATTTTGAACTTGGACTTTCATGAAATAATTACTGAGGGCGGGAGGAAGAAAAACTCCTGCATACTGTTCCCACGGAAACCGTTTCTAGGTAAACATAATGGGCTTTGTTTAGTAGCAATTTCTTGCTAACCACCCGTAGACATATTGTGAAAATGACTTTGTTTTTGCTATTCTTTCGTGAGAGGAAAAATGCGTGCGTCTTATTGGAACATGCAAAATCTCAATTTCTGTTCATGAAAACAATAATTAATGAACAAATATTTTTCTAAAATAAAATCAATAGATCCTAATAAATATGTTTTTTCACTCATACAGATCTACAAAGAAAACAAAACTGAGCTTCTAATGCCACTAGATAAGAGGTAGCTATCCTATAAGTCAATGTTTGAACTTTTAAACAGGCCTTGGGACATAACTTAACATTATAGGTCAGCCAGTACCTCGTCTGTAGACAGCTATTTTGAGGTAATTGGCCCTCATAACTGCCGAGCAGAGAGAACTGGCTTAACTGGGTCAGAACCGGTCTTTGTCAGGATCGGGGGGGGGGGTTACTATGGGAGTAGGGACTTTTATAGGCCAGGTAATGCTCCTCTGGGGAAAAGGTATGCAAATTAGCTCTCTTTCCAAAAAGAAATAAAGGCTAAGCCTCCAATGCCCTCAGAATCTCAGATGTAGGGTAGCTATCCTATAAGTCTACATTCAACCTTTTAAACAGGCCTTGAGACCTAATTTGTAATCCAAAATTATGTGTCAAGGCCTGTTTAAAATGTGAAACATTGCCTTATAGGATAGCTACCTTTTACATCTGGTAGCATTATTAGTAGTAAAGATGAACGAACCACTTGAGATTTGGTTCGGTTCAGGTTTTCCGAATTTTTAAAAAAGTTCGGCCTGCGCTCAAATCGATTTGACCCGAACTGTTATATAACCCTCTCTAGCCTCGTAGGAATTATTTCTTTCCCTTTTTTTTTTTTTTTTTTTTTCCTCCACCCTCTCACCTCCCCAAGCTCTGAAATGTAATGACGGCAATAGTAAATGATGTTTGAATGACACTGACATACATTGCTATGGGTAACACACGTTTGATGGTGTTAACATACAGCATATTTAAAAACACACCATGTTGTGGCACATGTTATGCTTTTTCATATTCCAAAGCTTCCAAAAATTGTCCCTTTTTTGGCAACAGATGATGTTTAACCCTTTAAGGACCCGTGCAGTACATGTATGGCAGGCTGATCGGGCGAGTGCAGCCTGCCTGATCAGCGGCAGTCACTGAGAGCCGAACCCCTGCTGTATGCGCCGGCATTGGTGAAAACACTGATGCCGGCACCTTAACCCTCGCACTACCGTGGTCAGACCTTACTGCGGCACGTACGGAATCGTGCGGGGTGGCCATCGGGTCCCCGCACTACTGTTATGGGGACCCGATGGCAGGGAAGGTAGCCCGATGCCTTCCTTTGGCATTGTGGCAGTATTGTGATGCATTGTAAAGGGGAACAGACCCCAAAAAATTGAAGTCCCAAAGTGAGACAAAAAGTAAAGCGAAAAAAAAGTTACAAAAATAAAGTTTAACAAAAATTTTTAATGTTTCAAGTAAAAAAAAAGCATCCTTTTTACAAAATAAAGTTAACAAAATGTAAAAAATAGGGGAAAAAAGAAAAGTATACATATTAGGTATTGCCACGTCCGTAACGACCTGCTATATAAAAATATTACATGATCTAACCCCTCAGGTGAACACGGTAACAAAAAACAAAAAGTGTGTCAAAAAAGCAATTTTTTGTCACCTTACATCACAAAAAGTGTAATAGCAAGCGATCAAAAGGTCATATGCACCCCAAAATAGTGCCAATCAAACCCTACCTAAGACAATTGGCCAAAAAATAAAACAAATATATGGCTCAAAATATGGATACACTAAAACATGATTTTTTTTTTTCAAGAATGCTGTTATTGTATAAAACTTAAATACATTTTAAATAGTATACATATTAGGTATCTCCATGTCCAGAAGTACCTGCTGTATAAAAATATCACATGACCTAACATAGAAATATAGAATGTTCAGAATGTGGGGAAACAGAGAAACAGAACTTCCGTTCACAAAATCAGGAATGATAAAGGTGATCTGGAATATATCCCCAAAAATATTGCTGAGACATTCTACGCCTACTACAAAAAACTATATAACATAGACTCAGAGCCGAATTCCACAATCCCATCCTCCCATGAGATCGAAGACTACCTCGACAAAATAAAACTTCCCATACTAGATGAAGCTCAAAAAGCAATACTCTCTGAACCCCTGAACCAAGAGGAGATCGAGGAAATTATTAGTTCCACCCCTAATGGCAAAAGTCCAGGCCCAGATGGATTTAGTATTGCCTATTATAAACAGTTTAAATCAATACTATCACCGCACCTAACTAAATATTTTAACTGTATTGGACATGATCTGGACTTCAGGCCTGAATCGCTTACTGCAAATATTACCGTAATCCCAAAGGAAGAGAAAGACCCATCTCTCTGTCAAAATTATAGGCCCATCTCCCTCCTTAACAACGATTTGAAGATCTTCACGAAAGCCCTTGCAAATAGACTCAAAAAAGTCATCCCTGACATCATTAATTACGACCAGGTGGGTTTCACACCAGGAAGAGAAGCCAAGGATAACATCCTAAAAACACTCCTGGCTATGGATTTTAGCAAGAATAATTCTATTCCATTGGCATTGATCTCATCCGACGCGGAAAAAGCATTCGATCGCCTTAACTGGAAATTTCTCTTGGCTTCTCTGACTAGGTTTGGGCTCCCGGAGATTTTTATAAGTAAGATTAGAGCCATTTATTCTAAACCTTCGGCTTCAGTGAGCGTCAACGGCACAAGGTCCAGCTCATTTACAATTCAAAATGGTACTAGACAGGGATGCCCCCTTTCACCACTTCTGTTTATTCTCTCATTAGAACCCCTTTTAGCTAAAATTAGACAAAATAAGAATATTTCTGGATTAAAAACCCCTAACATGCACCACAAAATAGCTGCCTTTGCGGACGATATTCTTTTTTATGTCACTGATCCCTTAACGTCGATTCCTAACATACTATCAGAACTGGATATTTATGGAAAACTCTCATACTTCAAAATCAATTTAAACAAATCTACAGTATTCAATGTCAACATCGACAAACTCACGTGGGATAAAATAAAGACCATTAGCCGACTGAACCCGTCCACCTCCCATTTTAAATACTTGGGGGTCAATATTGCCGCGTCACAGAACGAGATCTTTGATCTGAATTTCCCTCCCCTCTTAGCCAGCATTAAAAAAGACTTAGCAGAATGGAACTACTATATTTCCTGGATTGGCAGGGTCAATATAGTTAAGATGATCTCTCTCCCAAAAATTTTATATCTGCTACAAGGTGTACCTATGAACATCCCTAAAAACTTTTTCCTTTCCCTAAAAAGAGCTATCCTGGCATTTATTTGGAAAAAGGGCCAACATAGATCTGCCTATAGCATTTTAACAAAACCTAAAATTGAGGGTGGCCTTGGACTGCCTGACTTTGTAAAATATCGGGACGCTGCTAACATATCCAGAGTCATAGAATGGAATGTTAGACCAATAAGGAAACCATGGGTAGACCTGGAGGAGAGTTGTGCGTGTTTTGCCTGCTCAACCAGGTCACGTGGAAGACTTCATACAATAATGATCTATACAAAAAAAATCAAAAAATCCCCATACACAACTCAAACAATAAAAATTTGGCAGGAAAAACAAAGGAAAGCCAAGATAACCTATCCTGACCCTGGTTACCTACCATTTCTCACTTTAATTCCCAAAAAATTTAGAGCCATTAGAAGTAAATTCCTCAATTGGAAGCTGGGGCGAGATATCACCCTGAAAGAGGTTTTAATTGGAGAGAACCTTATGGATTGGGACGCGTGTAAGGGATCCGATCTAATGCCCAACTTGTCGGAAAAAGAACACTCTTTATTATATAAACATGTAACCTCTTTAAATACTAAAATTAACCAGATATCAAACTTCAAAGGTATAACCAGATTAATTCTGGAGAAGTGCCCCTCCCCTTACTATATATCCATCATATACTCGATTCTTAATGAAGGGGGAGCCCCGCCTTCATACCTCGACAGTTGGGCTAAAGAGTTAGGCAAATCTTTTAATGAGAGGGAAAAGGAATTGATCCTAACCTCATCAATTCCTAAGGTCACATCAGTTAGATTGCAAGAAACCCACTATAAACTATTATCAAGGTGGTATAGAACACCAGTCCTCTTAAACAGGATTAATAGCAATATTCCCGCTAAGTGTTGGAGGTGTGACGGTCAGGAGGGCTCCCTTTCTCATATTTGGGTATATTGTGAAAGAATTAAACCTTTTTGGGAAAAATTTAACTTAATCTTATCTGAGATTTATGGTTATAATATCAAACTGGATAGAGAGTTGATCCTACTAGGACTAGCGAAACAGGACAATCGCCTTTTGAAAGATAGATTGTTCCCATTTCTTATTACCACTTTTAAATCACTAATTCCGAGGTATTGGATGAGTACTGATACCCCGACGATAAAGGAGTGGTTATTGGAAATCAACTTGACAAGCAGTTTCGAAAAAATCAAGTGGTCCTCCATTGGGAAATTTAAAAAATACCTGGAAATATGGTCCAATTGGAACAGCTTTATTCCTTCTGAAAAGATCAACAAATACCTAGACTGACGGAGTTTCCGTCATTTCAGATTTCTTGCAACAGATAGAAATCATTCATGTGACATGTTTTTTGTTTTTTATTTGTTATTTGTTTTAGTTCGTCCTCCTTCCCCCTCCCCTTCCTTCCTCACCCTCAACTAATCTCCTTCCCCCCCTTCCCTTCCTTACCTCCCCCTATAATCCTGGATTAGCAGGTAATATGGTCATCCAATACACCATTGGAGGAATTGGAGGACTTGACAATTAGTATCAAGTACTCAGTTCATCAGAAACTCTCTATATTCCTCCGAATTTAACTTTATATTTCACCTTAAGGCATTGACGTCTTTTACTCCTTTTAATATTACCGACCTCATATAGTGGGATGACATCTGAAAACACCTATAATTGGTTCGCTTTCCAGAATATTGTCCAGATGCCCATCCACTATTGAGAATTTTATTTTTGGTACTCAGCAATGCTCTTTAAATTGCGTGAGACACCTATGATTTTGTTTTTAGATTGCAATACCAGTTTTGAAAATGCGAGTTATACAATCTTTCCACCTTATGTCACAGGGTTTGTTTGACAAATTTACTCGATTAATAAACAATTCATTTAGTACCTCTTTGAGATACACCTCATACAAGACACTGCCCTATCGTGAGGTTTCATCCTAATAGAATTAGTCTTGCTTTGTATTTATATTTACCTGTGGACCTGCTTATCCTTTGTTTTCATATTTTACAATGTTGTAGAAAATGTTTTTCTTTTCTCTTTTTTATTCAAAAAATTTAATAAAATTTAAATTTACAAGAAATATAGAATGTGTCGGCAGATAAGAACCATTTGGCCCATCTAGTCTGCCCAATATATATAATATTGTGTTAACCCCTCAGGTGAACACAATAAAAAAGTATGTAAAAAAAAATATGCTATTTTTTGTCACCTTACATCACAAAAAGTGTAATACCAAGCAATCAAAAAGTCAAAATAGTACCAATCAAATCGTCATCTCATACCGAAAAAAATGAGCCCCTACATAAGACAGTCTCCCCCCCCCAAAAAAAAAACTATGGCTTTCACAATATGGAGACACTAAAAAATATTTTTTTTCAAAAATGCTTTATAATGTACAACTGAAACAAACAACAACAAAAAAGTAGTCATATTTGGTATTGTCTCGTCCATAACAACCTGCTCTATAAAAATACCACATGATCTAACCTGTCAGATGAACACTGTAAATAGCAACAAAAAAAAACACGGTACCAAAACAGCTATTTTTTGTTACCTTGCCTCACAAAAAGTGTAATATAGAGCAACCAAAAATCATATTTACCATAAAATAGTACCAAAAAAACTGCCATCTTATCCCGTAGTTTCCAAAATGGGGTCTTTTTTTGGAGTTTCTACTCTAGGGGTGCATCAGGGGGTCTTCAAATGGGACATGGCAACTTAAAGTTATCCCAACAAAATCTGCCCTCCAAAAACCATATGGCATTTAGAGATGTCGCGAACATAAAGTTTTCCGTTCGAACGGCGAACACGAATTTCCGCAAATGTTCGCGAACGAGCGAACTGGGCAAACCGCCATAGACTTCAATAGGCAGGCGAATTTTAAAACCCACAGGGACTCTTTCTGGCCACAATAGTGATGGAAAAGTTGTTTCAAGGGGACTAACACCTGGACTGTGGCATGCCGGAGGGGGATCCATGGCAAAACTCCCATGGAAAATTACGTAGTTGACGCAGATTGTGGTAAGTTGAATTCGCAATGCGATTAATATAACCTGTATTAATCGCATTGCGATTACAACTTAAATCTGAGTTCCTAATGGTTGTATTGCTAGAATTGATGAATATAGCGAATATAGCACTATATTCTCAATCTTCGTTATATTCTAGCAATACAACCATTAGGAACCCAGCTCTAAGTTGAATTCGCAATGCGATTAATATAACCTGTATTAATCACATTGCGATTACAACTTAGTCAAATTTGTGACACTGCAGCTTCAGAATGAATCTAAGATGGATGTTGTTCTTACTTTTTGATAGGAGGTGGGAGGGTCTGGGAGGGAGGGTATGCCGATTGGCTGGAATGCATCTGCTGACTGTGAGGTACAGGGTCAAAGTTTGCTCAATGATGATGTATAGGGGGCGGACCGAAGATCGCATATGTTCGCCCGCCGCGGCGAACACAAACAAGCTATGTTCGCCGGCGAATAGTTTGGGACATCTCTAATGGCATTCCTTTCCTTCTGCACCCTGCCGTGTGCCTGTACAGCAGTTTACGACCACATATGGATTATTTCTGTAAACTACAGAATCAGGGCAATAAATATTGATAAAAGGTAAAAATCTGTGGTAAAAATATATAAATATACTGTATAATTGCAATTATATATTTATATATTTTTACCCCTGATTTTCACCTTTTACCTTCCATCCTTCAACCATCATGCTCTTTTAGGTAAATTCTATCACTGAATTTTAAATCGAATTTATGCACACCATATCCCCCCCATTATAATATTTTTATTAGTGATATTGATACTTAATAAACACATATTTTTACCCACCAACTTGTCTACATTGCTCTTTGTAGTGTACTACCAGGTGAAGAGTGCCGGTTTCCACATATATTTGATTGCATATTCTTCCTTCCTGATTGGGTGAATCAGTCAAACCTAGAGCACCTACACATTGTATTGACCAGGTGAGCCACCAGCAACCCGTTTTCAGTTTACAAAAACCATATGGCGTTCCTTTCCTTCTTTGCCCTGCTGTGTGCCCATACAGCAGGGTACGACCACATATGGGGTGTTTCTGTAAACTACAGAATCAGGGCAATAAATATTGAGTTTTGTTTGGCTGTTCACCCTTGCTTTGTTACTGGAAAAAAAAGATTAAAATGGAAAATCTGCCACAAAAGTGAAATTCTGAAATTTCATCTACATTTTCCTTTAATTCTTGTGGAAAACCTAAAGGGTAAAGGGGATTAGCAGCGAGGAGCAGCAGTTGAGGCAGCTACAGCAGCAGCCATATGGTACATATCGGCAGGCACCAGCATGATAGAGGCAGAAGCAGCCTTAGGGAAGATGATGGTCAGCAGGCCGCAGCAGTGGCATGATAGAGGCGGTGGCAGGATTGAAACAGCAGCAGCCATACATAACATGATGGCTGGCAGGTCGCAGCAGTGGCAGGATGGAGGCAGTGCATGATAGAGGCAGCAGCAGCCATACAAAACATGATGGTTGGCAGATCGCAGCAGTAGCATCATGGCGGCAATGGCATGATAGAGGTGGCAGCAGCAGCCATACAGAACATGATGGATGGCAGACCGCAGCAGTAGCATAATGGTAGCAGTGGCATGATGGAGGCAGGCAGCAACCATGGCAAGATTGAGCACTTCCAGCAGAGTAGTGTGAAAATAACCCCCAATCCAGGCTTTGTTCATTTTGACAAAAATTATGTTTTGAACACTGGCGGAGGTCAACTTGGTCCATTTGGGTGTCACCAGGCCCTGGTTGTGCTGAAAACTATCTCTGAAATGGCACTGGAGGCTTGGCAAGATAGAACAATGTGAGCGTGCTGTGCCAGTTCGGGGCACTGTTCTAGTCTGCCTGCCCAGAAATCCATTGGGTCAGGGAGCAGGGTATGCGCCAGAGACTGGACAGAGTGTAGGTAGGCAGGAGCTGTCAGCTTGCTGACTGACCTCAGCCTAGTTGCGGTGGGAGGGGGTTGACTCTGTCTTTCCGAAGCCAGCATGGACAACTGAAATACATGAATATGGATGATTAAGGGCCAGGCCTGACACTCAAGTTCACGTTATCACTTACAGTTACATTTTTGCCCTAGCCTATATATTGGTGTACTGATCACCTAAAAATTTAACTCCAACCGTGTGGAATTGAACATAGAATAAATGCAGTCCTATAAACAGTCCTAATAAAATAAAATTTCAATCGTGTGGATATAGAATAAATGGAAACAGATGATAAAGGGCTGCCTGATTCTTAATTTAAGGTTAACACTCACAGTTAAATAGTTTCCCTAGCCTGTGTATTGCTGTACTAATCACCTATATGCTGGTTTCATTAAACTGAACAAGTCCCCCCAACTGTGTGGATATAGAATAATGAAAGCGGATGATTGAGACCTGCCTGACTCAATTTCAAGTTAACACTCACAGGTAAATTGTTGCCCTAGCCTATTTATTGGTGTACTGATTCACTGTATATTGGTTTAATTAAACTGAACAAGTCCATAAAAAAATTACATTCAAAGTGTGGATAAAGAATAAATGGAAATGGACGATTGAGGCCTGACACTCAATTTCACGTTAACACTCACAAGAAAACTGTTGCCCTAGCCTGTATAATGGTGTACTCATCACCTATATGCTGGATTAATTACATTTAATGACCCCCCTCCAAAAAAAGAAAATTATAACTGTGTGTGGAGATAATATACGGATTTAGCCCTAATATTTCAATCTCAATCACTGAGAAAAGGTAGCTGCTTTTGAGGTTTAAAGTATATGTAGTTGTACTAACAGACTCAGGCAGCCTCAGCTCCTGACTTATCACTCCCTGGCTGTCATCTTCCCTGCTTGTACCTATTTTACACAGCCAATTCTTCTTCTTCTTCTTTGTAATTCTAGCCTTTCCCTTCACTGTCCCTGGCAGCAGAATACAAGCTCGATTGATTTCTGACTGTACCTGACTCACTAAGATAGTTTTCCTGGCAGACACTGTAAGACCCATCCACCCTCATTCATAGTCTAGCACAGAATGGTGTTCTGCTAGAGCACATCCCTGTCTGCCACAACAATGATTGGCTCATCCAGGCTGTCTGTCAGCCTGAGAGCCAGTCAGGGCAAGCCCTCCTCACTTCCTCTGAGAAGTGAACCCTTTTTCATCCTCCATAGTACTTTTTCCCCCTGACATGTGCACTAAAATGGCGTTATGCGCCGTTTTAGTAGATTTGTTTGAACCAAACCTGAAAAGATTAGGGTTTGGCTGCCATCTGAAAAATAGAAAAGATCAGACCGAATGCGATTTGGTCCGAACTGGTTCGCTCATCCTTAATTCTCTCTTAAAAATTTGATAATTTGCATACCTTTTTCCCAGAGGAGCAGTGCCTATCATATAAAATCCCTTATGTCCACTAGGTTTACCTGTTATTTCACCTCCACAGAGAACTGGGCATGTCAGAAACCATTTGATGAACATATTTCTGATACAAATACAGTCTAAATCAATATCTCTTATATATATATAAAAATTAGTTTCTGTCTGTCTAGACATCTGTCTGGACGTTCTGTATGCGCGACCAAACGACTGGACTGATCACCAAATTTGGCACACAGGTACATCAGGTGTCCTGGAAGGTTTTAGACCGGGTCTCAGCTCTCTAGGACGTACCGTTTCTGAGATATTCTGAAAAAATGACCCCCCCCCCCCCCGGCAATACAAGCCTGCAAGTCTTTCTCTTCAAATCCCAACTGCTATAAACACTGTTTTACTCCAGGTTTCCATAACCCAGCCATTTAACTTTACTGCTTAAAGGGGCGGGGAATGTGGAGGTCACAGTTTTTAAAGAGGCGGGCACTGTGGAGGTCACTGTTATTAAATGGGCGGGCACTGTAGAGGTCACTGTTAATAAATGGGCGGGCACTGTGGAGGTCACTGTTATTAAAAGGGGGGCTATGAAGGTCCCTGTTAAAGGGGCGGGCACTGTGAAAGTCACTGTTAAAGGGGCGGTTACTGTGAAAGTCACTATTAAAGGGGTGGTCACTGTAAAAGTCACTGTTAAAGAGGCGGTCACTGTGAAAGTCACTGTTAAAGGGGCGGTCATTGTGAAAGTCACTGTTAAAGGGGCGGTCACTGTGAAAGTCATTGTTAAAGGGGCAGTCACTGTGAAAGTCACTGTTAAAGGGGCGGTCACTGTGAAAGTCACTGTTAAAGGGGCAGTCACTGTGAAAGTCACTGTTAAAGGGGCGGTCACTGTGAAAGTCACTGTTAAAGGGGCAGTCACTGTGAAAGTCACTGTTAAAGGGGCGGCCACTGTGAAAGTCACTGTTAAAGGGCCGGTCACTGTTAAAGTCACTGTTAAAGGGGTGGTCACTGTGAAAGTCACTGTTAAAGAGGTGGTCACTGTGAAAGTCACTGTTAAAGGGGCGGTCACTGTGAAAGTCACTGTTAAAGGGACGGTCACTGTGAAAGTCACTGTTAAAGGGGGGGTTACTGTGAAAGTCACTGTTAAAGGGGCGGCCACTGTGAAAGTCACTGTTAAAGGGCCGGTCACTGTTAAAGGGGCGGGCACTGTGAAGGTCACTGTTAAGGAGCGGCCACTGTGAAGGTCACTGTTAAAGGGGTGGTCAATGTTAAAAGGGGGGTTACTTTTAAAGGACAGGCACTGTGGAGGTCATTGTCAAAGGGGCGGGCACTGTGGAGATCACTGTTAAAGGGGCAAGCACTGTGAAGGTCACTGTTATGGGGCATACTGTTGATATCTTTTTACGACACACGAAAACGTTAAATGAAATAGATGAAATATACCCGTGCGAAGCCGGGTCCTTCTGCTAGTCTCTTATATATAAAAAAATGAGTTTCTGTCTATCTGGATGTCTGTCTGTCTGTCTGGACATCTGTCTGTTCTTTATGAGCGACCAAACGACTGGACCGATTTTCACCAAATTCGGCACACAGGTACATCAGGTGTCTGGGAAGGTTTTAGACCGGGCTCTCCAGGACATCCTGTTCCTGAGATATTCCCCAAAAATGACCTGTATTACCAATACAAGCTCTCAACTGCCATGCACACGGTCACATCTCCCTTATCAGCCAATAGAAGCTCCCAGGCTCTTAGGCTACTTTCACACTTGCGTTCAGAGCGGATCCGTCTGGTGTCTGCACAGACGGATCAGCTCCTATAATGCAGACGGTGGCTCCGTTCAGAACGGATCCGTCTGCATTATAGTTTGGAAAAAATTCTAAGTGTGAAAAGTTGCTCAGACGGATCCGTCCAGACTTTACATTGAAAGTCAATGGGGGACGGATCCGTTTGAAAATTGAGCCATATTGTGTCAACTTCAAATGGATCCGTCCCCATTGACTTACATTGTAAGTCTGGACGGATCCGTTTGCCTCCGCACGGCCAGGCGGACATCCGAACGCTGAAAGCAGCGTTCGGGTGTCACCCTGCTGAGCGGAGCGGAGGACAAACGGTGCCAGACTGATGCATTCTGAGCGGATCCGTATCCACTCAGAATGCATTAGGGCAGTACGGATGCGTTCGGGGCCACTTGTGAGAGCCTTCAAACGGAACTCACAAGCGGACACCCGAACGCTAGTGTGAAAGTAGCCTAAGTCTCCACATACACACAGTTTTACTCCAGGTTTTCATAACAACCCAGCCATTTTTCTTCACTGCAGTAGGTCAACTTTAGCCTAGGGATACACAACGACATGCACAGCTCAGCAGACAGTATCACTCAAAAGACTTAGATACACAGCAGACAGTATCACAAATGATAGGATTAGATACACAGCTCAACAGACAGTATCACACATAATAGGATTAGATACACACCTCAGCAGACAGTATCATACAGGATAGGATTAGAAACACAGATCAGCAGACAGTGAGGCGGGGTGCTGTAGAGGTCACTGTTATGGGGGATACTGTCGATATCTTTTAACGACACGCAGAAACATTAAATGAAATAGATTAAATATACCCATGTGAAGCCGCGTCCTTCTGCTATTATTTTATAAATGTTGCAAACAGGGTCATGGATATACATGGGGTGAAGAATGTTGTTCCTATGCCTCGATGCCTGAGGAGGCCCAAAGGTTCCTCTGCCACATAAGAAGACCCCTGTGTTATAAATGGCACATAGTAGATGAGGGGGCCTGTTACAGATTTTGCATTGGATCTCAGTAGATTAAAGTTTGTAATAATGGTGACACATGGATCAATTACCAAGATTTACATTGAGTTAGCTAAGGTAGACATGTAGACAGGAAGTCTTTAAATGCACCAGAATTATTATAGTGTCTCAAGTGATATGATACATTTGTTGCACTTTTAGTTGTCTTAATTTTCCCAATTTTTATACCAGAAATTGCAGTGTATTTTGGCACAAAAAAAAACAAAAAGCCACTAAGCCACACCCATGTTGAAAAAACCCACTAGATGCTATTTTTTGTGACAACTTTGTAGACAAAATCGAGGTGCAGATTTAATGGTGAATCGGAGCCAGTATATTTTATATATAATAGAATGAAATTCCCTATGTGTTAATGTTTTTAAAAAGCCAGACGTTGACTTAAGGCTGTATTACACAACCTGATGTGGCAGGCGATTGTCAGGAGGGAAGTGTTCCTGTCACGGATGGTGTAGCAGAAAACAAAAAGTTACAAATAAGGATCCAACTGGCTTGATCCAAAACTAAGAAACAAAAGGGTGAGCCCTATTAAAGCCCTGAAGCTCTCCCTGTCTTCTCAGCCCATGCAATGATCTCAGTGATAGAAAGTTGCATGTCCACGTACCTAGACTGAGTGACACCTGCAAACCCTAGAATAGTGAGGGGACACGACCACCGGCTCCCTGCACTTAATACGGAGGGAGTCAGGGTCACCTAGAATCAAGCCAACAGGAAAACAACAAGTACAGAAATAGACTTATCTAAAGAACCAGCTGTAGCAACTTCCAACAGAGAACACAATACAGGAAGTAATATAAACCGCAAAGTGAGGCAGTATGGGAGGAGATATATAGGGAGGCAATCACTGCTAATAGATGACAGCTGGGAGAGGGAGGAGAGATGTCAAAGTGAAAGCAAAACAAAAGAACATCATGCAGGAGGTACTGAAGAACGTCTATCAGAACTTCTCAGAGATCTGGCGGTGACAGTTTTCTCCCGATCTACGCGATCTCTCCTGCGCAGAATGGGGATCTCTACATGCTGTATAGTGGTTCACCGGTGGCAGATCATTGTTAGACACCACAATCTGCCACCTGCAAACGATAATTTTTTTAACTCAAAAGATTTGGATTGCCTGATGATCAAGTGTTTGCTTATTCATCGGGCAATCGGCAGCGGTATTACACTGCCGGATTGCTTATTAGCGATTATCAGCTTAAAAAATCAGGCAGTGTCATACAGCCTGTATGGTTACAGGGTAACCCATCCAATAGTTGGCACAAAAGACCCAGCTTTTGTCCTCTAGATAAGATCTTATTTATATTCCTTTTTCCCCAGGGAGCATTGTCTGACCTAAAAGACTCTCTATGCCAACAGTGGTCTTCACAATGAGAAACTTTATTTCCACAAGCCCACATTAAAGCCCTCTCATCCAAACCAGTACCCCACTGTGCAATGAGAGGCAAACACCCTGAAACAGCTATCTGCAGATGGGTTCCCTTTTCTATTGAAAAAGAGATGGTTTTGGCTTCTACTCCCCATTTATGTTCCTAGGCCTGTTTAAAGGGACTATTTTGAACTTTGATAGATTTAAATAAGAATATGAAAGCAATATCATTTTCCAAATCTAAGAACATTAACAGTATTAACCCCTTACTATCTGGTGTCTTTTTTTCACAGTTCAAGACCCATACCTTTTTATTTTTTCATTGATATATCTGTATATGGGTCTTGTTTTTTAGGGGATGAGTTGTATTTTGGCACCATGGCATATTAGGCCATGCCACTGGCTTGCCCTCATTAGCAGATACTGATGGTAGGTCTAAGGTCTATTGTTAGGCCCCAGGCTGCCATGGTGATGCATCTGAACTGTGTGATCATGTCACCAGGGGCCAATGGCTAGACAGAGTAAGCACTTCCCTCTGTCAACCACGTAGATCTTGTGGTTGCTATCGCCTGCAGCATCTAAGGAGTTAAACTGCCATAATTGGCACTTATGACGGGGTCCAGCAGTGCAATACAGATGAGCTTCCACCCTGATCTCATGGGGAAATTGAGGAGTGCTTATGTAATTGTCTTAATATATTCATCATAATGTGAGAACTAGGAGATCTGTCCATCTTTCATTATTAATGGGCTATCAGAATTTAAACAACAGTTACATTAAAAATATACATAAAACTATCCCGTTTAACTATATATATACAGTACAGACCAAAAGTTTGGACACACCTTCTCATTCAAAGAGTTTTCTTTATTTTCATGACTATGAAAATTGTAGATTCACACTGAAGGCATCAAAACTATGAATTAACACATGTGGAATTATATACATAACAAAAAAGTACGAAACAACTGAAAATATGTCATATTCTAGTTTCTTCAAAGTAGCCACCTTTTGCTTTGATTACTGCTTTGCACACTCTTGGCATTCCCTTGATGAGCTTCAAGAGGTAGTCACCTGAAATGGTCTTCCAACAGTCTTAAAGGAGTTCCCAGAGATGCTTAGCACTTGTTGGCCCTTTTGCCTTCACTCTGCGGTCCAGCTCACCCCAAACCATCTCGATTGGGTTCAGGTCCGATGACTGTGGAGGCCAGGTCATCTGGCGCAGCACTCCATCACTCTCCTTCATGGGCAAATAGCCCTTACACAGCCTGGAGGTGTGTTTGGGGTCATTGTCCTGTTGAAAAATAAATTATGGTCCAACTAAACGCAAACCGGATGGAATAGCATGCCGCTGCAAGATGCCGTGGTAGCCATGCTGGTTCAGTATGCCTTCAATTTTGAATAAATCCCAAACAGTGTCACCAGCAAAGCACCCCCACACCATCACACCTCCTCCTCCATGCTTCACGGTGGGAACCAGGTATGTAGAGTCCATCCGTTCACCTTTTCTGTGTCGCACAAAGACACAGTGGTTGGAACCAAAGATCTCAAATTTGGACTCATCAGACCAAAGCACAGATTTCCACTGGTCTAATGTCCATTCCTTGTGTTCTTTAGCCCAAACAAGTCTCTTCTGCTTGTTGCCTGTCCTTAGCAGTGGTTTCCTAGTAGATATTCTACCATAAAGGCCTGATTCACACAGTCTCCTCTTAACAGTTGTTCTAGAGATGTGTCTGCTGCTAGAACTCTGTGTGGCATTGACCTGGTCTCTAATCTGAGCTGCTGTTAACCTGTGATTTCTGAGGCTGGTAACTCGGATGAACTTATCCTCCGCAGCAGAGGTGACTCTTGGTCTTCCTTTCCTGGTGCGGTCCGCATGTGAGCCAGTTTCTTTGTAGCGCTTAATGGTTTTTGTGACTGCACTTGGGGACACTTTCAAAGTTTTCCCAATTTTTCGGACTGACTGACCTTCATTTCTTAAAGTAATGATGGCCACTCATTTTTCTTTACTTAGCTGCTTTTTTCTTGTCATAATACAAATTCTAACAGTCTATTCAGTAGGACTATCAGCTGTGTATCCACCTGACTTCTCCCCAACGCAACTGATGGTCCCAACCCCATTTATAAGGCAAGAAATCCCACTTATTAAACCTGACAGGGCACACCTGTGAAGTGAAAACCATTTCAGGTGACTATAGTACCTCTTGAAGCTCATCAAGAGAATGCCAAGAGTGTGCAAAGCAGTAATCAAAGCAAAAGGTGGCTACTTTGAAGAACCTAGAATACGACATATTTTCAGTTGTTTCACACTTTTTTGTTATGTATATAATTCCACATGTGTTAATTCATAGTTTTGATGCCTTTAGTGTGAATCTACAATTTTCATAGTCATGAAAATAAAGAAAACTCTTTGAATGATAAGGTGTGTCCAAACTTTTGGTCTGTACTGTATGTATATATATATATATATATATATATATATATGTGGCAGAAATAAATCTATACAGAGTTGCTTAACCACTTTCCGACCGCCCATTGACTATAAATGTCCTGGGCGGTCGGGTTTATCTCTGATCAGACATTTCTGAACGTTCTTTCAGAGATGGCCGCTAATCCTGCATCTGCAGAGCGGGGGGCCCGCTGTCAGTGACAGCAGGGCACCCTAGAGAGAAGGCAGTGACCATTCCTGGGTGTCCCTGCTTTGTAGATCGCTGTATACATAGTGCTCAACGAGCGCTGTGTATACAGCTGAGGAAGCGATCTGCTGTTTGCTGTCCCTGTGATCATGTAACCGCCGAGGCCAGGTGAGTGCAGGAGCTGTTGGGTCTTCCATAGACCACGATCAGTCCTGCACTGAAGCTGTACAGAGCTGTATTATGCTGTACAGCCTCTCTGGGGGGTGTATTTCCACTGTAACTGGGGCTACTATGTCAGCCCCAGTTACATGAGAAATCAATAGTTAAAAAAAAAAAAAGTTAAATGTCCCCCAGAGGTCTTGTATAACCTTATGGGGGACACAAAGTGTAAAATAAAAATAAAAAAAGAAAGTGTTTTGAAAAAAAAAAGCTTCACTTAAAAAAAAAATTCCCCCTAAATCCGTTATTAAAAAAACAGAAGAAAAAAAAAAAAATAGACATATTTGGTATCATCATGTCCGCAATGACTGGCTCTATAATAATATCATATGATCTACTCCATCAGGTGAACGTTGTAAAAAATAAATAAATAAACATTGAGCCAAAACAGATATTTTAGTTAGCTCACCTCCCAAAAAACATAATGTTAATCAATCAAAAAGTCGTATGTACCCCAAAATGGTAGCAATAAAAACGTCACCTCTTTCCGCAAAAGATGAGCCCCCACACAATACCATAGCCAGAAAAATTAAAAAAAATATGGCTCTAAGAAAATTGATACACAATTATATATATTTTTTTCTAAAAGTGCTCTTATTGTGTAAAACATAAAAACTAAATAAAAAATTGACATATTTGGTATCGTCACATCTGTAACTAGTGGCTCTGCAAAAATATCACATGATCTACCCCATCAAGTGTAAAAAAAACTAATAAAAAACTAATAAAAATGATGCCAAAACAGCTTTTTTTAGTCACCTCACAAAAAAACATAATATCAATCAATCAAAAAGTCATATGTACCCGAAAATTGTAGCAATAATAACGTCACCTCGTCCTGCAAAAAACAAGCCCTCACACTAGACTAAAGCCAGAGAAATGAAAAAAATATGGCTCTAAGAAAATGCCAACACAAAAACATTATTAATTTTTTTTAAATGTCTTTAATGTGTAAAACATAAAAAAAATAAAAAAATAGACATATTTGGTATTGTTGCGTCCGTAATGACCGGATATATAAAAATATTACATGATCTACCACATCAAGTAAAATAGAGAAATTACACCAAACTGCTTTTTTTGTAAATTCACCTCCAAAAAATTGAGATAAAAAGCAACCAGAAAGCCAAATGTACCCCAAAATGGTGCCAATAAAACCTACAGCTTGTCCTGCACAAAATAAGCCCTCAGGCAGCTAATTCAACAAAAAATTAAATAAAGTTATCACTCTTAAAAACCACAACAGAAAATTCCATGCTAGAAAATCCAGATGCCGCTCCTTCCCTTCTGAGCCCTGGCGTATCCCCAAATAACGGTTTACAACCACAGTTGGGATCTTACTGTATTCAGGAGAAACTGGGGAGCCAATTGTGGGGTGATATTCTCCCAAAGCACCATTTTCTTGTAAAATAAAAATTTTTAAAAATTAATTTTCACCCCCAAGTATTAAAAATTCTATCAAAAGAAAAAGGAAAAAGTCTTGTATCGTGTTAGCCAATAGAAAACTAGTTTAGTGCTCTCATTTAGAGAAACAAAATAAGAGTATTGCAGGTTTGATACCTTTTAATGGCTAATAAAAATAGAAGTAATGATGTTACATAGCGAGCTTTCGAGACATCACCAGTCCCTTCATCAGGCGTACTACAAGAAAATATGAAGAAACAGCAATATATATACAATAAGAATAGAGACATGGGGGAATGAATGGACATTTGAAAAATAACAGAACAACATATTAAAGATCTTGAGAATGAGTCCTTAATTATTTTACAGATAAGGGTTGTGAAAGTTTTATGGTCTCTAAATTAATGTAATCTCAGAGTCCTGGTGCCCCAACTATATCTATAGAAGACTCTTTTAATCTTATAGTGTGTCATAAATCCCGGGGACAAATTCAGTCAGGTATTCAAAGTGTCAAGCAGTGTTAGGCTACTTTTACACTCGCGTTTTGGGCGGATCCGTTTGTATTATCTGTAACATAGCTAAGACGGATCTGTCATGAACTCCATTGAAAGTCAATAGGAGAGGGATTCGTTTTCTATTGTGCCAGAGAAAACGGATCCGTCCCCATTGACTTACATTGTGTGCCAGGACGTTAGGCTCAGTTTCGTCAAGCGGACAGCAAAACGCTGCAGGCAGCGTTTTGGTGTCCGCCTCCAGAGCAGAATGGAGACTGATCGGAAGCAAACTGATGCATTCTGAGCGGATCCTTTTCCATTCAGAATGCATTAGGGCAAAACTGATCCGTTTTGGACCGCTTGTGAGAGCCCATGACGGATCTCACAAATGGAAAGCCAAAACGCAAGTGTAAAAGTAGCTTAAAAACTTTGTATTGCCAAATTCTTATAGCTCTTTGGGATTTGAAGTTACCTTTTAATATGAGAACTTGCATGTGTTCTTTATTGTGTCATGGACTACAGAAATGCTTAGCCACAGGAATGTGTAGCTTCTTCTCTTTAATTGTGTGGCGGTGGGACCTCATCCTTGCATTGAGTTTCTGTCCTGTTTCTCCAACGTAGAGGCCTCCAACATTTAGTGCAGAGAATCAGATAAACAACATTAGATGTAGAACATGTGAATGTCCCAGGGATCTTATAGTCATGCTGTGTGTTGGGGATCCGGATCTTATCTGTTGTCTTCTTATTTTACAGGGATAGGTTCCTTTTTCTGTGGTACATGGCCTTGAACTTGATCTGATCAGAATATTCCTTAGATTTGGAGGTACTCAGTAAGCTAGTAAGGGGGGAGCTGGGAAGATTGTTTTTAGTCGATCATCCTTACGTAGGACATGATGTAATTTTTTGGCAGTTTTCCTCAGTGCCTCTAGTGGTGGGTTGTAGGTCTGTTTCTTTTCATTGTATTGGAAAAGTTGACTTCTGGAGATCTTGGTGGCTCTTATGATCTGATCTTCAATTGAAGCAGGATGATAGCCCTGATGTAAAAATGTTCTTTCAGATGTTGTAAATGCTCATCCCTGTCTAATAGTCTGGAACAGATTCAGTTATATCTGATGGCTTGACTATATATTTGGGGTGGAAGCTGTCCCATTTGAGGTATGTAGGCTGATCAATAGGTTTTCCCTACTACACAGACTACACAGTGTAGATGTATACAGTATATTGTGTGGCACAGTGTATGTTATATGTGTATAACATAAACATATTTCACATGAAAACTTACAATTACTTGGCTTGGCCCTTGACACTACTTCCACACTTTGGCTGGGGGGCTCGGCGGAGCTGATATTGTGTTTTATCCTAATGAGAAAGATTTCATAATAAGGATTTGGAGAATGGGCAGTGGGGTTGCAGAGCAGGGAAAGACTGGTGCTGCTACAAGCGGCTCATACCATGGGGGAGTAATAAAGCCCACCATAATGCCCCCCCCAGTAGAAATAATTCTCCTTATAATGTGAGAATGCAAAAAATACCCCCTTGTAATGCCCCCAGTTGAGCTAATGTCCCCATAGTGCCCCCATAATGTGCCAGTATAAAATACCCCTATATAGTGCTCCCAGTAAATGCCCCCATAGTGCTCCTCTCCCCCTTCCTCCTAGTGTACCCCATAATGTACCAGTATAAAATGCCCCAGATATAGTGCCCCAGTAGATGCCCTCAGTGTCCCCCATAATTTGCAAGTATAAAATACCCCTTCTTAGTGCCCCCATAGATGACCGCATAGTACTCCTCTCCCCCCTTTTCCATAGTACCCACCATAATGTGTCCCAGTATAAAATGCTACTGTACAGAGCCCCCCATATAAAATATCCCTTCTTTGTGGCATCTGTAGATGCCTCTATAGTGCCCACCAATAATGTGCCAGTAAGAAGTGCCCCCAATAATGTGCCAGTAATAAGTGTCCCAATAGATTCCCCCCAATAATGTGCCAGTAAAATGTGCCCCCATAGATGCCCCCCTAATCATGTGCCAGTTACAAGAGCACCCCCATCATGTGCCAGTAATAAGAGCACCCCCCATCATGTGCCAGTAATAAGAGCCTCCCCATCATGTGCCAGTAACAAGAGCCTCCCCCATCATGTGCCAGTAACAAGAGCCCCCCCATCCTGTGCCAGTAACAAGAGCCCCCCCATCATGTGCCAGTAACAAGAGCCCCCTCATCATGTGCCAGTAACAAAAGCCCGCCCATCATGTGCCAGTAACAAGAGCCACCCATCATGTGCCAGTAACAAGAGCCCCCCTCATGTGCCAGTAAGAAAAAACTGTAATACCTCCAGGCCTCTTGCCTGCACCGGACTCTGATATCAGAGGAACAGAGAAGGGACGCGCCTCTCCCTCCCCTGCCCCGTCGAAGCACAGTCATCTGTATCGCTGTCCTGGGGACGGCGATACAGATGACTATGGAGATGAGCACTTCCAAAATGGAAGCGCTCCTCTCCCTGTGCCCTGCCACCGCCACTGGTGTCAACCGGTGCGGCCCGCACCCGCTGCACCCCCCTCGCAACGCCACTGGGTTTTTGGTGGGATGGAATTTGTTAAATTGTTCTTGAAATTATATCAGTTCATGTTCAAAGTCGGTGCAGATTATTAGGATGTCATTAATGAAACAGAAGTAGGCCAAGGGTTTTTTGGGGCAGGATACCAAAAAGTCACTTTCCAGTTTTGCCATGAAGAGATTTACATATTGTGGTGCCATTTTATTGCCAATGGCTGTCCCAGTGCACTGTAAATATATCTCCTTGTCAAAAGAGAAATAGTTATGAGAGAGGATGAAGTTGATCAGTTGTAGTACAGACTCTGAGATGATCCCATTCGCCTCCAGGTATACTCGGCAAGCAGTTAATCCATCATCGTGTGGGATATATAAGGATTCCACATCCATGATGGCCAAGACCTATGGTTGACAGTTTGTTCAATAAGTCAGCGGTGTCCTGTAGATAACTTGTTGTGTTCATCACTAATGGTTTGAGGATGCCCTCTATCCAACCTAAAAAAAATATAAAAAAAATAAGAGTAACAGCATCTTGACATTGAGGCATTGAAGAGTGCATCAGTCACTAAGCGTCTTTCACATCCAAACATGACTACAGCTGATTTACAGGCTGTGGAAGAGCTGTGTGGCAACGGCTCCCTCACTATCAAACCCGCTGATAAGGGTGGAGCTGTTGTTGTCATGGACACTGAATGGTATGTGGCGGAGATTTTCAGACAGCTACATGACACTACAGTGTACAAACGATTACAACATGACCCGAAGTTTGATGTACTAAAAGTGATCATTAACACACTCACGAGGGCTAAGGCCGCTGGAATCATTGACGACTCTCTGTATACTTTTCTATTGGTGACGCATCCCAAGACTCCACTTATATACATACTGCCTAAAATACATAAGTCTCTAGATAATCCTCCTGGGAGGCCGATAGTATCAGGCAGGGAGTCTGTGTTTTCTAATATTGCCATTTTTTGGGATAAATTCCTACATAGCTTTGCTGTCTCTGCTCGTTCATACATACGTGACACTGGCGATTTTTTTTTATAAAATCTCTGACGTCACAGTGACTCCTACTACGATTTTTGCATCCTTTGATGTGACTAGCCTCTACACTTCTATCGACCATGATAGGTGGTTCAGACAGTTGGTTCAGACACATCTTGATAGATTGAGATCAGATAGTCCAGTGATTAACAGGGAGACAGAGACACGTATTCCTTTTATCTCTACATTCACGAGGTGCAGTCATCACATAGCTGCGGTTGTTAAAAAACATTGGCCTATTTTGCGCAGTAATCTACACTCTGTGAAGGAATTTCAGGCCCCTCTCCTTATGTCATATAGGAGATCCTCGAATCCATGAGACAAACTTGTCAAAAGTGAAATGATATCTAGGGGTTTAAGTCAATCCTATTTAGGCACAAAAAGGAAAGGTTGCTTTCCATGCCTAAATTGTGTGAATTGCAGTTATATGCTCAAAGGTGATAAATTTGTACAACCCTACTCGAAATACATCACATGACTATTTAACATGTGACAGCTCTTTTGTAATTTACTTGCTTCAGTGTCCATGTGACTTACTGTATGTGGGGGAAACTACTCTAGATTTAAAGACACGCCTGAACCAACACAGGTACACTATCCGACAGAAAAAGAAAGACTTACCTGTATCCAAACATTTTACTGAAGCTGGACATAGAGAGAAGGACCTTAGATTCTGGATAAGTGACCACATTCCCCCTCTTATCAGAGGTGGTAATAGAGAGGAAACATTGAAACATAGAGAATTGGTATGGATATATCGTTTACACACCTTGAAACCGCATGGGTTAAATACTGAGTTCAGATGGGGGTTATAGGACAATTAGGGGTTGTTCGCTCTTGGCTTTGGACCGATGTTTTTCTGGTCTGTTTGTGTATAGGAATATGGTACAATAGTGTCAAAGGTTACTTTGCTCCAAACATAAACATGTAACATGTTTTTGTCTTTTTTATTCTAGATTGTCCTTTGCAATATTTATTCAGCGTGCCTGAAGAGGTTCTTGGTGTCCGCATGGTTTGGCTGTATCACTTCATCGCTCTGGACTGAATGTACATCAGTGGATTCGTCTGTTTGTGATTTATTTACTTCATATTTTGCTATAATATGTTTTTCTACTATGTTCCACAGGACCTCAAGTGACTTGGTACTTTGTGACTGGTTTGCATGTGGAGGGTGTTGATGTTCAACTCCAGGGATGGGGCACTAGCGTGCCTTGTCACCTGTAGACACATCTGCGTTTGATTGATTGTCCTGACCAGGATGGTCTGTCTTATGCCACACTTGTGCCACCATTTAGTCCGGTCTCTCTCAAGTCTGTCTGGTCCTGCATTTGATAATTGTGCAATCTAGGGGAGGACACGTGTTCTTTCATGTGGTGATGTGCCGCTCCACATTGACGTGTGGAGTGGCGCTTTACAACTGGGTTTCGCCGGGCCCCTTCAGTAGGTGCCTCGTGGAGCCCCTGATGCATCGCATGCAAAGTCCTGCCTATATTCACCTCATCCTTTTATATACCTACAAGCGATCCCACTGATGTTATGGTTTATATATTATATATTGTATTCAGCGCCCGTATAGCATTAACTATATGGTCACCTTGGTGACTGACACACCCCTGTCTTTGATTGGCCAAGCCGTAGTCATGTGACTCTGCCTCTGACGCGGATTGCGTCCTCTCGTCAGCGCGTTCTCTGTCATGTGGACGTTGCTGGGGAGGAGCGCCGCTGCGGCCGAGGGAGGAGGTTGATTCGAGTGACTTCGTGCTTGCGCAGTGACTACAGGGCCGATTCCATGCTGACACGCCGAACCACCAATGGTACGCTGTTTTGTTATTTCTTTATATCGAATATAGGTCAGCTGTGCAAGTTCAACTGAGCCTATCCTCTTTTTTAACTCTTCACTTACCTAATGCACCAGCACTTTAGATTGTTTTATGTATAAACATCAACATTATATATGTAATTTTAATCACGTTTGTAATCATGGAGATACTGTGGTTATTCATTGTAATCATGCACTTTCTATATTAATTGTTATGTTGGACTGTGTAATTGTATAATTATATGCTGCAATCACTGATACACTGAATGGTTAAACTGCTCACTTTCATCACATGACTTGATTCGGGTATTTATACCCATGTGTGACACTAATGTAATTGCTTGACAAAGGCGCCAGTGTGTGGGCTGAAACGTTGCCTGGGAATAAACGGGTCATCACCTTTTACCACGTTTGGAGTGCTTCCTATTCTTTGGATATACTCTATCCAACCTGAGATTTTTTCAGTGAGGGTTCCCACACCTTAAATAATTGATTCCCTGCTTTGTGTATTTTGGAAGCATGTAGAATACTCAGATCCTGGGATTCTCAGGTACCAACTCTAAAAGTTGTGTGGATCCTGAAGGAAGACCCCTGATTACCTTTTTTAACTCTCTCAAATATTTCTGAGTTGGGTCTCCCTCCATTTTGATATAGTATTGTGTGTCTGTGAGTTGTCGGTGTGCTTCTTCTACATAGCGCCACCTTTATCTGCAGATTTTATGGTGATTCCTTTGTTGTTTTTTAACCCCTTAAGGACCTCTGCCGTATAGGTACAGCGTAAGTCCGGTTCCCAAACATGCGCCCGCTCACACGTGCAGCGGGCGCCAATGCCACTGGGTTTCTGCTATTTTAAATAGCAGAGACCCGCGGCACATGTATGCGATCAGCCATAAGGCTGATCGCATACATTTTCCCCTTTAGATGCATTTTCGCAGTCCAGAAGCAGAAGTCGCGCGCTTCCGCTCCGGTAACAGCGTTCCCTGACTGACTATATAGCCAAAAGCCTCAAGCAGGCTTTGGACCTTATTTCAAGACTATACCAATACAGTCAATTAGGTGGAAGCATTGTATAGTGCAAAAGAAGTCTTCAATGATGGCTATATAGCCATCAATGAACACAATGGGCAATCTAATGATTGCTAGTTATTGTCACCCAAGGTGACTTAAAAAAAGTAAAAAAATATATAAAAATATAAAAGTTCAAATCACCCCCCTTTCCTTAAAATAAAAATACTTAACCAATAAAAAAAATAAACATCATGGGCATCGCCGCGTGCGAAAATGCCCATACAATTAAAATATAACAATATTAATTTCAAACAACAAATGGCGTAACGGTAAAAAAATAAAAGCAGCCAATTTTTTGTCACTTCAACTACCGAATAATTTTATAAAAAGTGATCAAAGGGGTTAAGTAAAGTTATAGGGGTCAGAATATGGTTATAAAAAAAAATATTTCCTCAAAGGTTTAAAAAAAAGTTTCAGTATTAAAACGCAAGAAAAAATTATACAAGTGTGGTATCGTTGTAACCGTACTGACCTGGAGAATGAAGCTAACAGGTCAATTTTACCGAATAGTGTACAGTGTAAAAAAATAAAAATAAAAACCTTGTACTACGTAAGAATGATTGACTAAAAACAATCTTCCCAGATCCCCCCTTACTAGCTTACCTACAACCTCCAAATGTAAGGAATATTCTGATCAGATCAAGTTCAAGGCCTTGTACCACAGAAAAAGGACCCCATCCATGTAAAATAAGAACTAAACTAATTAAAAAATTATATGAAACACCTGTTGAGTGACGTGCTTGCTACACCCTTTAAAAATGTATTGGGTGGTATAGTTTACAAAATGTGGTCACTTTTTGGGTGTTTTCACTGTGGGGATACCTCAGGGTCTCTTTAAATGCAACATGGTGCCCAAAGACCATTCCAGCAAAATCTGCCCTCCAAAAACCATATGGCACTCCTTGCCCTCTGAGCCCTGTTGTGTGCCCAAACAGCGGTATGCGACCACATATGGGGTGTTTCTGTAAAATGCAGAATCAGGGTAATAAATATTGAGGTTTGTTTTGTTGTTAACCCTTGATGTGTTGAAAAAACTGATTAAAATGGAAAATCTGCAAAAAAGGGAAGTTTAGAAATTTTGCCTCTATTTTGCTTTAATTCCTATGGAATACCTAAAGGGTTAACAACATTTCTAAAACCAGTTTTGAATAGTTTGAGGGGTGTCGTTTTTACAATGGGGTCATTTATGGGTTGGTTCTAGTATGTAAGCCACACAAAGTGACTTGAGAACTAAACTGGTCCTTAAAAAAGTTGACTTTCAAAAATTGCTTCTAAAATTCTAAACCTTCTAACATCCTAAAAGAATAAAATTACATTACCAAAATGATGCCAACATATAGTAGACATATGGAGAATGTTAATTAATGAATATTTTATGAGGCATCACTATCTGTCCTAAAAGCAGAGATTCAAATTTAGAAAACAGTGATTTTTTTTATAATGTTCGTTAACTTTTGGATTTTTTTAATAAATAAAGGTAAAAGATATTGACTCAAATTTACCATGGATCTGTCCCCAATGACTTGCAGTGCGGTCATAACGGATCCGTCTTGCTTCACATCCCATGACGGAAAAAAAACCGCAGCATGCTGCCGTTTGCTCTCCGGTATGAGAAAGCAATGAAACGGAACGGAATGCATTTTGGAGCATTCTGTTCTGATCAGTTACGTTTTGTCCCCATTGACAATGACTAAACAGAAGCCTTATTTCCGGTATTGAAACCCTATGACGGATCTCAATACTGGAAAATAGTAATGGTAGTGTGAAAGTAGCCTTAGTATAGGAAATACCGAAGTGAAAGTTCAACTTAAGGCCTCAGGCACACAGCTGTTCCCAACCGTGGCCCGTATTGCAGCCCGCAAACAGCAGTCCGCAATATGCTAATTTTGTCTAGGGAACATTCATTAGAAACATAGAAACATAGAATGTGTTGGCAGATAAGAACCATTTGGCCCATCTAGTCTGCCCAATATACTGAATACTATGGATAGCCCCTGGCCCTATCTTATATAAAGGATGGCCTTATGCCTATCCCATGCATGCTTAAACTTCTTCACTGTATTTGCAGCTACCACTTCTGCAGGAAGGCTATTCCATGCATCCACTACTCTCTCAGTAAAGTAATACTTCCTGATATTACTTTTAAACCTTTGCCCCTCTAATTTAAAACGATGTCCTCTTGTAGCAGTTTTTCTTCATTTAAATATTCTCTCCTCTTTTACCTTGTTGATTCCCTTTATGTAATAGAAACATAGAACAAAATGGCCGCTGTCCTATTACTACACACAAAACCTGTCCTAATCACACAAGAGGACAAGTTACTTCACAGCTGTATTCAGTATCATAATCCCTGACAAGCAGAGCAGAGAGGATGTAGCAGCTCTTTAGCTCAGTGTTCTGAAATAACTTGTCTTACTGTGTGATTAGGACAGGTTTAGTGTGTACTAATAGGACAGCTGCCATTTTATTTCCCCTAATGATTGCTCCCTAGACATAACAAGCAATTATAACTAATGAAAGATATTTTTGAATCTATTTACAATAATGTAATATTTAAGTATTTTCAGTACTTTCATTTTCTTAATTCTCAGAGAACCTCTTTAACAGCATTTAGTGAACACTTAGAAAATTGCTTTACAGCAGCCACATGGGCCATAGACACAATGCGCAGGATGGGACCCCATTGGCTTCTATGTGACTGTTTTCTAGACATGCTCTGTGACCTGTGCAGAGGTCAGGAGGAAGTAGGTAAGCAATGATATCACCTATTGTGAATAGTGGATCTTGTGTTCTCTATACAGAGGTGTTACTTGTCGTTCTAATTCTGCCTTTGGTGCTAATGATAATGGCTCCTGAAAAGCTACCTTTACAGTACAGGAAATCATGATCTATTGTTAAGCCTAGTGGCCAGTGTGAAAACTGCAAGAGTTTTTGGATTTGTGTAAATATAGATATTGACATGGACAATTAAAAATGACATCATCAAAAAATCTTTAAAAATATGTTTAACATAAAAATGTCATTTAAACAGTAGGTAATTTCCTGATGACACATTGCCTTTAAAACACCTAACATGTCAGCGGGACAAGACAGTGGACATTATCAGCTCTTTCATTTGTGATCCTTCCCAATGAACGGGCTCATGTACCTTTTCCATTTGTTGCTTAGGGATACACTCTTTGGGAGAGACTTACCAATGTTGTCATAATAGTGGCGTAAAAAAAATGGTAGATTATGGCACCTGCTATATTTGTAGTATAATTTGTGACTTTTTAAGTTTCTTGCCACTTTTTAAAGTGCCAAGAAAAAGGGTGGGGGTATAGCATGAGGGGCATGGACTCACACTGCCTGACAGATTTACTGTAATTTACACTTAGCTGGCATAGATTTCAGTTTCTGGCGCATGAAAAGCTGGAAGATGCGCCAAATTTATTAAGAGGCTTGTGTCTTTTAATAGATTTGACGTATCATACTCCAGTACACTGTTTACTTGCATAAACTAAGACTTGCGTAGGAAACACCAGTTTTAGTAAATCTCCCCTTTGAGCGTATCAGCAAGACCCAGTAGGCCATTCAAATGCCAGGTAATACTTCTTGGCTACAATTTACCCTAGGAATAATGGGGGTTTCGCAAGCTAGAGCCACAATGATCAACTGATCTCCAGGGGTTATCTTTAAAGAATACCTACAAAATTTATTATTTCATTTTTATATATTTTTCAAATGGTTTCAGATATTTCCAATATGTCATCTAATTAAGGGTCATGTATAAGATGCCAGTGGATCTATCAGTGCCACGCTTGCTTTAATTACACTGAGCAAAAATATAAACGCAACACTTTTGGTTTTTCTCCCATTTTGCATGAGCTGAACTCAAAGATCTGAAAAATTTTCTACATACACAAAAGACCGATTACTCTCAAATATTGTTCACAAATCTGTCTAAATCTGTGTTAGCGAGCCCTTCTCCTTCGCCGAGATAATCCATCCCACCTTACTGGGGGCGGGGGGGTTCAGAAAACCAGCCAGTATCTAGTGTGGCCACCATTTGCCTCACGCAATGCAACACATCTTCGTCGCATAGAGTTGATCAGGTTGTTGATTGTGGCCTGTGGAATGTTGGTCCACTCCTCTTCAATAGCTGTGCGAAGTTGCAGAATATTGGCAGGAACTGGAACATGCTGTCGTATACGCTGATCCACAGCATCCCAAACATGAGGTGATGCTCGTGGATGAATGGCGCAACAATGGGCCTCAGGATCTCGTCACGTTATCTCTGTGTATTCAAAATGCCATCAATAAAATGCACCTGTGTTCGTTGTCCATAACATACGCCTGCCCATACCATAATCCCACTGCCACCATGGGCCACAAGATCCACAACGTTGACATCAGCAAAACGCTTACCCACACAACGCCATACACGCTGTCTGCCATCTGCCCTGAAAAGTGAAAACCGGGACTCTTCCGTGAACAGAACGCCTCTCCAACGTGCCAGGCGCTATAGAATGTAAGCATTTGCCCACTCAAGTCGGTTACGATGAACTGCAGTCAGGTCCAGACCCCGATGAGAACGACGAGCATGCAGATGAGCTTACCTGAGATGGTTTCTGACAGTTTCTGCAGAAATTCTTTGGTTATGCAAACAGATTGTTGCTGCAGCTGTCCGGGTGGCTGGTCTCAGACAATCATGGAGGTGAACATGCTGGATGTGGAGGTCCTGGGCTGGTGTGGTTACATGTGGTCTGCGGTTGTGAGGCCGGTTGGATGTACTGCCTTTGGAGACGGCTTATGGTAGAGACATGAACATCCATTGCATGGGTCACAGCTCTGGTAGATATTCCTGCAGTCAGCATGCCAATTGCACGCTGCCTCAAACGTTGCATCATCTGTGGCATTGTGCTGTGTGATCAAACTGCACATTTCAGAGTGTGAGGTGGGATGGATTATCTCGGCAAAGGAGAAGTGCTCACTAACACAGATTTAGACAGATTTGTGAACAATATTTGAGAGTAATGGGTCTTTTGTGTATGTAGAAAATGTTTCAGATCTTTGAGTTCAGCTCATGCAAAATGGGAGCAAAACCGAAAGTGTTGAGTTTATATTTTTGCTCAGTGTATGATTCTTAATATCACCATTCCAACATCACCCAAAAATACGTAGTTTTCGCCTTTCACTTCAATAACCACATAATATGCTGACTACCTTGAACTTTGCTTTGCTTGCAGCTCATATGACTGATAGATTATGACAAGCAATGTAGACACAGATAGAGTTTGACAGGTTTATTTTATTGTTTTCTGGAAGAAGCATTTTGGATCCATCTTAGTATTTATAGGAATGGCCAGGGGATAAAAATGGAGAAAGATAAGAAGAAGGTAGCAGGTGGTCAATACCTCTTTTCAGAGGAGTTGAAACTAAGGTCTGCTGATTTTTCTAAACAGCATTCCTATATTTACATAATAATGTGCACTATTTTAGACAATCACTGGCCTGTCAATTTACTGTCAGCAGATTTTGGGCTAATATTTTTGCAAGAAAAAAAACTATGAAATAATGAATTAACCAGTGACTTGATTGTAAAAGCAATAAGAGAAATAAGAGAAAGAAAGAAAGAAAAAAGAATAAGAGAAAAATGGATATGATCTGTTTGAGAAATTGAATTTGTTGTTTGTGGCTAAGGTATGAAATAACATGAAAGATACTTGTCATTCATCAACCAAGGGGTAATTTTGATAGGAACCAGTATACTTCCAAAGCAATCTGGATTTAAAGGGTTTCTACCACCAGAAATACTGTTATGTAGATGACTGACATTAGCGATGCGCTAATGTCAGCACTACATAACAGTATGTTTCTAACAGTAGTTCCTGCAGCCGTTTTTGTTAAAAACGTACTTTTATAGATATGCTAATGAGCCTCTAGGTGCTATGTGGGCGTCATTAGCACCTAGAGGGCTCCGTCCACTAACCATTTCAGCCGCCCATCGCGTCCCTCCAGCCCGCCCCGCTCCTGTTGATTGACGTGAAACTTCTCAGTATCGAGTACCAGTTCCCGAGCCTGCGCCATGCGCTTCTGTATTCTCCCGGCGCCGGCTTCCTCACTGCGCCTGCGCCAACTACGTTACAATGAGGAAGCAGGCACCAGGAGCGCGGCATTCACTCACTGCGCCTGCGACGAATACAGAAGCGCTCGGTGCAGGCGCGGGAATTGGTACTCGATACTGAGAAGTTTCACGTCAATCAACAGGAGCGGGACGGGCTGGAGGGACGCGATGGGCAGCTGAAATGGTTAGTGGACGGAGCCCTCTAGGTGCTAATGACGCCCACATAGCACCTAGAGGCTCATTAGCATATCTATAAAAGTAAGTTTTTAACAAAAACGGCTGCAGGAACTTCTGTTAGAAACATACTGTTATGTAGTGCTGACATTAGCGCATCGCTAATGTCAGTCAGCTACATGACAGTATTTCTGGTGGTAGAAACCCTTTAAGAGTTGTGCAAGAATAGAGGGGTTTGGTAACAACCCCCCCCCCCCCCCTTAGCCAGACCTGTAAAGGAAAGCTTACTTACCTGCATCCTGGTGCTGACTCTGCAGGGTATCCCTTGCCCCTTAGGAGGTTTCTATGAAATATATGTCCCTCTTATAAAGTAATCATGACGCCAGTTGCAGTTAAGAGTCCCCTTTGTAAATGGTAGTGTTGGTACCCAGGGTAGGATTGCCGGCAGGGCCTCTGGGCACAGCAGAGCAGACAGGGCTCTGCTGGCCGACACACAACCTTCCCCTTAGGAAGGGTAGGCTAGACTGACTTACTAACTAACTCCTCCCACTCTAGAGAGGGCTGAAAATAACTAGAAGGTTCCTCTCCAGAAACACTATCTCTGCTGATGTTGCTGCCACCTGCTGGTCAACCAGGCACATTAAACTTGAACATTACATTTGCAAGGAAATACATACACACATTGCAGGAAATGGCAATAAATATATAAGATGACACAGGATGCACCAACCAAGATAGTGCCTGCAGCCAATCACTGGCCGCTGATGTGACTGGCTCCCCTTACGTCATGGTCACATAATGTAAGGGGATCCGGTGTCCGCTGTGGCCAGTGGCTGCGGCGATCTCAAACCAGATGTTTTCAGTGAGGGAACCCAGAGGAGCAGCCCAGACCCAAAATAGAAGGAGCAAGGAGCCAGCACTGGGAAGTAGGTAAGTAAGCTTACCCCCCACCCCCCTTTTATGCACGACCCCCTTATGCCAGAGGTCATTTACCTAGTCCTACTTGTTGCAGATGAGGACATCATCACTCTTAGGCTGGGTTCACACCTGAGCATTTTACAGCGCGTTCCTACACGCTGTAAAACGCTCAACAGGCAAGAACCAATGATTCCCTATGGGCATGGTTCTCATCTGAGCGTTTTACAGCGCGTACGATCGCGCTGTAAAACGCCCGACGCCCCAAGAAGTACATGAGCTTCTTTGGGGCGTCTTGTCGCGCGTTCCCGTACATAGACTTCAGCTGGAACGCGCAACAATCGGCGTTCGCTTGTCTCTGTATGCGCGATTGCAAACGCCCGTACAATCGCGCATACAGAGCGCTCAATCGCGAACGCTCAGGTCTGAACCCAGCGTTAGGTCTCTTTCACACTGGCGTGTGTGGCCCGTTGCTGTATTGCGGCCTGCAAAATGCGGATTGCAGACCCATTCACTTGAATGGGTCTACGATCCGGCCGTTCCGCAAAAAGATAGGACATGTTCTATCTTTTTGCGGAACGGAAGTACGGGACAAAACCCCACGGAAGCACTCCGTAGTGCTTCCGTAGGGTTCCGTTCCGCACCGTTCCGCATCTCTGGATTTGCGGACCCATTTAATTGAATGGGTCTGCATCCGTGATGCGGAATGCCCACGGAACGGCACCCGTGTATTGCGGATCCGCAAATGCGGTCCGCAATATGCGAACGGGCCGCACACGCCAGTGTGAAAGAGGGAGCACCCTTATAGGGTATATTAGGGATTCTGCCCTTACAGGGTCAGGCATCCGGACGGGGACGCCCCTTGCGGGGCAAGATCCTCGTGTAGGTAGGTAGGGCGTATTAGCCCCTGTCCCCCATTTAGGGATGTCTAGGGTTAACCTACCCCGTCACCCCATTACTTAAAGGGGCATTTACGCCTGTTACCATCCAGTACGGTGATCCAACAACACAGGTCCGTTTCTATCCTCAACAACCTCCGAGAGAACCCTTGGTCTACATCTACAACCGGGTGAGAACGTTCCTTTTTGTTTTTCCATACCACCGTTCCCGTACTGTTTTTGTGTGTTCAGTCTAGGCCTTTGGGCTGTTTTTTATGTTGTACGTTACAGAGGCTCATCCTCTAGTGTCTATTTATTTTAGAATTGACCTTATTAAATGTTAAGTCTTACCCCTCTGTCCCCTAGGGGATCAGTACATATACCAGTGTGAAAGAGGCCTTAATGTGTGAAGTTTTGGAAAGAGTGGAAACAGGAGAAGCAGCACATGGAGTAGTTACAGGGAGTGCAGAATTATTAGGCAAATGAGTATTTTGACCACATCATCCTCTTTATGCATGTTGTCTTACTCCAAGCTGTATAGGCTCGAAAGCCAACTACCAATTAAGCATATTAGGTGATGTGCATCTCTGTAATGAGAAGGGGTGTGGTCTAATGACATCAACACCCTATATCAGGTGTGCATAATTATTAGGCAACTTCCTTTCCTTTGGCAAAATGGGTCAAAAGAAGGACTTGACAGGCTCAGAAAAGTCAAAAATAGTGAGATATCTTGCAGAGGGATGCAGCACTCTTAAAATTGCAAAGCTTCTGAAGCGTCATCGAACAATCAAGCATTTCATTCAAAATAGTCAACAGGGTCGCAAGAAGCGTATGGAAAAACCAAGGCGCAAAATAACTGCCCATGAACTGAGAAAAGTCAAGCGTGCAGCTGCCAAGATGCCACTTGCCACCAGTTTGGCCATATTTCAGAGCTGCAACATCACTGGAGTGCCCAAAAGCACAAGGTGTGCAATACTCAGAGACATGGCCAAGGTAAGAAAGGCTGAAAGACGACCACCACTGAACAAGACACACAAGCTGAAACGTCAAGACTGGGCCAAGAAATATCTCAAGACTGATTTTTCTAAGGTTTTATGGACTGATGAAATGAGAGTGAGTCTTGATGGGCCAGATGGATGGGCCCGTGGCTGGATTGGTAAAGGGCAGAGAGCTCCAGTCCGACTCAGACGCCAGCAAGGTGGAGGTGGAGTACTGGTTTGGGCTGGTATCATCAAAGATGAGCTTGTGGGGCCTTTTCGGGTTGAGGATGGAGTCAAGCTCAACTCCCAGTCCTACTGCCAGTTTCTGGAAGACACCTTCTTCAAGCAGTGGTACAGGAAGAAGTCTGCATCCTTCAAGAAAAACATGATTTTCATGCAGGACAATGCTCCATCACACGTGTCCAAGTACTCCACAGCGTGGCTGGCAAGAAAGGGTATAAAAGAAGAAAATCTAATGACATGGCCTCCTTGTTCACCTGATCTGAAGCCCATTGAGAACCTGTGGTCCATCATCAAATGTGAGATTTACAAGGAGGGAAAACAGTACACCTCTCTGAACAGTGTCTGGGAGGCTGTGGTTGCTGCTGCAGGCAATGTTGATGGTGAACAGATCAAAACACTGACAGAATCCATGGATGGCAGGCTTTTGAGTGTCCTTGCAAAGAAAGGTGGCTATATTGGTCACTGATTTGTTTTTGTTTTGTTTTTGAATGTCAGAAATGTATATTTGTGAATGTTGAGATGTTATATTGGTTTCACTGGTAAAAATAAATAATTGAAATGGGTATATATTTGTTTTTTGTTAAGTTGCCTAATAATTATGCACAGTAATAGTCACCTGCACACACAGATATCCCCCTAAAATAGCTAAAACTAAAAACTACTTCCAAAAATATTCAGCTTTGATATTAATGAGTTTTTTGGGTTCATTGAGAACATGGTTGTTGTTCAATAATAAAATTAATCCTCAAAAATACAACTTGCCTAATAATTCTGCACTCCCTGTAAAGTGACCAAATCTGATAAGGAGGGGCAGTGTGGATGACCATGTGATGGGGACATTGTGATGTTAAAAAGTCATGAGCCCTTCAAACAGCTGATCAGTGGGGTGCCAAAAGTCAGACCCCCACGGAAATGGTATTAAAGGCCTATGCTATTGCAAACTGTAAAATCACAATGCCAGACCCATCCACAGGTTGCATGTAGTATTCCAGCTTAGCCGTATTCCCTTTAATGAAACTGAGCTATATTCCCAGATACAATCCATGGATAGGTATAGCACAGTTTTTTTTTATTTTTAAAAAGCACCCAATCTAGGACACCCCTTTAATTACATCAAAATAACTGATTCATAATAAAGTGAAAAAAAATAACACATCTCATACTTGTTGAATGTTGGTTCATCCTACAACACATCTGCTTCTACTGGATGCAACATGCTTCCTTATATGCTTATTTTTACAGTAGAAAATGTAGCAGAAACTGGATACCAATGCATTCCAAATGTGTTATTAGCCTCATAAAGTGCATATTCGGAGCATATGTTGTATGCACATATTAGGGTACTTTCACACTTGCGGCAGGACGGATCCGACAGGCTGTTCACCATGTCGGATCCGTCCTGTGGCTATTTCGCCGTGCCGCCGGACCGCCGCTCTGTCCCCATTGACTATAATGGGGACGGGGGCGAAGCTCCGGCGCAGCACGGCGGTGCACGGCGAAAGCCACCGGACTAAAAAGTCGGACATGCAGTACTTTTTAGTCCGGCGGCTTTTATAGTCAATGGGGATGGAGCGGCGGTCCGGCGGCACGGCGAAATAGCCGCAGGACAGATCCGACATGGTGAACAGCCTGTCGGATCCGTCCTGCCGCAAGTGTGAAAGTACCCTTATTTTTATAGCTAAGACCAGGAGTCAATCCAAAACATGATAAAAATATATATAAAAAATCATACAAGAAACGCAACTAATCCGCACAAGGTCTGATGATTATTCATGGAAAATATAAAATGTTAAAACCATACTGGTAAGGCAGAGTAGTACAGGGCTTGTTCCCTGTTTGCACCCAAGCGGTCTGGATACATTTATTTTTTAGTGGCAGTACCCAGATGTTACATAGTTGAAAATGTAAAATATCCCATGGACAATTAAGGGTACGTAGTGTTGATTCTCGGTGTTGCTGTATGTTGCAGCATGCCTCATCATTGAAAGTCAAAGTTAAAAAAGCAACTAAGGAAATAAAAGAACTGCAAGTTTATAAAGATACAACTTTACTATCACTGGTAACAAAAAATGTGAGAATGGGTAAATATATAGAAAGAGTTCTCTGAGCAAATGATTACCGTTAAAACTAAGGCTACTCTCACACTGGCGTTTTGGCTTTCCGTTTGTGAGATCCGTTCAGGGCTCCTCACAAGCGGTCCAAAACGGATCAGTTTTGCCCTAATGAATTCTGAATGGAAAAGGATCCGCTCAGAATACATCAGTTTGTCTCCGTTCCGTCACCATTCCGCTCTGGAGGCGGACACCAAAACGCTGCTTGCAGCATTATGGTGTTCGTCTGACGAAACTGAGCCAAACGGATGTAAGTCAATGTAAGTCAATGAGGACGGATACATTTTCTCTGGCACGATAGAAAACGGATCCGTCTCCTATTGACTTTCAATGGAGTTCATGACAGATCCATCTTGGCTATGTTACAGATAATACAAATGGATCCGTTCATGACGGAGGCATGCGGTAGTATAACTGTAACGGATCCGTTTTAGTAGATCCATGACGGATCCGCCTAAAACGCGAATGTGAAAGTAGCCTTAGCATTTATTCATGATATCTTAAAAAGGTATATAATTATATCCCCTGTGGGGACTCGCTCTGGCAGTTAGGACTAGCGGATGCAGTACAGAGGCAAAGTACACAGTTCTTGAATCAGCGGTGTTTATTCACAGTTCAGTGCACGAAGGGCGGGCCCAAGCCACTTTGTGCACCCTTCGTCCCCTGCCTTTCTCTTCCAGCCCCACCTTCTTTTTTGCGATTGATCGGGTCAGCAGAGATGATTCTGCAGGAACCTGGCCTTGTCCATCAAGAAGGAGAGGGAGGAGCTGGCAGAGGAAGTAGGAGGAGCAAGGGTGCACAGTGGCCTTGGCCAGCCCTTGGGGCACTTAACTGCTAATTTGCATATTAATTAAAAGTACTTTTTCTTCAGAATGAAGCAGTTGATCACTAAGTAAGGCCTCATGCACACGACCGTTGTGTGCATCCGTGGCCGTTGTCCCGTTTAACGTGTTTTTCTGCGGTCCCATTGACTTTCAATGGGTCCGTGGAAAAATCGGAAACTGCACCGTTGGGTGGCCGCGTCCGTGATCCGTGTTTCCTGGCCGTGAAAAAAATATGACCTGTCCTATTTTTTTCACGGCCAACGGTTCACGGACCCATTCAAGTCAATGGGTCCGTGAAAATCACGGATGCACACAAGATTGTCATCCGCGTCCGTGATCCGTGTCCGTGATCCGTGTCCGTTTTTTCCTATCATTTCAATGGCAAACTTGACTTAGATTTTTTTTTCATTTTTCATGTCCGTGGATCCTCCAAAAATCACGGCAGACCCACGGAAGAAAAAACGGGCACGGATCACGGTACAACGGAACCACGTTTTGCGGACCGTGAAAATAAACTGTCGTGTGCATGAGGCCTAAAAGTCATCATTACATTCAACTGAGTTAGTCCTACAAGGCACTGTGCTGGTCCTGCCGGCAGACTGCCTTTATGTTACACAATGCAGGGAAAGTCATATCAAAATGTACATGTTACTGTCTATGGTCCATGTCATAATTGATTGAGCAGAGTGGATTGTAAGTTTTACTAGAATTCACAGTCTGTGGAATAAATCACTCTTTGTATGCTGTCAATAGGTGACTAGAAGCTGTGCGCGATGGCTTTCAAGGAGCCCATTGAGCACATATAGCTAAACCAGACATAGATGTTTGCAATATCTTATGAGACAATTCCACTTACCTGTCTATTTAGATAAATGTGGAAATATATTTCTGATCTACTTATTCTAACTAGCAATAATATTACACTGCAATGCTCTGCCTAATAGAGTATATACATTTAATCCAATATTCGCTGGCAAATCTAAAAACCAGTGTCCCCAATCTTATGAAGTTCTTTGCACTTCTTAATTACAGATGACTCTATTGATCCAGGACACAAGGCTGGTGTCACCACTGCAATTCAATTATAGGCGAGAAGCAATCATGTTATCGATGTCTTTTTAGTTCCATAGGAGACACATATACAGTATAGATAATGTATATCATCAATGACCATAGAAGAAACGTAGAGGTAGGAGATGGCTCTACAGATGTATCTGCTTCTCTGGAAGTAATGAAACTTGTCAGCATACAGGAGAATGGTTATTTCCAGCCCATTCACTACAATCAGGATTTTTTCTCGTCTCTTGAGGATATATAAACAGTTTATTGAATAGCACTAAAACTACTTACAGCATCAAAGCCCCTGAGTTCAGCCAAGGGCTGGTGAGCAAGTAGGCATCCTGAGGAGACATACAGCTGAGTATCTGGGGCCGAACTTCACTTCAGCCATCCATCCAGGAGGTTCAGAAAGTAATTTTTTAAGGTTTAGCAGCCATATTGGTTGGTGAAGGATGACTGCATGTGAAGGTAACACACAAATACTGGCTATGGACTTCACAGCATTTTGGCAAGAGGTAAAAGCCTCAGGTCCTTGGTGATATTAGAATGTTAATGTACTGTACCGCACGGTGGACATTGTAGAACCACATTGTGAGTGGATATTGTCTTGTGAGAATATAGTGCACTATATTAGGCTGGAACAGGTTGAAAATGTAGATATACTAAGAAAGTGTCTGGATGTGTGGATGTAACAAGTGGAATTCACCTTCTTTCTTCTGCCAGAAGTTTTTGGGAAACTATTAATAAGATCTAACAGTATGTGTATGTATAAACTGACAAAGTCTTCAGTAAAGAACTGTTTTCGACCACTTGGGCCTCATCATTGTAATCCACCCTTGGCCTCATCTGCCTGCCTTGCACCTTACAAAAACTCATCAACATCAACAACAGCCCAACCACCACTAGGCTGGAGACCACCAAACCAGGGTTTTCCTCAAGGGGAAGGAAGTACTGTATGCACCTCTCTCTTCACTGTGTATGTTGCCCTAGGGGGAAAGATGGAGCGTAATCAACCACCATTGCACAGCTTTGTTCTCCCATCCTCTCCACTTAGCATTTTCCCATGCTAGGTCTAATGCTGTACGAGAATACTGGTCATATGTTAAAGGTCAGCCGGGGTATGCTAAACACTCATAGTCTATTCTGTTGTATGCTGCTACTTAAAGAGGACCTGTAATCTCTCCTGACATGCCTATTTTAGTAATTACTTGCATACCACACGTAATAACAATTCTGAAGCATCTATAGTTATGAGTCTATGTTGTTCCAGGCCATTCCTTCATTATTCCTGCTAGAAGTGCAGAGGACCAGGAACGGGTTAGCTGACGCCACTTTTAGTGCAATGGCCGGGTCAGGTGGATAATATATCCTGAATTTGTTTGTGACGCCTATTGCAGCGTGCGTAGGGTGCTATCCCAGGGCCCTTCCAAGGTGTTATAATGCACGTCCCAGATTAGGAATGTCAGAGTGGTGTAATGGTCTATAATGTCTCTATAGCTTGATGTTAGTTGTGTCACGGTGTCTCCTACGTGGGTACGTCTGGACTCTTAGCACCTGGATCACTTGCAATAAATTTGAGTGTAGTGATAAGTAGGAGTAATAGAGGAGCTTGGCAGAATAATTGATGTCCAGACCTTCAAGTTCAAATGTTGTTTTACTTGAAATAACTTGCATCCAAGCGGTATACAGCTTTGGTCTCTTGGTCCCAGCAGGTTTTGGCAATCATTGGTAGGAATGAGTACTTCTGCTTTAAATGTGGAGCTTGCAGGATAAACGTCTGCTTGGTAGCTCTGTAACTGTGGCAGGGTTAGCTTCTGCACTTATCTGGTACCTTCTGCTGTGTGGGGACAGACTAGCTAAGGAGGAAGTAGCTTCTCCTAGGACTCTGGACTTATCTCACAGATGGATTCTCAGGGGATGCTTTCTTCCTGGAACTCTGGAGGATGTCTGTAGTTTCTGCTTTCCTCATCCAGCTGAGCTGAAGGTCCTCAAGCAGGGTATATGGCCAAGTCTCAGCCGAGACTAGGTCATTGCTGTCTTACCTATGCAGGGGGTCTCAGGGACACTGTCACACAGCCTTCCCCAACAGGGGTGGCTGGTACACTGACTCTGACATCCTTCTCTACTCATGCTGCAGAATGTGAGACCAGCCCACTCTCCTCAGAGGGGGGCTAAGCTGGAATAATCCATTTCAGCTCAGATACACTAAACTGTAACTTGTACCTGCCAATGTGTTGTTGCCACCTACTGGTAATCAGGCAATTTACATGAACAATTGCATTTAACATAGATTTATATGCATATTTGTGGAAGATACAATGTAAATTATATCTGATGACAGTATAAAGGCTCTTAGGAGATAGTAGCGGGGTAGAGCAGTGTAGTAACACAACTTTGGGGTGTTACAGAAGCTATGAATAAATTGCCAGCAGGTGCATATGGGAGTAACCAGTTAGTGTGGTGTCCCTGCACAGTATGACCCTATCCAATCAATGCTGCCAGTGTTGGACTGTGCAGGTACACCCCACCAACTGGTTACTCCCATCTGGACCTTAATTGCAAACCGCTTGCAATTTATTAATAACTTATAGCAGAAATAATAAAGAAATGGCCAGAGCCCAGAAACAATGAGCACTTCCATAAATACAGCGCCGACAGCTGCGGTCCTGCCACTCAGCTCTCTGCGCTCCATCTCTCCTGCAGTGAATGATGAAGCACAGAGCCTTCTGCTCCACCTGCTCCATCTGCTGCTGGCCTGGTGAGAGGAGCCTGCAGCCCGGAATCTGCCTGTGCTCCTCCAACACAGTGCTGCAGAGTGATCTGTGTCTGCAGGGGAGAGAGGTCTGTGAGCTTCAGGAATGGGACAAGGTGAGTAGGTACTGATAGTTGTTTTTTATTTTAACATAGAGGGGTCACAGAGGGCTTTATTACTATGAAGTGGGCACAATGGGTATTTCTACTATCGAGGGGGCACAGAGGACTTTATTACTGTGAAGGGGGCACAATGGACATTTCTACTATGGAGGGGGCACAGAGGGCATTACTACTACAAAGGGGGCACATAGGGAATTATTACTACAAAGGGTCACAGAGGGCATTACTACTATTAAGGGGGCACAATGTGCATTATTACTGTGAAGAGGCACAATGGGAATTACTACTATGGAGGGGGCATAATGGGCAGTATTACTATGAAGGGGCACAATGGGTATTATTACTATGAAGGGGGACAATGGGGATTATTAGTATGAATGGGACATAGAGGGCATTACTACTATGAAGGGGGGACAATGGGCATTACTACTATGAAGGGGACACAATGGGCATTACTACTATGTTGAGGGCATTACAACTGTGAAGGGGGCACAATGGGCATTACTACTATGTTGAGGGCATTACTACTGTGAAGGGGGCACAATGGGCATTACTACTGTAAATGGAGCACAATGGGCATTACTACTGTGAAGGGACAAAGAGGGCATTGCTCAGTGAAGGAGCATAACTGTTATGAGGTCACAGAGAGGGCATAACTACTGTGACGGGGCACAATAAGGGCATAACTACTGTGAGGGGACACAATGAAGGGATAAGTACTTTAAGGGGCACAATGTGGGCATAACTACTAATGAAAGTTGTACAGTGAGGGCATAAATACTGTGAGGGGGTAGTGTTGATCGCGAATATTCTAATCACAAATTTTTATCCCAAATATCAGCACTTCGAGATTTTTATTTTCATCAGTAACCTCCCTTCTTGCTTGTGGGCCAATGAGAAGGCTGCAATGTCTTTGTCATAGCTTAGCAACATCCCTAGCAACCAATAGGAAAGTTGCCTTCCCCTTACTGTATAAGAACCTCCCCAGCAGCCATTTTCTGCAGTTTTTTGCAGTTCTGAGAGAGCGCAGTGTCATTACTGTGCTCTGTGCTTTCATCTGGATCCTATTCCTTATCCAATTACATTAGATAGTTAGATAGCTCATATATATATTACAGATAGTTAGTGGGAGATAGTCAGTGTAGGTTATATCCTGATATAAGGGAGCTGACAGGTTCCAGTGCAGGGTGTTAGGTAGTGTGACAGGTTCTGCTGTCCATACAGACATGCTACAGACATAGCGCTGTGATGTCACAACAATACTTAGTGCACCAATCAGTAATATGTAGTCAGACCTGCTAAAATGTGAAGTTGCATGTATTGCGCAAAAAATATGCAAATCATTAGTGACGATTTGCACAATCGCGAAAATAATGACTGGAGATCATGAAATCTAGAATTCGCTAATTTATTGTGAATATTATGCAAAAAATTCACGAAATATTGCAAAAACGAATATTGCCTATGCCACTCATCACTATCAGAGGGCACCATATGGGTATAACTACTGTAAAGGTTATACAATGAGGGCTATACTACTGTGAGGGGGTACACATCTTTTTAAGTACTGGGGGGGATGCCAGAGAAAGGGCCCACACCAGGTGCCAAATACCTTAGTGACACCACTGCATGTATGCGAATGGAGCTCTATTTTGTCTTATAAAATGAGGGGCTTCCTGACGGAAATCCAAGTGAACCCTTTATTAGTCCGTGATGGAAACAACGCTGCTATTATTTTCTTTGTTCCGCTCCTATAAAGGAGAAGAACAACAGAAATAGGAAGTGTCAATGTGAACATAACTTTCAAGTGATATCGTTATTTTACAGGGGGTAAGAAAGACTGATAGATGAGTTACTTCACCGTCTTACTACTCTCACAGTTAATGTGCTACTTTAGAAGGATTCTTGACATCGTTAGAAGACATTGTCATTATTGCTTGTCACACCAATAATTGTAGGATAAATGATAACACTTATTGAAAGGGCACAAGGACTATCCCTGGCCTGACATACTGCGTAAATTACTGTCTTGCAGATAAAGGCACTTTTCAATTAAGAACAAATTGCTTTGACCTTTTTGCACTTTTGGCAAAGAAACGCTAAGAACCCGCTGCCAGCATGAAGCATCTATAATACTCCTATTCTATTTTTAATCAATCCCATTTTTGCCGAGATGGAATATTCACATCACATTTATTGGTTACCTGTCCAAACTATGGAAGCGTTGTATAAAGGTGGATGTTCTTTTCCTTATCTGCTGTCTACATATTCTGCAGCAGTGTACAGAGAAAGCGCTGACATTCCTGCTGGGGCTCACAGTGTATTATCCCATTCCATACATAGGAAGCCAACTAACATTTTTTTTATTATTTTTTTGCATGTGGGAGGAAAGTGGAGAATTTATACAAATTGATTTAAAAAAGAAAGTCATGCAGATGTTACGCTGGATATATTTGAACCTATGCTGCCAGCTCTAGAGGCAACGCACTTCTAATCTCTCCGCTACCTTCTAATTTAGACCCGAGTAGCTCCAATACATTAAACTCAATGTGTTGCTATGACAATTGTAACTCTGGAAAGGGACTGTCTTTTTTATTGATTATCTTGGTTAGTCTAATAAAGTGACTCAATCTCTATCCCATTTGTAGACTATTATATGTCAATTCTTTCCTTCAAATCTTTTATTATGGAGGCAAAATAGAAATTATTTGTTCTGATGAAAAAAAAATGGATTATCTATTGTTTGTGTCAAAGATTGTAATACTAAAGGGAGTCTGTCACCACATTTTGACATTATAGGCCGCTTACATAGCACTGTACCATAACTGTAGATGATTCACATGGTACCTTTGTTGTGTTCTTGTGAAGTTCACCCGAGGCAAAAACTGAGTTTTATTCGTATGTAAATGAGGGCTCCCAAGTGCCCAGGGGCGGCGTTCACTTCGTCGGAGCCCAGGCTGCTCTGCCTCTTTTGCTCATATCCCAGCCTCAGCCTCTGGCCGCACTCTCTTCCCTTGCGTCCTCCTTCTCTGCCAGCGAGATCCCTCATTGGGCTGGGGCATGCACACTGCGATGCCCATTGTGGGCACTGCATCACTGTAGCTACTGCGCCTCTGGTCCGCCTCCTTTCCGCAGGTTTTGCGGTGTTGGCCGGCGCATGCGCAGTAGCTAATGTGTCATAGGGGTTTGAAGACAGCCAGGCATTCTGTGATACCAATGACAAATTGGCATGGCTTGCCCGAAGAAGCATATTGATAAAATGACATGGGTCAATTCAGCATCAAGAATAAAGGGATTTTCCAGTTTGCAGTAACATGCTATAAAATAATCATTTAGCGAAGTAGCTGTAATTTTGTAATATACTGTATTTATTTCCCTTTTTGCTTCTATCTTCCGTACTGGGTTGTGGTCACATGACCATGTCCATGCAGTGCTTTCTTACTTCCTGTGAGATTATGTCCATGAGTGTGTCCAAGCAGCAACAGTGGCAGTGATAGGGGAGTGTCTGTGTAACTAGCTGGGGGGAGGAGCTATAAACTAGCTGGGAGATGTTAGGGGCAGTGATTGGGGAGTGTCTATATAAATGGATGGGAGGAGCTATAAACTAGCTGGGCATTGTTTTGGGCAGTGTTGGAGTTGTGGCAGATAATGGAGAAGTGCATCTTGGGAAGTGCTACGTATGGGATATAAACCAACTGAAGTGATCTGTGTACATGGTGAAAATGGGTGAGGAGAGTCCGCAACCTCCAGCAGAAAGGAGCGGAGGATAGGAGTGGTAATGGCTCTGGCTGCAATATTCATTCACAGTAGCAGTCCCCACACAAATGCTCCCCAGGGCCAGGACAGTAATGGAAGGGTGCACCCTTTCTTCTTTTGGGGCACACCCTGATGTGGGGGCTCCTGCCTGATGGTGGTTGGGCTGTCCTTGATGCTAACATTTTGTGTGGGTGCAAGGCAGGAGATGTAGGTACAGTGGCCGGCGAATGGTGCTGGAGTCACCAGACCAGTAGTAGAAGACAAATGTATCTCTTTACTATAGTGCATAATGAGAGTTGTAGTACATCCAACAGTATCAAAACACAGTTCCAGACAATACTCAGTGGAAGTCTTCCCAGATAGCAATGTATGGTTATAGGAAAGGATAGGAATTGTAGTACACCTTCATTCTCTCTCTCCAAAGTATCTCTCTGCAGAATCTAAGGCTGGCAATACTGTTCTTGCAGTGGTGGCTGTAATTCCCAGCTAAGGAGTACAGGATTAAGATATGGTGGGCCGGGCTATGTCCAAGTGTGAAGAGCGTCTTAGCAATGTCCCTCTCACTGCAGTAAAGTCTCTATCAGCCTGAAACAGCAAATACCTTACTGACGGACTCCAATGCTTGACCAAGCAGATTCTGGAACTTCTAGCTCTTTCCTTTCTATTTTACTGGAGCACTGTGAAGTAGAGAAGGTTTTTCTCTGTCTGTATCCCTCGGAGATGTAGGTTCTCAGAAGCTCAGACATAGTACTCTGAGCAGTGAGTACATGTAGATCTCTCTCAATTGCTCAGCTAACAAAGAAAAACTGACTTGGCTAGGTGTAGATCTAAGTCCAACACCTGACTTCCTACATGAGCAGAGTCAGAATCATTAACCCCGACTGATCCATACAGAGATATTGCACAACAAGAACAATTTGCAAGTACCCTATTCTGACACCGTTCTAATGCCTATTGTATAAACAGCTGAAAAGTATTAAAGCATATTAAAATCCTATTGGTGTGCTGTCAAAAAACCTTTATTACTCTGAAGAAACAGACCATTGGGTGGAAAGGGTCAAACACCCACATGCACCCAGCAAATGCCCTAAAGACAAGTGCTATGGCCACCTTCTGTTAGAATCTGTCCTGCAGGGGTACAGTACACAAGGTAAGCAACTACAGTACATGAGCATATCTGTTAAAAACCATAGTAATCCCCCTTTAAGCCAGTGAATAACATGCAAGCATTGGTCAGGCACAGTGTTGGAATGTCAAGCCAGCCTGGCATTGAAACATCAGGAAAGCTTCTGGCAAACAGAAGAGTATCAAGTCAGGAAGACTTCATCAGAAAACAACAGAATGGTAGGAATTTCCCATCACTGACAACAAGGAAAGCTTTACCTGGTCCAACCTGGTCCAAAGGCACATGTATCCTATTAGTGAGTTGTGGTCTTTTCATGAGACTTCTGCACCATCCATGAGGCAGCCTCATTCAGCTTGGAGTATCTATAGAAAAAGCCTGTCCTTTCACAATATACAAGCTGCATTCTGCCATGCTTTAAATTTCTATTACAACAAATGTAAAATGCAAGTACTTCTTTTTAAGGAATAGTCAGAAATTCCAAGCTTTGTATTCCTATTAAACTGTTACTAACTAATTTTCCTGCTTAATTAGCATGTAGCTTTTTCGTATAAAATGATCAAGGCTAAGAGCTCTTAGCACCAACTGTTATCTTATTTCAGTACCTTGGAGAGCCAGTGCTCCATTTACAGGGATAAGCATTAGCGGATTAACATCTTCACTGCTAGAACAAGTGCACAGTTTGGCAATGATCCTGTGTCCCCCATGGCATTTAAGGATTTAAGAAGAGTTTTTCAAAGACGTTGGCACAAAACCAGATCCCCCTAAGCGTGTTCCATGTTAACAGTTGCTTTCTCTGATCCATTGACTAAGTGATTTGTTGGCTGCTGCGTCTCCACACTCAAAGATGCCTTTATACGTAAAGAGCACTTTTCATTTTGTTTTATAATTTAAGATACGCTTAGATGCATTGTAAAAATGGGCCGTAAAAGCCTTTCTGCCCAAGTAATACATTGAGAAGTAACCCCCTGGGACCTTCAATGTCAGCCCAATCATGTTATGACACTTTTATGAGGCTGAGGGTTTTGTTAAGGCCTGGTAGATCTATGTCCTCAAATGTTATACATGTTTTGTGTTTGGGCCTGGTTTTCTTTTTGATCAAACATAATAATAGGTTAAGATTTCTTAGCCTAGGTTACAACTGCAAGAAAAAAAATATTTAGAATGAAAAAATCACATATTTTATTTGGTTTTACTTTTTTTTTTCAAGTGGTGGCTGATCCTCAATAATTTTGTAGGATTTGCCTTCTGTGAGCACAAATACATTAAAGGGGTGTGCCACAAAACACGCACATTCTAATTTTTCAACCCAGCATCTGGATCTGAATACTTTTGTAATTGCATGGAATTAAAAATTTTGCATAGCCTCTGAGTTATTCAACAAAATGTTTCTGTATAGCGCCACCTGGTGTTTGTTCTTTTCCTTATTTTTTGTCCATCTTACTGAGCTGGTCGGATGTGCTCAGTTTAAACCTTCAACTTCCACCAGACATATATTCTTTAAGAAGCTGTGGAAGTTACAGGCAGAGAGCTGTAGCAGAAAGGACACGCCCCCTGAGCTGCCAGTCTAAAGATTATCAATTGAAGCAGTGGATGTGGAGATCTCTGACATAATAAAAGAGGCAGTGGACAAACGTAGGAAAAACACTGAAAAGTACATGATGAATAAATCTATTAGTCTAGTTGGTGGAAATGGGAACATTAACCCTTTCAGCACCCTGCGATTTTCCGTTTTTGTGTTTTCATTTTTTTACTCCCAGCCCTCTCAGAGCCATACATTTTTTTATTTTTCCATTCACATAGACATATAAGGGTTTGTTTTTTGCAGGATAAGTTGTACTTTCTAACTGCACCATTTAATATTGCATACAATGTAGTAAGAAGCTGGAAAAATTCCAAATGGATTTGAGTTAGAACAAAAAAAAAAAAGCTATTATGCCACAGTTTTATGGGTTTTGTTTTGACAGTGCTCCCTATGTGGTAAAACTGACCCATGCCGTTCATTTTCTGGGTCAGTACAATTACAAATATACCGCATGTATACAGTTTTTCTTGTGTTTTAATACTGAAAAAAATTTGGAAAAAAAATAATATTTTCTTTTCATTGTCATATTCTGACCGCCCTGAACTGTTTGTGGGGTGGCTCATTTTTGGTGGGAAGATCTGTAGTTTTTATTGATACCATTTTGGAGTGTGTATTTTGATCACTTTTTTTATTTATGGGAGGCGAAGCAAAGAAAAAATTGTGAATCGGGCCTTTGGATTTTTTTCTTTCGATTACACCTTTTGTCATATAGGTTAATAGTTTTATTTTATGACTATAATAATATAATAAGCAATCATTAGATTGCTTCTACAATACATTGTTATTGCAGTTCATTGCAGATTTGCTATGTTCTTGTTCCACCTGCAGGAACTACAACTCTAAAAGCCATGGTTTCTTCAGAGAGACCAGAATTTTCAGAGACAACCAACGGCTTCCCTGATCACTACACAAGGGAGCCGGTCAGGACCTAGAAGCTCAGAGCTCCTGGGAAAGCCACATCAGATGCCATGGTCACAACTTGCTTTAAAACAGCAGAAACCCGACAGCTCTGGCACTTGTTGCGCCTGTGAGAGGATGCCATTTTTAAAGACTGGAATTCTACTGATTTCAGAAAGGGTTAAAGGGGTTTTCCGGGATTACTATGGCTTTCAACAGATAATTAGTAGATGTAGATGTAGATAATTAGTAGATGTAGATCTATCTATATTCTTTTTCAAATTTGGATCCTCCTGGCTCGTTTTCACCATGTAAACAAATGACTCTGGTTTATTACATCCTGTACGCAACACTTCCTATTGTCAGGGGTAGATTGTTCATAGACCCTATGAGGAAATTTCCAGGTGGGCCTATTCCCACAGGGCCACCAGAGCCCTCCCCACTGCCACTGGCTGTGTGCATACTACTGAGGGAACTATACTGGTCATTATTAGAGGAAGTCCAGGCAGCATGCTGAAGGTCATGCTGCCTTGGTGTTGTGGCCTTCATCTCACCTCCTAAGCCCCCTGCTCCATATCCATAAACAACTGGAAGAGGACACGTGGTAGTTATTGATGGCCACCTCAAAGGGACAGCTTCTGGTATGATATTCTGTGCTGCACTATGGTAGTACTGACCCTGCCAACTTGTATGAACCCATCTACTTGTGTTTTCCCTGCCTTCTATCACTTTGGGCCCACCTACAACATTGGGGCCACGTTTAGGTTTTTTTCCAGGGCCACTTTAAGTTCCTAGTCCGCCCCTGCCTGTTGCAGTATCCAACCAAACGTCTGATGGGTGGGAATTGCTATAAACTAGCCAGGCATTGTTAAGGATGGTGCTGGAGCTGTGGCAGAGAAAGGAGAAGTGCTTCCTGGGGTCGAGCACCGGCTGTTTTTACATAAAAAGATTCCAATACCAGATACTGTAGCTGCAATGATAAGATATGATGGATTGTATCACATTTGATGTCCCCTGATTGTACTTTGGTTTTAGATAATCTTTCATTGTGTTCCAATAAATTAGATGCCAAAAGTATAAGGACTTGATGTGCTTACTAGGAATATACAGTATCTCTCAGATGTGTCACAGCAAGCGTTTAAAGATTAAAGTGGAGCTCATCTTTTGGTACTGGTTTACACTACCACACTCTCAAACACAAGGATAGGATGAGTTTGCGATTTTTTCTCAATCTCCTTTCCATCATCTGTGGGTTAACTCAACAAAACCACTGTTATTTGGGCCTGAGAAGTCAGGATACCTGAATAAGTACTAATACACTTCCTCTCTTCAGGGGTCCTATAGCAGCCCCACGATGTGTCTCTATGGTATGTGTATGCCTTTAAGATCACTGGACATATCAATACCTCCAAGCTTGTACTTTTACAGAGGTTTATTATGAGGGCACAGACCAAGGGCATTGATAGGTTAAAACATTCGGAGCCTGGGCCCCTAATGTTTTGTCCCATGCCCCGAATGTCCTGCCTGCCTGCTAGATACAACTGTATTGCCCTCCTAAAGATGGCAATACAATTGAATCTAATGCACTGGAAGAGCTGAAGGACCTGTGGTGACATCACAGGTCATGTGACCAGCAAAACAAGCAGTGGTTGAGAAGGACCTGCGATGATGTCACCATCATGTGACCAGCGCAGGAGAGGACCCCAGTGATGAACAAGTCATGGGAAGGAAACTGTGGTGAGGTCTGTACATGAGGAGAGGTAAGTGAAGGGAGAGGCGGAGCAATGCTGGGAGTTGTGGTTATTTAACTGGGACTTTATGTTAGGGCTGTAGGGAGGGATGTTATTTACATGGAACTGTATGTTGGAGGGGGCTGGGGGAGGGGGTGATGTTTACATAGGACTGTATGTTGATGGAGATTGTAGGAGGGAGTGATGTTATTTACATGGGACTGTAAGTAGAAGGGGGCTGGGGAGGGTGTGATGTTATTTACATGGGACTATATGTTGAAGGTGGCTGTGGGAGGGAGTGATGTTATTTACATGGGACGGTATGTTGGAGGGGACTTGGGCAGAGTGATGATATTTACATGGGACTGTATGTTGAAAGCGGCTGTAAGAGGGAGTGTTATTTACAAGGGACGGTATGTCGGTGGAGGCTGGGGGGGCAGTGATGTTATTTACATGGGACTGTATGTTGATGGTGGTTGTGGGAGAGAGTGATGTTATTTACATGGGACTGAATCTTACAGGGGTCTGAGAAAGGGAGTGATGTTATTTACATGGGACTGAATGTTGAGGGGGGCAATGTTATTTACATGGGACTGTATGTTGAATGTGGCTCGTGGGAGAGAATGATGTTATTTACATGGGACTGAATGTTGAGTGGGTGATGTTTACATGGGATTGCATGTTGGAGGCGGCTGGGAAGAAGGTGATGTTATTTACATGGGACTGTATATTGGAGGGGGCTGGAGAGATGGTGTGATGTTATTTACATGGGACTCTATGGTGGAGGGAGGAAAATTGTGTTATTTAAATGGGACTGTATGTTGGAGGTGCTGAAGGGAGGGGAGTGATGTTATTTACATAGGACTGCATTTTGGGGGGGGCGGGAGAGATGGTGTGATGTTATTTACTTGGGACTGTATGGTGAAGGGAGGAATATAACTACAGGGGGCACTGCAAATCCAGGGGACATTATAGGCGTTCTTATTACTACTGGGGGCTCTATAGGAGGGACTTTTAGTTCCGCCCTATTTCTACTAAGAGCACTATGGGGGGCCTTATTACTACTGAGGGGTCTGTAGAAAGCTTTATTACCACTGGGGGAACAATAGGGGGGCTTATTTTTAACTGGGGGGCTCTGTGAGGGTATTATTAATACTGGAGGGCACTTCGACTAATGGAGAACTCTTGGGGAGCATTATCACATTTGGGGGCACTGTAGGGGGCAGTATTACTAATAGGGGCATTCTTGGGGAGCATTATCACTGTTCGGGCACTGTAGGGGGCAGTATTACTAATGGGGGCATTCTTGGGAGCATTATCACTGTTCGGGCACTGTAGGGGGCAGTATTGCTAATGAGGGCATTCTAGAAGGGAATTACTATTGGTGGGACTATGAGGAGCACTATTACTATGGGGGCATTCATTTTTCTTCAGGATAATATTTGGGGGTATTGGGGGGCACAGCGAGCAGCAGGATAACACTGTGGGGACTCCAGGTCGGGGGATGATGATAGAAATGTGAGGAAGCTAAGATGTCTGTGTGTCACACTCTGCAGAGACAAGGCGGCTGAAAGAAATTGTATGGACCAAATGGAGAAGATGATGACAGAAGATCTACATTAGAGGAGACGTCACCTGGGAGCCCCTGGATGTGACAGGTATGTGCTGCTGTATAGCAAGTACAGCAAAATGTGTTTGTGTGGGGACGCTAGCTATTGTTTGTAGTGTTTTGTGGCACTGATTATAGCAGGCAATATTTGAGGCACTGATTGCGGCAGAGGAACACACACTTGTCTGATGCCTCCTTTACAAAATTGAATTGAATCAGGCTTTGAAAATGAATATGTACTCACCATTAATTTATTCGATTACAGGATGGAATATTTCAGCAGTTGAGTTTTCCCCATTGGAAAATAACTTGAAAATCGTATGAATAAGTAGATTTTATACTATTCTTGTGTCATTATTTATTATATGGTAAGAAGTTTATAAACTGGGTTTTCCTTCCCAGAAATAAAAAGAAAATGACACAAACAAATTTTTTATATATTACTTATCTTTGGAATTGTTCCCTGCTGCTAGTCCCTGTTGGTCAGTATGTACTAGGTCTCACTGGTGTTGTGCCCATGGTGGCATAATATCACTTGGCCCGAATATCCAATGACTCGCAGTGAGGTTTTGTCTATAATAACTTAATGCCCCATGGCACCCATCAGTTACCAAGGCCACATAACATTACATCACCATGGCAGTGTCACTGAAACCTAATGGAAAATATGGCCAACTAAATGTCTGTAGCCCTAGCCTTCATATCCCACTTCAGTTATGTTTACTAAGAAAATATAACAATTTCCATAAAAACTCCTTACGCCATCTGCAGACCAGCAGTCTTGTATTTGCCGTGACCCTCTGATTACAGATCAAAAAATGGACGGAGGAACTGAATATTTGACAAAATGCTGACCCCCTGCACCAGCCTGTCCTGAAGGTGCCTCATCTAGCCTCATGGATGGTGCATCTTTTGTAATTATATTCTGTACATGTTATATAACATCTGTTCTAATAAAATGCTCTAAATATCTGAGATTTGCTGCAGTTTCTGTGCACAGTCATATATTTCTTTAATTGTGCAGTACTCGGGGATGCTGGCCCAGGATGAATCCTTTTGTTTAGGATCAATTCAATGAAACTTCTGTCTCATGTGTGTCCCTATGGAGCCTCCTCATGGTGATTGCTCTAAATCAGGCATGATCAACCTGCGGCCCTCCAGCTGTTATAAAACTACAACTCCTATCATGCCCTGCTGTAGGCGGATAGCTGCAGGCTGTCCTGGCATGCTGGGAGCTGTAGTTTTGCAACAGCTGGAGAGCCGCAGGTTGGGCATCCCTGCTCTAAATAATACTTACAATGTACACATATATGGATTTTTTTCCATCTCACCTGTATTTGCTTGTAAGTGAATGGTATACAGGGACTAATAGTTATAACTGAGCGTGTGGGGGTGGTCGTGTGGGGGTGGTCGTGTGGGGGTGGTCGTGCTGCGCTGCTGCATGTGAGATGTTGTTCTTCTATATAACAGAATCTGCTTCTGGTGCAGTGTGAGTTTTTGGAGGCTTAAAGTAATTCACTTCTCTGTAAAGCATATAAATCACTACAGTACATTGCACTGACATTTCTGCTCAAACCTTGGCACATACTGTAGACTTCTAGCCTCTGTGCATTGAGCTATGCTGTTTGGATTCTGCAGTGTTACTAAAACCAAGAGTGGTTCTTGTGTATTGTAGGGAAGAGCTGACACGGGTCCTGCATCCCCCCAGTGTGTGACAATGGGCAGATGATGTTCTGCTCCGTATCACCCTGTCCTTATGTGCTGTGCACATCATGTACTTAAAGGGAACCTGTCACCGGGATTTTGGGTATAGAGCTGAGGACATGGGTTGCTAGATGGCCGCTAGCACATCCGCAATACCCAGTCCCCATAGCTCTGTGTGCTTTTATTGTGTAAAATTTGATACATATGCAAATTAACCTTAGATGAGTCCTGTCCCTGAGATGAGTCCAGCGTGAAGGAGCCCAGCACCGCCCCGCATCCTCAGAATATCCTCCTTGCTCCCCGACGTCAGAAAGCTAGAGAGACGTAATCTTGCAATGCGCAAGCTAGCACATGCGCAGTTCGTTCCCTGAGGCTGATGCCAGCACAAGGAAGTAACACTATGATGACACTGCGCATGTGCTAGCTCGCACATAGCGAAATTACGGCGCTCTAGCTTTATGACGTCGGGGAGCAAGGAGGAGATCCGGAAGATGCGGGGCGGTGCTGGGCTCCTTCGCGCTGGACTCATCTCAGGAACAGGACTCATCTCAGGTTAATTTGCATATGTATCAAATCGCTTTTTTGACACAACAAAAGCACACAGAGCTATGGGGACTGGGTATTGTGGATGTGCTAGGGGCGATCTAGCAACCCATGTCCCCAGCTCTGTACCCAAAATCCCGGTGACAGGTTCCCTTTAAGAGGATGCAGAGATGTTCACCCTCTCACTGCTGACATGATTATCAACTCCAGAGAGCTGCTTGTTACAGGCTACTACTAACATGAGGTTTTCATATTTGGGGTGTAGATAAGTTTTGGGCAACCAAAGAATACAGTAATGCAGCCTGAAGCCTGAGCAGCATTCCTAGTCTTCTCTAATTAGTGGTGCTGTAAATGCTTGCAACCTCCACATTTCCCTTATGATGTGCTGCTAAGAAATACAGCACACTCCTCACTTCTTAAAGAGCCATTCCCACCATCTGCCTCTCACTCCAGACGCTGCATGCTGGAGCAGAGCAGAGCCTGGGCTAGCTTCACACTCAGCAGCACATGAAAGGAAGGCTCCTGCCTGTCACATCTCACACCATCACACTCCTCAACTAGCTGGAGATCTCCTGTCCTCAGGGAGCCTGATGTGATTAAAGGTTCTTCCAGGTCTGGAGGATAGTGTCTGTTCATCAGCTGATGGTCTTTAGAGAGCAGAAGACTTCACATTGTGAGATGCACCTGCACTGATTTGTTTCTAAGACTGCACCAGGACAGAAGAGTGAACAGTGGGTGATTATGAGGGCACAAGACTCTTTTGATTGAATTTGCAAGTCCTGGAGGATTTGATGGAATGAAATACCTTATGACCTCACTGCCTGGTGGTCTCCTGACTTCTCAGAAGCTTACTGGTGGCATCCCAAGGACACAGGACACCCTCCCCTGAACTCTAATCCTGTCACTTGCACTCATTGATCTCTGGCAGCTCCCAGTAGAAGGTATCCATGAGCCTCTGAACATCAGACTGCTTGATCACAGAGTATCCAGCAGAAGCCATGCAAGTCTCCATAGCCTGCACAGAGCACAACCTCAAGAGTAGGAATGGGGACGATAGGCACAGCAAGCAGAACTCCAGTGGTCCAAATGTGGTCAATGCAGCCAGGGCAAGGTTCCGCACTGTGGCCATCATTGCCAGGAGTCTGGGAACTTTCACTCCCCAGCACCATATCTCACTGAAGGAATCCACAGCCAAGCAAACTGGCATGAAATATAGGTAAGTTGTGCTCCTCAGAAGAATGCTTGTGTATGATCAATGGATAGATATATAAGAGACAGACATAAATCAGATACAGTAAGTAGACATAAAAGAGATAGAAAAGAGATAAATATAAAAGAGAACACTAGATATGAAATAGATATACCGATAATAATATATGTGACGCCTTTTCACTCATATATAGTTATAGATCAATGGTGTAGGTTCTCATATAACTTTTTCAAGTTGTCTGTGGCATTAAACATGTAATTGCATTAGATTATCAATATACTCTTATTTTCATCCACCATACTCTATATCATTTTGTGTAACATAAAGACCACAATATATTGTTCTTATATAGGGCAAACCTATTCTGTAGCCATGTACAGACAATACGGTACAATGAATCCGGGTCCTTCATGAGGTTGGTAATTTGCCCTATGGGTAATGTTGATAAAAGAGGACCTGTCTGTTGTAGTAATGACTTGTATTCCCCATAAAATAGCTTCTATGCAACATATTTTCCCATTACTCTGTGTTGTGTCATCCCTTTGTTATTCCTCCTAACTATTTATGAACAAATTGAAACTCGGCATTACCATCCCCCCTGTCAGTGAGGTGTCTCTCTACACAGTCTGCCGCTGTCAGCATGGATAGGGCAGGCACTGACTGATACCACCCAGTTGTCAATGTACACATGACGAGTTAGTAGGAATAATAGAGGAATGACACAGTATTTACTAAAATAGAGTGAGAGGTTTTCTTTATTCTAAGGTCTCATGCACACAACCGTTTATTGGGTCCTGCATCCGAGCCGCAGTTTTTGCAGCTCGGATGCGGAACCATTCACTTCAATGGGGCCGCAAAAGATGCGGACAGTACTCCGTGTGCTGTCCGCATCCGTTGCTCCGTTCTGTGGCCCCGCAAAAAAAAAATAACATGTCCTATTATTGTCCGTTTTGCGGACAAGAATAGGCATTTTTACAATTGCGGAAGGCACATGGGCGGCTTCCGTTTTTTACTTGTAGTGCCAACATATTCTGCAGCGCTGTATACAGAAGGTACTCACTCAGACTGGAACCTGTCCCTTCTGGGGCTCACACGCTACTTTCCTTATCTCAACAAAACACATATTGATGAGGGTCATTTTCAAAGGAAGCCAATGAATACTTTCAGAGTGAGGATTATTTGGAGGAAGCGCATGCAAAATGATGATGTACCAACTCCTTGCAGATGCTGCCCTGGTTATATGCAGACCCAGGAGGCAGTACTAACTAGCTTACTACTTAGTCATCCATATATACCCGTACAGCACTAAAAATGTCATTAACTATTTTTTTAGTCCTCCCTCCGGGAAATTGCTTCTGACTTTTATTTATTTCGATAGAAATCAATTATGACATTTTCCATGTGCAAAAAAAAAATTGCAGTTTGCAGATTATTACTTGAAATGGAACAAGAACCGTCTCTTTTTTGATTCTCAGTTGAAAAAGAGGGTATGATAATGCCAAAAAATGTTAAAAATGAGTTTTATTGCAGTTGGCTGAAGTTAGCGAGGCAAACAATTCTCATTTTACACCCATTTATAAATGTTTGGCCCATGGCATCATTTCCCTAAAACTGGCCAGGATGACTTAGGAAATGAAACGTTTAGGGTAATGTGGAGTTGATTTGCTGTGACTGTGATTGATAATAATTGAATGGAGCTAAAGGAAACCAGGGTATTACTAATAAATCAGAGCTTAGGGTTAATGATTACTGCAAGGTGAATCCCATAAATAAGCTCTGCGCACTTACATATGTAGCTACTGTACTAGACGACTGCAGTGATTTATCATTCACAGCTCGGCGGAGCGGAACGTTATGGTGCGTCAATGGGGGCGATCTGAACTGGGGTGTATAAAGAAAGTGTAATATGGTGTAGATGCTGCACTGCATCACATCATTGTCCCCTCTCAGCCCCGTGTACATACCACTGCATAAAAAAGTATTATATGAATTGGCGGTACACCTATCTATTTTTACTTCAGTCTTAGGCCTCTTTTTTCAGTTTTTTGCGTTCCATATACGGACCATATACAGAACCATTCATTTCAATGGATCCGCAAAAAAACTTTAAAATTTACTCCGTATGCCTTCCGTTTACGTATTTCCGTTCTGTTCAAAGGTAGAACATGTCCTATTATTAGTACTGGATAGTACTGTTCTATCAGGGGCTATAACGGACCGCAAAATACTGAAAAAGCCATACGGTCGTGTGCAAGAGGCCTTACTTCAGCAAATAGCATTCATCATGTAGAGAAAGTTAATACAAGGCACTTACTAATGTATAGTGATTGTCTATATTGCCTCCTTTGCTGTCTGGATTCATTTTTTCATCACATTATACACTGCTCATTATGACCACCGCTGCAGCACAGATACGAGGTCGGGCCGGGACGGAGTTGCTCTATATGCGTGCCTATGTGAGCTCCCACAGTCCTGGCCACCAGAGAGGCTGATAATTTTTCCTATAGTGTGCAAGCACGACCACTGCTGCTGGATTGCTGGGTGGTCGTAAACCTTGGATACGAGCAGTGTATAATGCGATGGAAAAATAAATCAAGCCAGCAAAGGAGGCAATATGGACAATCGCAATATCAATCATAATATCGCAATATTAAGCAGTGTCTGACTGGGGTTTCTAGGGCTCACTAGTAAAATTCATTCTGGGGGCCCACTTTAATGTTACATGCAAATACTATGTGCTCACACAGCAGCAGGACGCTCAAGATGATTGATTATGGAGGTACCTACAACAACTTCAGAAACTTCAAAAAGGCAGGGCCTTGTGGAAAAGGATACCTGCTGGCCAGCCTCTGTACATTGACATCATCTCAGCCAACTGTGCCATGTGCCACTTGTGTAAGAAGTGAGAGACTGGGGGTCCAACCATATCCAGGGCCCTCAGGGTGATTCACCTGTTCCCCTGTGGGCTAGTCCGAGGCTGTTAGTAAGGGCTCATGCCCAGAAACGTAAGGGCTCCGTGCCCATGCTGCGGGCCGCATACGACAGTTCCTCAATACACTGGTCACCAGCCGCGTGCATTCCGCATCACGGATGAGAACCCATTTACTTGAATGGGTCCTCAAATCCAGAGATGCGGTGCAGAAGCACAGATTGGAACCCCACGGAAGCACTACGGGTTGCTTCCGTGGTGTTTTTGGTTGTGCCTCCACACTGCAAAAAAGTAGTGCATGCGGTGTGGGCTGTCAGATGCGGATTGCGTACCCAATTCAAGGTGAATGGGTCCGCGATACGCATGCGGCTGCCCCGCGGTCGGGGCCCGTGCATTGCGGACCACAACATGGACACGGAGCCCTTACGTTCATGAGCATGAGCCCTAGGTGTCTTGTATTAACTTTGTCTACATGATAAATGCCATTTGCTGAAGTGAGACAACCCCTTTATATTTGGTTCATAAAGTGGTCTATGAATGATGCATCCAGATGAACAGATTGACGTCCCATATACTGAAGGATGAACTGCAGTGCTGACTTTCTCCATGCTTCTTCTTCGGGACCAGTGTGGTCACTTTGCCTCTTCAGCAATTATCTTTTACAACGTGTCACTGAATATTTGGAATTTACAGCAAGCAGTCCTTAAAACATTAAATCAGTCATTAAAACACATTGTCCTAAAGGGTTTCATCTTTTTAGTGCATCATATAGGGAGCTCTAGGTGCACAAGGGACGTAAATACCAATGGAAAAATGCATTGCTTCATACCTTGCTCTGTGTATTGAAAAGGGTGAAATTTGTGGTGCAAATCCCCAACATTAATTGACATGATGCATGTTTAAAATCAAATCTGCAGCTACGTTTTTTTTTGTACAGTGTGTGACCGCTGCTTCAGTAAATGTGCTGCTGTGTCGAGTCCAGTGTTTACAAGCCAAGCAGCTGAAGGTGGGCGGGGCTGCGGGATGACTGACAGCTCTAATCTCACATCTAGCTCTTCTGCACAGCAATTACAGCACAAAATCATTTTTGGAAATGTATATTTGTATACTTACTCGGCTTGTGTGTATTTGTATCATGTCTTACAGGGATGGCAGTTCTGTGCAGCGTAATACACACAGAGTAGTATAATGTCATTAAAGGTCCATAATATACATAGTGTAATAAGGTAGTGGGAGAGAAGTGCAGGGAAATCAAATTTCACACTTGTGCCTCTCCCTGGTACAATCAAAAGAATTCCGCCACCATTTATTCTGACACTTGTATTCTGACAACAGAGAGAGGAGAAGTCTTACCAGACATGGCAGCCCCTCTCCTCTCGGTCTAACGGCACCTGTGCCTTGGAGAATAGCTGTGGTAATTTGATTTCCCCTTGCCTGCTCTCCCTGATTATCAGCATGAAGACATAGTCACAGGCAGGAGAAAGCTGCATCATTTCCACCCTGCAAGACCTGCTGCAAGCATCAAGGGGGTCATTTACTAGAGTATAAATCCCGCTGGTGGTAGATCCGACCAATTTATGAGGAGGCGCACGCCTATTAAGAAATTTGTTGAATCTTCTGCTGTGCTTGCACCAGAACTAAAATCTACTCCAGCATACCTCCCAACTTTTGAAAAGCACAAATATTTCCATACAAGGCCATGCCTCTAGGTCAAAACATAACTATACACACCTAATCCCACACCGTGCCCCCTTCATAGTAGTAATGCCCAGATGTGCTGCCTTCATAGTGGTTATGGCCTGATCTGCACTATTCACAATATTTATGCTCAGATGTGCCCCCTTCACAGTAGTTATGCCTAGATGTACCCCTTTCACAATAGTTATGCCCAGATGTGCCCCTTCACAGTAGTTATGCCCAGATATGTGCCCACTTCACAGTAGTTATGCCCAGATATGTGCCCCCTTCACAGTAGGTATGCCAAGATTTGTGTCCCCTTCACAGTAGGTATGCCCAGATATGTGCCCCATTCACAGTACTTATGCCCAGATATTCCCATTCACACTAGTTATGCCCAGGTATGTACCCTTTTCACAGTAGTTATGCCCAGGTGTGCCCCTTTACAACTTATGCCCAGATATGCACCATTCACGGTAGTAATGCCCACATATGCCCCTTCACAGTAGTTATGCCCAGATATGCCCCCTTTACAATAGTTATGCCCAGATGTGCTCCCTTCACAGTACTTATGCCCAGATATGCACCAATAACAATATTTATGCACAGATGTGCCCCCTTCACAGCAGTTATGCCTAAATATGTGCCCCTTCACAGTAGTTATGCCCAGATATTGGCCCCTTCACAATAGTTAAACCCAGATATGCCTTTCACAGTAGTTATGCCCATATGTTCCCCTTCACACTAGTTATGCCCAGAAGTTTGCCTCTTTCACAGTAGTTATGCCCAAATGTGCCGCTTCACAAATGATGCCCTCATGTGCCCCCTTCATAGTAGTTATAATGATATGGCCCCCCTTTATAATAGTTATTCCCACATTGTGCCTTTTCGCACTAGTTATGCCCAGATGTGCCACCTTCACAGTAGTTATGTCCAGAAGTGCCCCCTTCACAATAGTTATGCCCACATTGTGCCTCCATTCACAGTAGTTATGCCCATAAGTGCCCCCTCTCCAACAGTTATTCCCACATGTGCCCTCTTCACAATTTTTATGCCTAGATGTGCCCCTTTCACAATAGTCATGCCAACATTGTGCCCCCTTCACAGTAGTTATGCCCACATGTGCCTCCTTCACAGTAGGTATGCCCAGATGTGCCCCCTCTCCAACAGTTATGCCCACATGTGCCCTCTTAACAATCTTTATACCTAGATATGTGCCCCCTTCACAGGATGTAAAAAACAAAAGAGTACATTTTCACCTAATTCCTCCGATGATCACGCTCCCCAACAGCAGCACAATGCCATCGCACATCCTTCTGCTGGGCTCTGTAGGAGGAGTCCACGGGCTGATTCCCATCGTTCCTCCTACACAGGCCAGCAGTGTGGAGCATCGGCAGCTGAGCTGAATGGTGAAGAGGGGAGTGGACAGCTCCCTGCTTCACCATTACAATCAGCTGTCTCTGCGTCCATAGGATGCATAGACAGCTGACAGCAGGACAGCCACAGAAATCAGGGACTGTCCTACTGGATCCGGGATGGTTGGGAGGTATGCTCCTGCCAGGCTCTGGAGTAGATTTCTGATGCAATGTGCACCCGTTTTCTGGCACACCTGAGTCAAGTGGCGGAGCTCCACAAATTTTGTTGCAAACTGGCACTTGTGACAAACTTCGCAACTTTTCTATGCCCAAATACTGGTGTAGAATGTTAGTAAATGACCCCCACCCCCAAGTGTTTTAACATCAACCGCAAGGTTTTTATAGAGGTTTTTTATTTCAATCAATTTGGGGTCACAGTTCTGACTACAATAATAACTGTTTCTGTTTTAAAGCCATGGCCACTTGGAAATACACTCAGTCTTTGTAAAGGGAGCAGCAGCTCAGATAATTGGTATCTATTTCTGTTAATGATATTTTATAGTTTATAAGGGAAGGTTCAAGAAAGGTGAACATGTGCGTTATATTATCAGGGTATGTGATCTTTCCTACTGGAATTTATGTAATAGCTGGAAATTGGAAAACTGTCTTTTCGGGTAAATACTGTCTCCTATTATCACCCTGGACTTGGGCGCTGATCATTGTATCCTTCACATTATTACAATTCATTAGTTCTTGTTATTCTGCTAAATTATTTAACTGAAAAGCCTTTTAACAAGTGCATTGATTCTGCCCTTAAAGTGGCGTGCCTGCTATCTGCAGATAGTATACAGTATATTACTGCCAATTACTGGTGGCTGTAATACAGAAGTGTAGATAAACTAAGTGCATGGAGTGGTAGCAGTGCGTGACTAGGAAGCAGTCCACATCTTATTGTTACACGTTACATATATTTGATACCTTGATAATTACTATACCAGGGACCTTCGGCACTCCAGCTGCTGTGAAACTAAAACTCCCAGCATGCAAACATGCTCAGCTGCTCTTCTAACTCCAACAGAAGTTAATGAAGCATTCTGGGAGTTGTAGTTTCTGAACAGCTGGAGTGCCGGAGGTTGCTGATCCCTGTACTATACTGTATGCCTGAATAATCATGTATCTTGTTCATGCCATATCTGGATACTAGTTATATCCTGTTTTTTTTTAAAATATTGTCATAGAGAGATTCCCATCTTATACTGCTATGGCACATTGATATGATAAAACATTATGATTGTTGGGGGTCTGACCACTGACCCTGACAATCCCAATAATGAAAAGACCATGTACAGCTTTCTCCTTACACATAGGCACTCCTCACCTCTCTGCAGAGATTTGCAGCACAGCCCCATTCATGGTTGTGGATACATTTTCATGACGATCTATCAAATATATTTTGTATACATTTCCGTCTGGTACGCCGTCTGGTACATTTCCTACACCAGTCTTGATCTTTTGTGCGCTGGATTATTTCACATGTGGCTGCTTTCTCCATCACATGGAAATCCAGAGGGTCTTACCCAACCCTCTACAAAACCTCCTTGGCAGTCGGTCACAGGGAGAAATTCCTCCAACTCCTATTACTGTCGGGGAACGAACCTTTATACAACCCTAATACAAATGCTTGTTCCCAATAATCTGCCTGCAAAAAGGTGCCGCTAATCACCAGATGAAAGAGAAAAACATTGGTTCATCGGGTGAAATCATCATTTATGTGAACACCTAAATCATCGTTTCTGGGCAGCAGATCCTGCTGTATAAACAACGATCTGCTGCCCAGAAACAATGAATCTGTATGAGGATGAGCGATGGCAGTAGCCATTGCTTGTCCTCATACAGTGGAGGTGATAAACACTGTTTTTTACCTTCACTGACGACAGGCAGTTTTGGGGAAGGAACGGTTCTTTCCTAATAATTTTCTGCTCAGTTGGCACATGTGAAAGAGATGTCTTTGATAGAACTGGTTTATAACCAAGTGTTACATTTTTTTTTTAATTGCCCAGAGTACCACAAACACTGCATATTTTTTGGCTGTCCCTACTCTGAGATCAACTGGGCGTGCAACAATTGTACTCTTGCAGGCGCATGCACAAGATTTTTGGGCCAGACATTGGAAAAGTGAGGATGCCAGGCTCTGTCTTTCAGTGGGCGAGAAAGAGAGGCAATGGGGCAGGTGAAGAGAGGAAGTGGTGCTCCAAGGTTTAATAGGGTTGATCATGGTGACAGATGCTCTTTAAAGGGATTGTCTAAGTTTTTTCTATTGATGAACTATCCTCAGGATAGGTCATCAATATCAGCTTGGCGGGGGTCCGACACTCTGCACCCCCACAGATCAGCTGTATGAGGAGACAGCGCACGCACTGTGCACGTACAAAGCTACAGCGAAAAGGAAGAGAGAAGGGAGATGGCACATGCACACTGCGCGCATGCCACCTCCTCATACAGCTGATTAGTGGGGGTGCAGAGTGTCGGGCCCCCGCCAAGCTGATATTGATGACCTATCCTGAAGATAGGTCATTAATAGAAAAAACCTGGACAACCCCTTTAAAGAGCATCTGTCACCATGATCAACCCTATTAAACCTTGGAGCACCACTTCCTCTCTTCCCCTGCCCCGTTGCCTAAGGATAGGTCATACATATTAAAATCCCGGACAACCCCTTAAACTCAATGAGCAGTGAGAACAGTTTAAGTATCAGGCCCTCCTCACTACAAGTTCCATATTAGTGACAGGCTCTTCCTCTGTAATTGATACATCATTGGTTTGGTGCTGTTTGGTGCCATTTAAACATCCTACATTTCTATAAAATTGTTCTGTGGACCAGTAACAGTCACAATGTTTTTTTTCTACAAAATGGCGCATGTATCATTATTAGGATCTTCACACTTTATTTAATTACAGTCCTCACACGAGATTCATTCAGTCCCTGTGGCACATGTACAGTCGTGGCCAAAAGTTTTGAGAATGACACAAATATTGGAAATTGGAAAAGTTGCTGCTTAAGTTTTTATAATAGCAATTTGCATAAACTCCAGAATGTTATGAAGAGTGATCAGATGAATTGCATAGTCCTTCTTTGCCATGAAAATTAACGTTATCCCCAAAAAACCTTTCCACTGCATTTCATTGCTGTCATTAAAGGACCTGCTGAGATCATTTCAGTAATCGTCTTGTTAACTCAGGTGAGAATGTAGACGAGCACAAGGCTGGAGATCATTATGTCAGGCCGATTGGGTTAAAATGGCAGACTTGCCTTGTTAAAAGGAGGGTGATGCTTGAAATCATTGTTCTTCCATTGTTAACCACGGTGACCTGCAAAGAAACCCGTGCAGCCATCATTGCGTTGCATAAAAATGGCTTCACAGGCAAGGATATTGTGGCTACTAAGATTGCACCTCAATCAACAATTTATAGGATCATCAAGAACTTCAAGGAAAGAGGTTCAATTCTTGTTAAGAAGGCTTCAGGACGTCCAAGAAAGTCCAGCAAGCGCCAGGATCGTCTCCTAAAGAGGATTCAGCTGCGGGATCGGAGTGCCATCAGTGCAGAACTTGCTCAGGAATGGCAGCAGGCAGGTGTGAACGTATCTGCATGCACAGTGAGGTAAAGACTTTTGGAAGATGACCTGGTGTCAAGAAGGGCAGCAAAGAAGCCACTTCTCTCCAAAAAAAACATCAGCGACAAATTGATCTTCTACAGAAAATATGGTGAATAGACTGCTGAGGACTGGGGCAAAGTCATATTCTCCGATGAAGCCTCTTTCCGATTGTTTGTGGCATCAGGAAAAAGGCTTGTCCGAAGAAGAAAAGGTGAGCGCTACCATTAGTCCTGTGTCATGCCAACAGTAAAGCATCCTGAGACCATTCATGTGTTGGGTTGCTTCTCATCGAAGGGAGTGGGCTCACTCACAATTTTGCCCAAAAACACAGCCATGAATAAAGAATGGTACCAAAACACCCTCTAACAGCAACTTCTTTCAACAATCCAACAACAGTTTGGTGAAGAACAATGCATTTTCCAGCACGATAAAAGCCTTTGAAACGTAGTGAAATATAATTACACGCACTTCATACATCACAGAAACAACTGGAACAAAGATCTAAAAGCAGTTTAGCAGCAAACTTTGTGAAAACTAATATTTGTGTCATTCTCAAAACTTTTGGCCACGACTGTACATGTATGACGGTTATGTAGCCTCCAAAATCACAGAAATTAGATAATAATGCACTTAGTAAAGTAGATGCAAGCATTATATATGGACAAAGTCCTCACTCTGATATGATAATAACTGAGACACTTAGCCAATATATTTTGATCAAAACACATCTGTGCCCGCCTACCAAGCGCCAAGGTGGTCTCAGGTCAGGCGGGTCCTACGCTAAACCTACCTAAGCCATTGGGCTTCTATGTTCAGGAGCGCAGACGCCGCAACATATGGTGTGCTGCTCCTAGTCATCTCCATGTGCATCAAGCAACCAATGGGAGGAGGAGCAAGCACACCTATATGTACCACCTAATCAAGGTGCTCTATTGGATAGGAAGATACTCCCAAGATAAAATAGGTCTGCGTTCACACTTATATTTCATATATATATATATATATATATATATATATATATATATTTGCCTCCAAAAGCTGCATTTAATATAAATTGCATGAAGTATTCCATATTTCATCTGTACCCCTATGGTCGGTCCCTGAAGAGGCTTTATGGAGATGTTTAGCGTGCATGTACTAAACATTGTATACGTAAGGCTTGTCATATTATATAATCATCTTTTCTTTTAATAGAGAAATCTGTAAAGCAAGCTGACTTGAGAATTGTAGGTGCTATACTGAAACTAATTAAACATGAATGTGAAATAGAGATCCATGAATAAGTGCATTCATTGAAAACATGCCCATCTGGTGTAAGGCTCATCTGAATTGTGATGCAAGCAGTTTGCCTTGTAAATACAGATGGCAAATCTTTTAGCTCGACTTGATTAGAAAAAAAAACTATTTTATTGTTATGCAGCAGTGCCATGTATAGCTGTGTTTCTGGAGGTTTCATGGAAAACTCTGCAGGTCACAGCAGAGCGGTCTTGTTGGGTGTAGTGCACAGCATATTGTAGCACTTATCAAACAGTTCTACTTGACAGTGGATCACCATCTAAATATAGGAAGCCCAACTAAGCTTCATTTCATTCCACATTCCCATTCAAATTAGGAGCTCTAATCTTTATTTATAGGTCCCTTTGGCATTTTATTCTGTTAGAAATATTACAGAGGTGAATATATAAATGTGTTCCTGATATTAAATATGTACTTAAAGTGGATGTTCATCTTTAAACAGGTTGAGCCCAGTAGTTTGAAATATAATATTTTATTACTGTTTATACGTGCTGTAATTATACTTTATCGAGATACGTCTATTACTCTTTTTGGTATGCGTGCAGCGCCAGGATGGTGTTCTTTCTGTCACTTTTCTTCCCCTTTTTAATGGCATATATATTTTTTAATCATGTTATAATAAAAATTTATATATTTTTATAATGGTACTGTGTGAGCTCCATTTTTCTTTGGTTGCTGGATATTCTCGGGAGCTTGTACCGAGTCATTTAATTAGTTGGCCTGTTACTTTGTCACAAATTTTTGTGTGGGTACTTACCTTCTTCTGTAATAGGGTCACTTATGGTCTTTTTCTCTATTTACTGAATATTGCTAAAGAGAGTCCATCTTCAGTATTTTACTGAGCGCTGAAGATGACTATATGGGAAATACAGAGACTTCCAGCCTGCCTTTTAGCTCACTACCCCAGCTGCCCACTATATGTGTCCTAACTATCACTACTGTGATCTGCTTAGCTGACTTGCTGCCAGAGCCAAATGCTGGCAGCTCTGTACATGTCTCTCTAACCTGAACTTCTCAGTGACTGCAGGGAAACGAGTGGAGAAAGGGGAATTCAGCGCTTAGTACTGTGAGTATGTGCAAAGTAACATAGCACACTTACTGACAGTGCAGAATGCTATAGCCCTACTTCCCAGTGTGTTTCTTAGTGCAGGGATGATGGGGAGAGGAGCAGAGCTGCATCACCTTTATTTAATACCACATTCCCATTCAAATTAGGAGCACTAATCTTTATTTATAGGTCCCTTTGGCATTTTATTCTGTTAGAAATATTAGAGGTGAATATATAAATGTGTTCCTGATATTAAATATGTACTTGAAGTGGATGTTTATCTTTAAACAGGTTGAGCCCAGTAGTTCTAAAATATAAAAAATACACCACCGTTTTTATACATCCTCATTACCTAATTTTCCTCATTGACCATATAATATTTCACGCCTGTATTTGCAAGTGGTATACAAAATCCTAGCAGGATCAAGCCGACTCTGACTACAGTTTCCTCTGTAGTCAGGTTCAGTAGAAGCAATTGTTAGGCTCCCCAGCCTGCATTGCATCTCTTGGATGTCACGTAGAACAGTGTTCCTCAACTCCAGTCCTCAGTGCCCACCTCTCGGTCATGATTGGAAAACATCCCACAGAATGAATACCTGTGGTCCTGACACTAATTGTATCCCCTGCTCAATACTAAGGAAATCCTGAAAACATGACCGGCAGGTTGGCCCTGAGGACTGGAGTTGAGGAACACTGACATAGAAGACAGCATCAACCAAAAATAACTTTCAGTAGCAGCTGGAAAGAAAAGGAGGAGACATTAAGGATACATCTACCGTATATGGGAGATTTCCTGTAGCCGAAAATCTACAATGAACCTGATGCAAAAGCTGCATGAGTTACATGTGCATTTGGTTGCAGATTTGCCAGTGGTTTCACACGTTACATTGCAAAGGGTGTCATCCACAGCGGCAATCCACAGCATGTCAATTTAATTTTTTTTACAGTATTGTCCACTATGCTGCTACTATATGTCTTCAGAGAGGATACACAGAAGTCTGCAGAAGAAGTGAAAGGGAAATCACTCACTCCTCATGCCATGTGACAGTCACCGTGCCGTACCGCTACACAACTCTGCATCAGTCCACAGCACCAGTAACACCTCTGACAACCCTGCTCTGCACAGAGGCACTAACACAACAGACATACACCCTACTTGTTGGCAGCAGGCTCGGATTAGCCCTCATATGAATAACTTATTTATTACAGTTTATACGTGCTGTAATTATACTTTATCGAGATACGTCTATTACTCTTTTTGGTATGCGTGCAGCGCCAAGATGGTGTTCTTTCTGTCACTTTCCTTCCCCTTTTAAATGGAATATATATTTTTTAATCACGTTATAATAATAATTTATATATTTTTATAATGGTACTGCGTGAGCTCCATTTTTCTTTGGTTGCTGGATATACTCGGAAGCTTGTACCGAGTCATTTGATTAGTTAGCCTGTTACTTTGTCACAAATGTATGTGTGGGTACTTACCTTCTTCTGTAATATTTCTCTATTTACTGAGTATTGCTAAGGAGAGTCCATCTTCAGTATTCTACTGAGCTCTGAAGATAACTATATGGAAAATACAGAGACTTCCAGCCTGCCTTTTAGCTCACTACCCCAGCTGCCCACTATATGTGCCCTAATTATCACTACTGTGTCTCTGCTTAGCTGACTTGCTGCCAGAGCCAAATGCTGGCAGCTCTGTACATGTCTCTCTAACCTGAACTTCTTAGTGACTGCAGGGAAACGAGTGGAGAAAGGGGCATTCAGCGCTTAGTACTGTGAGTATGTGCAAAGTAACATAGCACACTTACTGACAGTGCAGAATGCTATAGCCCCACTTCCCAGTGTGTTTCTTAGTGCAGGAATGATGGGGAGAGGAGCAAAGCTGCAGCATTCTGCATTGATAATAGGTGTGCTATATCCCTGTATACCTACTTTCAATTTCCCTAAGCACTGGAAGTCTTGTTCTCTGCTCTCTTCCCTGGGCTCAGTAACTGAGGGAGAAGCACATGAAAGAGACACGTGTACAGAGCTGCCAGCGTTTAGCACTGGCAGCAAGTCTGGCAGCAGAGACACAGTGGAGATAGGGAACAAATAGTGAGGCAATGGCTATATTAGTGAGATAAGAGGCATGCTGAGAGGCCTGCCTCTATATGTACACATAGTCATCTTCAGCACTCAGTAGAATGCTGGTAAACTGGTATACTAGGAACCTAAACTCAGAACCTAAACAAGGAGTGAATGGGCAGTCCAGCATTTATAGCAGAAGTTGATTAACAATTAGAAGCAGCAACTGCCCACAGAGCAAGGAGAGGATAGGTAGTTCAATAAATAATGTTACTAACAGAAGTACCAGGGCAGCAACCAGACAGATTAACATAAGGTACCATTCTAATAGAGTTAGGCTACCTTCACACATGTGGTAACAGAGGAACAGCCTGCTGGAGTTTACAGTATCAACAAAACACAAAGTGTCATATAAAAATCAAGGACAAATCAAATTTGATGTTGAAAAAGTCTTCTATTTTGACAAACTTATCAGGAATTTACAGATATTTGCCAACCCTGATCATATGACAATATATCACTAGCATAGTGTGCAGTGCAGGTGCAGAGCAGTGATTCAAACATACTTAGATGTATATGAAAACAAAAGGTTAGAAGCTACTTCTCTCTGGAAAGAAAAGGTTAGAGGTTACATACGTACTTCTCTCCAGAGCTCAATGACACATACCTTTGAAACCTTTTTAAAAACTGGCATTTATTTCTTGCAAAGATTAAAAGGTACCAAAGACCAAATAAAGAAGAATTGTCTACTGGTTTAGATGTTACTATCTCTATCCCACATGGAGAGGATGCCTTATTATTATTAGTTGGATTAGTTTTAAAGAGACAACATTAATTTCAGTGTCAGAATGTCAAGTTCCAACAGAGGACATAATTCATGGGTAATCTCCTGATAATATATAATGGGATTCATGATTAAAGGAAATCTTCTGGAAGGAGTCTGACATAAAACCCAGCTATTCAAGTGGTTGTCCCAAGACAGCAACCCATAGCATAGAGGGCAGTTGCTTGGGATCCTCCCGATCAGCTAGAGTGGAGAGCCATTATGTAACCAAAGATCACCTACTTGCAGACCCATCCCACCCTAAATTACATAGTAAAACGTTTATTTGATTTGTCAGCATATAATAATCCAATTACCACATTTTTTAGACTATAAGATTTACCCAGAATTTAGAGGAAGAAAATAAGATTAGATCAGACCCGCAATCTTCATCAAACCTCAGATCAGACCCTAAATAAGACCTCCAAGCTTCATCAGCCTTAGATCAGGCCCCCCAACCTCCATCAGCCTCAGATCAGACCCCCAGTCTCCATTAGTCTCAGATCAGACACCAGAAGCCTCAGATTAGAACCCCACCAGCTTTAGATAAGACCCCCATCAGAGCTCATATCAGACCCCTTCATCAGCCTGAGATCGGATGCCTCCATTAGACTGGATCCCCATCAGAACTCAGATAAGTCATTAAAATAAATAAACTTACCTCTCCTACTACAGATCCTGTTGCAGATCTGCTCACTGAACCTGGTCTGCTTTTGGCCTGCGCTGCACTGTGACCTGATGTCTCCCATTAGGAAATTACTTTAGTAAATGGAGTTTCACATTATAATGTGTGAGTGTGAGGAATACGTCCCACATGAAGCCGCTATTTGTCATATATTCCTGATCATTGTCTGTTCCTGACATCACACTGTGCATGTCAAACAATGACAAACACAACTTCAAATGTTTAACCTGTTAATATTATTTTGGTGAGGGTGGAGAATTATATGTTTCAGGTCTGGAACCTGTTGTTTCCCCAGTGTGGAGGATTCAAATGAGAAATTGGTGGCTGTTTCTGTTGGTGTTCAAAGGGAATGTGTCATCAGAAAATTACTAAGGCATTCCCGGGTCCAACTTGAAATTTCTCCATGCAAATCACCTGTGGAGGGAAGGTTATTATACTAATACTGTACTTACCCTCCGCAGCACTGGCATTCCTATGATCCTCTTCACGGTCACATGACCACTTCTGCAGCTTTTTGGGGTCTTCCAGTCCCTCGCTGTCTTCTTCTCTTCCTCTGTGGAGCAGGAGTGTCACGACCATGTTTATGGCCGTGACTCCTTGGGAGCCGCATACAGTTGCCCGCGGTTTGGGTTGTTGTTTCAACCGCAGCTGGAGGCATTTTGCTGTTTGCCTCAGGTGCGGTTGCCGCGGACAACAGGTATGTGTGCGGTTGCCTTGGAGTTGTGTGCGTGTTTGTAAGCACTTTTGTATGTCTGTGTGCACTTTGTTTATGTTTGGTGTGCACTGACATCTTCCCTTCACTGTGGCTGTCCCTGGCAACGTTTGGTTGTATTGTGTACATGTGGTGGCAGTGTCCCGGCCTCCGGGCTGACTCCCAGGACATGGTTACCCCCCATGTCGTTGCCTGCGGCAACAGCCACAGTGTGTTCTTGGGTTTGACACTTCCCCTTTAAGTTGTGTTTTCCCTTCTGTGGTATTGGAAGGGTTAACTCCCTTTCTGTGGGTGTGAGTCATGGGGTGTGTCTGATTGTTGGGTGTGGCCTCTTGGCCCTATATAGCCTCAGTTGTAGGCAGTAGCCAGAGAGGGTGCTTTAGCCATGCTGGCTGGAGACATCCTCCTGGTTACTTACCAACTGCCAGGTGGGGCCATCCTTCTGGTCATAGCAAATATAATGTTTGGTGTCTAGAAGATGTGTTTGGTTTTATGCTTCTTTATTGCACCTATGGTCCTGGGTTCCCGTGTGATGTGTGTTGTGTGCTGTGTCCTTTTGTTTATGGGTAGCAGTACTTCCACATGGGTTCCAGGCTTTGTGTCTGTGGCAGGTGAGTGTTGTGTTTGTGGCAAGTACCTGCCATTGCCATAGGTTGTATTTGTTCCCCCTTCCTTGCAGCTTGGCCAGTGAGACTCCTGTTCCTCCGTATCCAGAAGGAACAGGTTGTCTTACCCTCACTCCTAGTCCAGGGACCGGTCGGAGGGTGAGTTAGGGATCCGAGGTTCCCGAGCATGGGTCCTCCTACCTTAAAGGTCGGCCCATGCAGCTAGGAGTTAGGGTCAGGTTAGGGACGCTTTAGGAGGTGACCTGCTCCCTAATCCTGTCGTCCTGGTCGAGCAGCCACCCTCTTCCACCAACGCATGGCTGAGGGTTCTCCACATTCTCACCTATGACAAGGAGATGGCGCATCATCCCTGATGTCACTACCTCCTTCCTTGGTCCCAAAGCCTGCACACTACTGCGCATCTGGCCATCCTCTGAGTGAACAGGCCTCTATGTGAAGCCTGTACTGACTGATGCACATCGTGATGTAAGCACTGTACAGATTCTACACAGCTGAGCAGACACAGTATCACACACGATAGGATTAGATACACATCTGAGCAGACAGTATCACACATGATAGGATTCGATACACAACTCAGGAGACAGTATCAAGCACAATAGGCTTAGACACACAACTCTACAAACAATATCACACATAATAGGATTAGATACACAGCTGAGCAGACAGTATCACACATGATAGGATTAGATACACAACTCAGCAGACAGTATCAAACACAATAGGTTTAGACACACAACTCTGCAGACAGTATCACACATGGTAGGATTAGATATGTAGCTCAGCAGGCAGTATCAAACACAATAGGCTTAGATACACGACTCTGCAGACAGTATCACACATGCTAGGATTAGATACACAGCAGAGCAGACAGTATCATACAAGGTAGAATTGCAGAAGTACACGGCTCCACAGACAGTATCACACATGATATGATTAGATACACAGCTAAGCAGGTAGTATCACACATGATATTTGGATACTTGATTTAGTGTTCCTTTATTCTCATGTGTTTGACTTTCGCACATTTAATATTCTCAATAAATTTCACCAAATCTAGCTAGGTCTGCCACTAAATATCTCATATTTAAGACTAGCTTCTCTGCAGCTTAAGCAATAAGCTAAATGTGGAGCACTCACCAGCCCAGTGGTTGTGATGCATATTGCAGTTTTTTAGAGTTTATGTCACGGATGGTGTTGCAGAAAATAAGAAGTAACAAAAAAAGATCCGACTGACTTAATCCCAAACTAAGGAACAAAAGGGTGAGCCCTATTAAAGCCCTATAGCTCTCCCTGACTGCTCAGCCCATGCAAAGATCTCTGTGATAGAAAGTTGCATGTCCACGTACCTAGACTAAGTGACACCTGAAAACCCTATAATAGTGAGGGGACACGACCACCGGCTCCCTGCACTTTATACTGAGGGAGTCAGGGTCACCTAGAATCAAGCTAACAGGAAAACACAAATAAAGGGATAGACTTATCTGAGAAACCAGCACTAGCAAACTTCTAGCAGTGAGCACAATCCAGGAAGTAGTATAAACCGCAAAGTGAGGCAGTATGGGAGGGGATATAAAGGGAGGCAATCACTGCTAATAGATGACAGCTGGGAGAGGGAGAAGAGATGTCAAAGCGAAACCAAAACAAAAGAACATCATGCAGGAGGTACTGAAGAACGTCTATCAGAACTTCTCAGAGATCTGGCAGTGACAGTACCCCTCCTTCTACGAGTGGACTCTGGACACTCAGAGCCCACCTTCTCAGGATGGGACCTATGGAATGCCCTGATAAGAAGAGTGGCCTTAATGTCCGCCACTGGGACCCACATCCTCTCCTCAGCACCATAACCCTCCCAATGAACGAGGTACTGAAGAGAACCGCGGATAATACGAGAGTCCACAATCCTAGAGACCTGAAATTCAAGATTACCATCAACCACAATCGGAGGCGGAGGCAAAGAGGAGGGTACAGTGGGTTGGACATAAGGTTTTAATAGGGACTTGTGAAAAACATTATGGATCCTCCAAGTCTGAGGAAGATCAAGACTGTAGGCAACGGGATTGATGACGGACAAGATTTTGTAAGGCCCAATAAACTTAGGACCCAACTTCCAGGAGGGAACCTTTAATTTGATATTCTTAGTAGACAACCACACCAGGTCACCAACATTCAGGTCCGGACCAGGCACACGTCTCTTATCCGCCACACGCTTATATCTCTCACTCATGCTCTTGAGATTATCCTGAATCTTTTGCCAAATAGATGACAAAGACGAGGAGAATCTCTCCTCATCAGGTAAACCAGAAGACCCCTCTCCAGAGAATGTCCCAAACTGTGGATGAAACCCATATGCACCAAAAAATGGTGACTTATCAGAGGACTCCTGACGACGGTTATTTAAAGAAAACTCAGCAAGAAAGAACACCAATCCTCCTGATTCTCCCCCACAAAACAGTGCAGATATGTCTCCAGATTCTGATTGACGCGCTCTGTCTGGCCATTAGACTGCGGGTGGAAAGCAAAAGAGAATGACAACCGAACCCCAAAGCGAGAACAGAAAGCCTTCCAGAATTTGGAAACAAACTGTGTGCCCCTATCAGAGACTATGTCAGAAGGAATACCATGCAATTTGACAATGTGATCAATAAATGCCTGCGCCAGCGTTTTAGCATTGGGCAACCCAGGAAAGGGAATGAAATGCGCCATTTTGCTAAAACGGTCCACCACCACCCGAATCACAGTCTTCCCCGAGGAACGAGGCAGATCCATAATAAAGTCCATGGACAGATGTGTCCAAGGACGGGAAGGAATGGGTAAGGGGAGGAGAGGACCTGATGGCCGTGAATGAGGGACTTTGGCACGAGCGCAGGTCTCGCAGGCTGCCACAAAACCCTCAACCGACTTACGAAGCGCTGGCCACCAGAATCTCCGAGCAATGGGATCCACTGTGGCTCTACCCCCCAGGTGCCCAGCAAGGACAGTATCGTGGTGCTCTTTAACAACCTTGTGTTGTAAAGCGAGAGGCACAAACAACCTCCCAGGAGGACAAAGATCAGGAGTCTCTGCCTCCAATTCAGGATAAAGAGCAGAGACCACCACCTCTTCAGCCAAAATGGGACCCGGGTCTTCAAAGTTCCCCCCTCCCGGAAAACCACGTGACAGGGCATCCGCCTTCACATTCTTAATCCCAGGGCGGAATGTGACAACAAAATTAAACCTTGAAAAGAACAAAGACCATCTGGCCTGTCTCGGGTTCAGACGCTTGGCTGACTCCAAGTAGGCCAGATTCTTATGGTCGGTAAACACGGTAATAGGGTGTCTGGCTCCCTCTAGCCAATGGCGCCATTCCTCAAAAGATAACTTGATGGCCAACAACTCCCTATCACCCACATCGTAATTTCTCTCTGAGGAGGAGAGTTTCTTCGAGAAAAAGGCATACCGACGCCATTTGGCAAGAGAGGGACCCTGAGACAAGACTGCACCCACACCCACCTCAGAAGCGTCCACCTCAACAATGAAGGGCAGAGAGACATCAGGTTGTACCAAGATGGGAGCGGAAGCAAAACTCTCTTTGATACTAGAAAAGGCCTTACGCGCCTCTACCGACCAGGAGGAAAAATCTACCCCCTTTCTAGTAATATCAGTGAGTGGCTTAACAACAGAGGAATAATTCAAAATGAACTTCCTGTAATATCTGGCAAAACCCAAAAAGCGCATCAATGCCTTCTGATTCTCAGGAAGCTCCCAATCATGCACAGCGCGGACCTTCTCGGGGTCCATGCGAAAACCAGAAGCAGAGAGAAGACCCAGAAATTGAATTTCTGGAACGCAAACACACATTTTTCCAGTTTAGCGTACAATTTATTCTCCCGCAGAATGAGCAAGACCTGACGTAGGTGGTCCCTATGAGTTTTGAAATCAGGAGAAAAAATCTAAATGTCATCTAGATACACTAGTACAAATCTCCCTATTAAATGATAAAAAATGCTGTTCACAAAATGTTGGAAGACGGCGTGAGCATTCATCAAACCAAAAGGCATAACCAAATTCTCAAAATGGCCCTCAGGGGTATTGAAGGCCGTCTTCCATTCGTCCCCTTCTCTGACCCTGACCAGGTTGTATGCCCCTCTTAAATCCAACTTGGAAAAAACTTTAGCCCCAACAATCTGGTTAAACAGGTCCGGGATCAGATGAAGTAGATAATGGTCACGAATTGTGAAACTGTTCAGCTCCCTGAAATCCAAACATGGTCTTAAAGAACCATCTTTTTTCTTAACAAAAAAAAAAAACAGCGGCAACAGGTGACTTCGAGGGTCGTATGTGTCCCTTTCTCAGGCTCCCAGAGATATAAGTACGCATAGCGACCCTTTCAGGTTGGGAGAGATTGTATAAATGAGATTTAGGCAGCTTGGCGCCTGGGATGAGATTAATAGGGCAATCGTACTCCCTGTGAGGGGGCAGCTCCTGATCACCACTCTCAGAAAACACATCCGAAAATTCAGAGAGAAAAGATGGTACAGTCTTAGTAGAGACCTCTGAAAGAGACGTCGAGAGGCAATTCCCTCTGCAAAAGTCACTCCAACCATTTATTTGCCTCGCTTGCCAATCAATAGTGGTGTTATGTTTAGTGAGCCAGGGTAGCCCCAACACTAGAGGAGTAGGTAACCCAAAATTCTAATTTTAAGCTGCATTAATGCAATTCCTTTTCATTTGCATTACTGAAATAAATGGACTTTTGCACGATATTCAAATATTTTGAGTTTCACCTGTATATTCTACACCAGTTTTCTGGTATGGGCTATATTAAGCTCCATACCATCAATATGATTAATAAGATTTTAATCTGACACCAAAAAGATATTTAGGGTTTTTATTTCTAATCACGCCACTAATGCATAGCTTCTTTGCTTGAACAATTTGGGTCAATGTAGAAGGTTAAATTTTAGGTCTCAAAGGTATTGTTACTTTTTCACAATACTCTGTGAAGATGACCTTAAATCATTTGAGAGGTTTGCAAAAAGATTTTTCTTAGGATAAAATTTTGTAGCATTTAATTGAAACATGATTTCACATTTGTTCCAAGAAAAAACTGAATCTTACAATAGACTCTGGAGGTTCTTTAATTTTAACGATTAAATCTCCTATTAGCCTAAATAACTGAGGCATAATATCTAGCGTATATAGGACACAGTCTACGTAGGAGTTGAAGTCTTTCTCAAAACCTCTTTTTAAATCCATAAAGGGGTGGGTTCCAGATTGTGGCCCTGCTTCAGAGAGGCAATGGATTAAAATGTATAAATTGACTCCTCTTGTATCTTTTAATAGTAACCATAGGACATCGCAATTTATTTTTGCCAACAGACTTTTTATTAAACTAATTTGCTTCACAAAATTGTCAGAAGGACCTTTAATTTGTGCCCCAAGTGTCTAGACCCAAGGGCAGATTGGTTACAACTTACTTGGCAAACTATAGCTATTGATCCTAAACTATATTTGTTGGTAGATTCATCTTCTTTGACATTGGTTAAAAAATGTTTTCTAGCAATACAGTATTCTTTATTTGTGTCCAGATTCCTAAAAGATGGCAGCCTCAGGAGCCAATGGAATAACTAATATATATAGAGAAGAGATGAACAAATCGAAGTTGACAAAGTGGAATTCAATCCGAATTTCAGGAAAAATTCGATTTGCATCGAATTCGAATTTCCTCACTTTTCGTGGTAACGAATCGCATTTTTTCAATTTTAAAATGGCTGCTGCACGTGTTAGGACATGGAGCTAATAACTCTGGAAACGAGGGATCACCCACAATGCCATGCATGCAGCCAATCAGCAGCCAGCCAGCCCTGTGATGTCACAGCCCTATAAATAACCTCAGCCATTTTGGATTCTGCCATTTTCCAGTGTACTTAGTGCAGGGAGAGACGTCAGCAGGCGCTAGAGACAACGATAGGAAAGACTTTATTGTGATGACAAAACGATTAGAAAGTTCAGGGAAAGATTAGTCTAGGTGTAGGGAAAGGATAAAATGTGCACGTTAAATTCAGTATTCCCTACATCGCTGACTTCTCAGCGGTGTATGGAGTACGGATGTGCATTTTTATCAATGGGGCCGTAGGGAACGGAATACGGACAGGAGCACACATCGCTGCTTCTGCCTGTGCCTCCCGAGGTTTACTAAACGCTGGCATAGCACATGGGTACCTTGTAGCAATGTACTATGCCAGAATTAGCTGATTATACTCCATGCACTGCGACCCCATTCATAAAGTGTATAGTCTGTACTCCATACACCGCTGGGAAGTCAGCGTTGTGGAGAATAGTGAATTTAAAGTGCACAGGAAAATCTGCGCTTTAGGGGGGAATATCTCTAGTAAAAATGCTAAATCTGTAAATAAAGTATATTAGAAAAATTATTTTTAGGACATTTGGAACATTTAAAAAAAATGGGCATTAAAAGTTTAGTTACACTATTCAAATATATTTCCCCCTTCTTGCTCTTTTTTTTTTATTTTACTTAATAATAGGGAAAAAATATGTAAACAAAGTTTTGTGAGAACAAGAACAACCTAAGAAATTAATGAATAGAAAACTGATTTGACGTATAATAACATTTTCATGTTTTGCTTGGATTTTTCATCTATCATCATATTGACTCCAACAGTGAAGTCAAAGGGACTATGTCAAATTTGTCATCAATTCCATGGAGTTATAGAAAAAGACATTTCCATTCATCTCATTCAACTTCCCATTGATCTGTGTAAAAACAAATGGGACTCAAGTATCTGTCATTTAAAGTTCTTAAAAAGTAAGAGGCTACATTTCTCGCATACGTAGACCCAGTGCTTTGGTGCCACTACAGGAATTGATTGTGAGTCTAGACAAAAATGTGCATGAGCACTTTTAATTACATCCTAAATTATCTTGTATTACTGATGTGACTTGTGTTCAGCTTGATAACATTCTAATAAGTTATTTAGAAATCAAGCCATAAAATTATCTCACAAATGATGGATCTAACCCACCCACAAATGGGGTTGTCTTCTGCTTGACCATTTGGGGCTCCTCATTGTGTCAAAACTTGCGCCAGTCCCACTATGCTTAGGTCTATAAATGGTGCTCGTAAGAAGGATCTTTTTATTCATGTACCCATTTAAAGTTACTTACTTTGCTTTTACATTTACTCTAAATAAGACAGTTTACTCATCATATCCTTTCAAGATGTGAGTTTTTATATTAAAAGGTTTTTACACTGGGGCCCCACCAATCAGGTCCCATTTATTCTCTAGGGATGGAGGAATCTAAACCCCCATTCTCAGAATCAGTGGGGGTCTCATGGGTTGGAGTCCCACCTATAGATAAGGGATACATTTAGATCTTGGTACAAATCCTTTAAGGAGTAGTTTCTCCTTTGATTATTTATACCTTGCACACCATCTTCAGTAGTGAGAATGCACATATAAATCAGATTCAGTGATTAGTTATCCATGTTTTCTATCAAACTCCCACAGAAAATATTTCCGTCTTGAGAATTGAGACATTGTTTACTGCTGATGTTTAAAAGCCCACTCCAGAATCTGCAGACAAAATACACTTGCAGTGAGATATAATTGTGAGAATCCATACTGAGACCTTGATCAGGACTCTGCATAACATGTGTTCTGGAGAGCGCCCATGGATAGGCCATGCTGAGTTCTGCTAATTCATTCTGATGAGTTGAAATAAGTTACTGATTTGCTAAGTGGGGAGTTGTCCGCATCGTTTGGCACTGAGAAGTTATTTAAAAAACCAATAACAAGAGCATATGCGTCTACTGGGCCCACATGTTCAGCGTTGGAGCAATATCCGTTTTTTTTTTACTGTTAAAAAGAAGTAAATTTTTATTGATTACATTTGTATTTAATCTGTTTTTCATCATACTGTATGTTATATACTGTATGTATGCAAAATATGTAATCTCTTTAGGATCTGCATTTTTCTGACAATAAGGCCACAATATCATGTGACAGAATTGTCGCTGATTTTTAGTGGAGATTCTGCTCTGACAATTTTCAACAAAGTACAATGCACAATATGAGGTTTACAAAACCTAACTAACACTACAGAAAGATATTTACATGGATTTGAGGGCATGTTGTGGATCCACAAATACTCAACATGCCCTTCTACATTAGAGCCAAGAAATTTAACCACTATGCTGTACAGCTACATGTTAACCTGCACTGAAATATGAAATGATACTTCTGCTGTATAGGAATACTTACTGCATGACAAACTACTATGAGGTTTTTCTGACATAGTTCATCATTCAGCTTTATAGCTGAGTGGTTAAAGTCCCTGTGAGTTCAAATCCCGGCAGAAACTTTTCAGAAATTGAGGCTAAATTAGATTTAAATACACTGGGGTGTCCCCAAGCACTGACTCCATATATGGACATAGCTATATATGGAGTCAGAGCAGGGACACCTAAGCCGCGGACTCACACTGGGGGATTCCCTCACTGTACAGCGATCTTCTGCCTAGACCTCAGTGGGACCCCGCACCCTCCCCTCTTTGGAGCAGGGGGTGCCTCGTTTAATGCTCGGTTTCTCCCATTGACTTCCATTGTGCGAGTGTGCTCTGTAGAGCACCAGAACATCGCAACTCGAGCACACAAGCACTTTGGTGCTCGATCAACACTACTGCTGATTTCACCTAGTGTTAAAGATTGAAATCAAATCTATTAGCAAATCAATTTATAAGACAAGATTTTTTTGCATTTTGCATTGGATGATTTTCACAGTGGAAAATATCTGGTGCCGACTGAACCCCCTGATTTTGGTGGGACCAGATGACCATCTAGTCTGCCCAGTTTGCAGCTATGTAATATACAGTATGTATCCGTATAATTTCACCTAGTGGTCAGGGCTTAGTCCCATATTACCTTAGGCCCTAGGGCGATTATGTTTTAACTGCCTTGTCAATCAAAGTGTAGAGGGTGTGGCAGTTTCAGAGAGAGCAGAGCCTTTAGGTGTAATGGCAACACCCCCTTTGCTCCTAGAGGTTAATTTGCATATATTAAAACCTAATATTTCTCACCAATGTGGGCACATAAGAACATGGGACCAACACAGATGCCTTCAGCTGCCAAGTGCACATGTAACAGGTCAGCCAGTTCTATAGGTGCAAATCTGCTGACAGATGCCCTTAAATACTTAATATTATTTACTTTTACTGTGTCCAATTTACATTGACCTAATCTATAAGCAACCAAATTCTGTTTCTGCAGATAAGCGGTGTAACCCAAAGCAACAAATGAAAGTGTATTTAGATATTGCAACAAACTGAGAAAAGATCCAGTGTGTTGGATTGGCTTGGTAATGATGGGTCCAATATGTATAATCAGGGGTGTAACTGTAGGAGGTAAAGATGCATCTCAGTCCTTGACAACTCATGACTTTTAAGACTCAAACAGTGCCATATAAAATCTCATGGACATCTCTATGATCGGTTTGCATTTATGTTCACAAATGTTTACTTAAAAACCTGTAGGTGTGAACTTCAACCAAGAGTCCCTCTAAAATAGAATATGTCTCTGAAAGTCTTACTGATTTTACTGACACTGCCTCCTGTGATTAACTAATTGTTGACTTGGCATTTTCTTTAATAATTAATACTTAAAATGGTAAATTGATACAGTGACAACCTAAAGCATGGTAGATACCTATAAATCAGAAGGCCTGAATAGTCTAGAAATATATAAAAACAGGCAGATTTTACATATAGCACTAGAACATGTGTCCACTGCTGATCCCGTGACCCTTGTAACAGGGAAACATGTGTGCCTGTCAGTCCGACGGGACATTTTCTGAATAGCAGTGGTTGGCAAAATAGAGTTAGAATCAGTTTGAACTTTTTTTTTTTTTTTTAGGTACAGAGACTGTATAATACAATGTAATACAGTTATTGGCACGTATTTTGCCAATACAGTAAGGTGTTAAAGGGGTTATCCTATGATTACTGTAAGAAATGAAAATCAGACATCATATAGTACATGACAATCTCTTTTTAACAAAGCTCTGCCCTGCTAGAGTCTCTTCAACCTGTCAGCTCAGGGAGTGTGTCCTTTCTCATGAGGCCTGTGCTTTCTAGTGTTGATCACGAATATTCGAATTGCGAATTTTAATCGCGAATATCAGCACTTCGAGAATTTGTGAATATTTAGAATATTGCCAAATATATTCGTAATTGCGAATATTCGATTTTTAAAAAAAATCCAGTTCATGCGAATTTTTATGCGAACATTTATATGCAAATTTTATGTGAATTTTCGCAATCGATAAAATAATGCCTGGAGATCACAAATTTGCGAATTCTCGAATATATGGCGAATATTCGCCCAAATATTTGCAAAATATCGCAAATTCGAATATTGCCCCTGCCACTCATCACTAGACTGCTTTCTTCTGCATCTCTCACCCTGTCACAGCTCAGAGGTGTGGTCCTTTCTGCTGCAGCTCTCTCTGTGTCACAGCTCGGGGGTGGGGTCCTTTCTTCTGCATCTCTCTCCCTGTCACAGCTCGGGAGTGTGTGTCCTTTCTTTTACAGCTCTCTCTGTGTCACAGCTCATGGGTGTGTGTCCTTTCTGTCTCAGCTCTCTCTGTTTCACAGCTCGGGGGTGTGGTCCTTTCTGTTGCCGCTCTCTCTGTGTCACAGCTCAGGGGTTGGGTCCTTTCTGTTGCACCTCTCTCTGTGTCACAGCTCGGGGGTGGGGTCCTTTCTGTTCCAGCTCTCTCTGTGTCACAGCTCGGGGGTGGGGTCCTTTCTGCTGCAGCTCTCTCTGTGTCACAGCTCAGGGGTGGGGCCCTTTCTGTTGCCGCTCTCTCTGTTTCACAGCTCGGGGGTTGGGTCCTTTCTGCTGCAGCTCTCTCTGTGTCACAGCTCGGGGGTGGGGTCCTTGGGTCCTTTCTGTTGCAGCTCTCTCTGTGTCACAGCTCGGGGGGTGGGGTCCTTTCTGTTGCAGCTCTCTCTGTGTCAGAGGTCGGGGGTGGGGTCCTTTCTGTTGCCGCTCTTTCTGTGTCACAGATCGGGGGGTGGGGTCCTTTCTGTTGCAGCTCTCTCTGTGTCACAGTTCGGGGATGGAGTCCTTTCTGTTGCCGCTCTCTCTGTATCACAGTTCGGGGGTGGGGTCCTTTCTGCTGCAGCTCTCTCTGTGTCACAGCTCGGGGGTGGGGTCCTTTCTGTTGCAGCTCTCTGTGTCACAGTTCGGGGGTGGGGTCCTTTCTGCTGCAGCTCTCTCTGTGTCACAGCTCGGGGGTGGGGTCCTTTCTGCTGCAGCTCTCTCTGTGTCACAGCTCGGGGGTGGGGTCCTTTCTGTTGCAGCTCTCTCTGTGTCACAGCTCGGGGGTGGGGTCCTTTCTGCCGCAGCTCTCTCTGTGTCACAGCTCGGGGGTGGGGTCCTTTCTGCTGCAGCTCTCTCTGTGTCACAGCTTGGGGGTGGGGTCCTTTCTGTTGCAGCTCTCTCTGTGTCACAGCTCGGGGGGTGGGGTCCTTTCTGCTGCAGCTCTCTCTGTGCCACAGCTCGGGGGGTGGGGTCCTTTCTGCTGCAGCTCTCTCTGTGTCACAACTCAGGAAGGGGGTGTTCCTATCTTCTTTAGCTCTCACCCTGTAAATGTAACACCGTCCAACATAAAATACAGCTGGTGGCAGTTGAAGGATAGAACTGAGCATGTGCGTCTACCTCATTGATGTCAGTAAGGTAAACAGAGAAATAGAAAAAGCAAACAGCAAGTGGCGCTATACTCAGTGTCTATACATCATTTTTTATTACATACAATTACAAAAGTATTCACATCCAGGGGCTGGTTTGTAGAATATTTTTCATGGGACAAAACTTGTAAGTATAGTCAGGAAGGACTTTATAAGATATGCCAGGTTCTGCTTTAAGATAAATGCCTGTCATTATTCTTTGGAGGTTGGCAGGCATTGTCAAATCTCAGATTAATATGGTATTCTTGCCTAAATTAATTTTTCATTGCATTGTGTGTTCTTGCTTCCTCCCCCTCTGTCCTCTCCTTATCCCTGTCCCATACGCCACAAAAGGTGAGGATATCACGACCCATTCACATAAAGCTTTTATACAGCAGATTGTTCACCAATGGAGAATTATACTTCTTTTTTTGTATACACACCTTTCTTAGCTTTTGCATTTATCGATGGAGAAAATAAGCAAATGCATAAAAGATGACATTGACATAGTTATTACCCACCGACACTATGTTTTCCACATGGCACGTGCTGTGTTAATATGCATCTTTGCTGTAATGGGCCTCTTGTGCATGGTTTGTGTCTGTCACGTATTATAAAGAAAGTGACAGCGCTACTGATTACCGCTCAGTGCCCATATTACACATTCAGATTCAAGCACTCATGTTGAGGGCTAGTTACAGGGGAAGGGGGGTGTAGGCTTATCTGCCTTTTGTAGACATTTTGGAGAATGTGCTCATTGCTGTCAGCTAGAAACAAAAATGATGTGAATGTTGTTGGCACTCTGCTGAAAGCAAATGACCACCATGGTGGAAAAGACTCTGACTGCTTTCAGCTACAGGGAAAACATCTGGTGGAGCCTCAGTGCTCTCTATTCAACAGGTAGGTCTAGGATTATACTGAACATCAATATCAGAGTATCAGAACCAAGGCATGCCTTTATTTCATGAAAAAGTAGAAAACGGTAATGGCAGTTTGATGGCTTGGCATTCAAGGTAAAGGTACTAAACCTACACATCACCATATACATCTGTCATGTCCAAGGGACAGCCTATCAGTTTGTCCTGGAAGAATGTGCATTAGACTATCTACACCAACCAGAGGATAGGTCATCAGTATTTAAATCTCTCAAAACCCCTCTAACCCTTTCAGGACCAAGCAATTTTTCACCTTTCTTCCCAGGCCATTTTTAGCAAATCTGACCAGTGTCACTTTATGTGGTAATAACTTTAAAACACTTTTACTTATCCAGGCCATTCTGAGATTGTTTTCTCATCACATATTGTACTTCATGACAGTGGTAAAATTGAGTCAAAATTTTTCATTTTTCATTTTTTATAAAAATACAAAATTTACCAAAAATTTGGAAAAATTAGCAAATTAGCAAATTTCAATTTCTCTACTTTTATAATAGTAATAACTCCAAAAATAGTTAATTATTTACATTCCCCATATGTCTACTTCATGTTTGGATCATTTTGTGAATGCCATTTTATTTTTTGGGGACGTTAGAAGGCTTAGAAGTTTAGAAGCAAATCTTGAAATTTCTTCTGAAAATTTCCAAAACCCATTTTCTGAGGACCAGTTCAAGTCTGAAGTCACTTTGTGAGGCTTACATAATAGAAACCACCCAAAAATGACCCCATTTTAGAAAATACACCCCTCATTGTATTAAAAACTGATTTTACAAACTTTGTTAACCCTTTAGGTGTTCCACAAAAATTAATGGAAAATGGAGATGAAATTTTAGAATTTCACTTTTTTGGGCAGATGGCAGATTTTCCATTTTAATCAATTTTTCTTTTTAGTTAACAGCCAAACAAAACTCAATATTTATTGCCCTGATTCTGTAGTTTATAGAAATACCCCATATGTGGTCGTAAACTGCTGTACGGGCACACGGCATTGCGCAGAAGGAAAGGATTGCCATATGGTTTTTGGAAAGCAGATTTGACTGGGATAATTTTAAGCTGCCATTTCACATTTTAAGACCCTCTGATGCACCCCTAGAGTAGAAAATCCAAAAAAGTGACCCCATTTTAGAAACTACACCCCTCAAGGTATTCAAAACTGATTTCTACAAACATTGTTAACCCTTTAGGTGTTCCACAAGAATTAATAAAAAATGGAGATGAAATTTCAGAATTTCACTTTTTTGGCAACTTTTCCATTTTAATCATTTTTTTTCCACTAACAAAGCAAGGGTTAACAGCCAAACAAAACTCAACATTTATTGCCCTGATTCTGTAGTTTACAGAAACACCCCATATGTAGATGTAAACTGCTATACGGGTACATGGCAGGGCGCAGAAGGAAAGGAATGCCATATGGTTTTTGGAAAGCAGATTTAACTGGGATAATTTTAAGCTGCCATGTCACATTTGACCCAATTTTGGAAACTACGGGATAAGGTGGCAGTTTTGTTGGTACTATTTTAGGGTACATATGATTTTTTTGTTGCTCTATATTACACTCTATATTACACAGTTTTTATTTTTTATTTACAATGTTCATCTGACAGGTTAGATCATGTGGTATTTTTATAAAGCAGGTTGTTACGGGCGCGGTGATACCTAATATGTATACTTTTTTCATTTATTAATGTTTTACACAATAATAGCATTTTTGAATAAAAAATAAATAAATCATGTTTCAGTGTCTCCATAGTCTGAGAGCCCTGCGATTGACTTAGGTAGGATCTAATTTTTTGCGGAATGAGATGACGTTTTGATTGGTACTATTTTGGGGTGCGTATTACTTTTTGATCGCTTAGTATTACACTTTTTGTGATGTAAGGTGACAAAAAATGGCTTTTTTGACACCGTTTTTTATTTTTTTTACAGTGTTCATCTGAAGGGTTAGGCCATGTGATATTTTTATAGAGGAGGTTGTTACGGATGTGGCAATACATAATATGTATACTTTTTTTATTTATGTAAGTTTTACACAATGATATCATTATTGAAACAAAAAAAAAATCATGTTTTAGTGTCTCCATAGTCTGAGAGTGTCACCACCAGACTTCTGAGTAGCTCTGACAGACGTTCTTCAGAACCTCCTGCTTGAGGTTCTTTTGTTTTGCTTTCGTTTTGTCATCTCGTTAGCCTCTCTCAGCTGTCATGTAGTTGCACTAATTGCATCCCTTTAAATCCCTTCCCATACGGCATCACTTTGCGGTTTATACAACTTCCTGGAGTGTGTACATGCTGGATGCTACAACTGATCCTTCTACAGATAAGTCTGTTCATTGATTTGTGTTTTCCTGTTTGCTTGATCCTAGGTGACCCTGACTCCCTCTGTATTAAGTGTAGGGAGCTGGTGGTCGTGTCCCCTCACTATTATAGGGTGTTTAGGTGTCATACAGTCGAGGCACGAGGGCATGCAATTTTCTATCGGAAAAACAGAACAGAGAAACACAGAAGATAACAACGCCAGCCACAGAAAAATCATAAAACAATTGGAAAGGGCAGGCAAATACAAGAGAAAGGCAAACAAGCCCCCGACATAAAAGGAAGAACTACTAGTAATAAGCTGCAGCAATCAGCATCACAAGAAAAGGCACAGCAGACCCCCAGATGACAGGGAGAGTAGTAGCGGACTCCTCAGGCAGTAGGAAGAGTCTGAGAGCTATGCCTCGGTCCACTTGGTCGCGGCTGTCATCGTCTTCGCTGAGTCAGAGGGAGGCCCCAGTCATGGCCATAGTCAGTGATGAACGAGGGCGTCCCGGCAGTCCCGGGACGTATGAAAGGATGGAAGGCCAGGATCCCAGGTCCACAAAAGGCAAGTCCAGCTGTTGAAGAAAGTAGCAGAGGTCCGACGGGCCACGAAGAGTAACCTGTTGTTCCTTGGAGCCCGCAAGGAGAGCAAAGGGGAAGCCCCAATGGTAGGGAATGCCACGGTCCTTGAGGAGGGACAGGAACGGGCGCAAAGCAGCTCATTGCGCCAAGGTGTGGTGAGAGAGGTCTTGTAGTAGAATAAAGGAGGTGCCCTCATAGGACAAAGATGATGACCGTCGCTCCTTTAATAGGATCTGTTCTTTAACGGAATAGAAATGGATCCTACAGATGACGTCCCTTGGCTTCAAGGGATCCGGATTAGGAGGACGAAGGGCTCTGTGGGCTCTGTAAATATCAATGGGAGTGCTGGGTGGGAACCACTTGAGTAATGGACTCCGGGAGACCCCGTATCCGTAAGTTGTTGTGACGGCTCCTATTCTCAACATCATCCAGATGGTGGTGTAATGTATGCAATGTATGCAATTGGACGGCAGAAAGCAAATCAGCTTGCGCAAATCCACCATAGTGGGCGGCCGAGAGTCCTCATCAAATAGGGAAGCAGAGGCAGGAGGCCCCTTAAATGGCTGAGGAGGCCCCTGTAGGTCCGCAACGACAAGGACGGCTGAGGCATGAGGGTCAGGCGAAGCAGGACCACATTGGTGCGAGTGGGACCCATCCCATGAGGAGCCTGTGGACCAGTGTGGAGATGCAGCTAAGGACGGTCCAGGTAAGCGGGAAGGAGGGCAGAAGGTCTCCTGAGAAGAGTGTGGCAGGGAGGCCATGCTCAGATGCTGGGACGTGGCGCTCTGGTGGCTAGACCGAGGCACAACCGAGCTGAGGGGTCCACCAACGGAGGGAGAAGGCGTCCAGACAGACGCAGTATGGACGTCCAAAGCGCAGGCCCTGGGTGTCCAGGCGGGAGGCTCTGATGCAGGGCAGAATGGAAGCGCCAGGGGCCTGAGGCCTGCAGGGCCCAGGTCGGCTATGAGAGAGGATGACTGGGCTGGCAAAGGTGGAAGATGGGACCCCCCTGTACTGACCTGGGTGCCGGCAGGCCGCAAGAACAACAAAGCCGCCGGCGGAGGTTCCCGCCGAGCTGGATCCAGGGAGTTAAAGCCGGACGCTGGATCGGGGCCTGCGGTGTCCTGTGGTACATGAGGCGGTCCTGTCGGCAGGCCCAGAGATGGTTCCGAAGCAGACCGGGATCTTGCGCGGCCGCGTGGAGGATCCATCGAGCAGGAGGCCGTTGGGGACACTGCAGCCGAGTGCTTGGGAGGTAAGTTGGCGCCATCTTGTAGGCACGGGAGGCAGTCTGTCGGGCCGGGTCCCAGCGATGCCAGCTGCTTTGTAAAAAGCCGGGGCAAGTCCCCCTGGGACGATTGTAGGGGAGGCACAGACTTGGCTCTACCCTTTTTCAGGGTTTTACCCATAATGCGAGGGTGGCTAGCATACTAAAATACAGGGACAACGGAGGAGTTCACACCATGCTTGTCTTCACTCCTGCATGGCCGGACACGCCCCCCCCCCCCCCCCTTCTTTTACTTTTTAACCTATTTTGAGAAATCATGTGAATTGGATGTCCTAATAATTAAATAAATATATTTTTTTATATGATATATTGTCTCGGCGCACACTGTATTCAAACACCACATTGACCTACAGAAACACCTCTCTGCAGCTTCAGGTGATAGTGCCTGTTTCACTCCATATACTTATATCTAGTCTGTATTTCTCTCCGTGATGGTTGGTGGAGACTAGCTCCCATTTACTGCTTACAGAAAGGAGAGGAACATCTGCTTCCTAACCTTTTCTTATTCACTGAAAAGCTCAAGGATCATAGAGAACATTACAGAGGAGTAATTGGCCTATATGGTTATGCAAATACACTTGTGCTCAGATTTAAACTCCCTATTTAGCTGTTTGCCTGTGACTGTCTCCTCTGTCTCACTCCTGTTTCTGCTCACTCCTCCCCTCTCCATAGACCTGTATTGGCATGTGTAATCTGATACTTTAGCAGAGCTTCTCCTGTACTGGATGGTTTTGAAATTATATTTGAAATGTAGATTATGTGTTCTCACCTCATGTGATTTGAAGTAATATTACGTGTGAAACATTCAACTTTCTGTATGTTATATTGAAATTTCTTTGAAAATTCGAATAAAAATTATTTTGTTCTAAAAGTGAAAAGCAATTAGCCATCAGGGGAGAGCTAAACAGCTGATAACATGAGAACTAAACATTTCTCACTGATAAGACTTATTCCAAAGTTTCTTGTGGTTGTACTATTGATTTATGCAAAGTTTTGTGAATAATCAGTGACCATTTAACAGCTAGCATGCTGGGAAATTACAAAACTGTAAATTCAATTATGGGCTATAATATAGGATTCAATTCAGGGTCAGTGAGAGATAAACACTGTCATAAAGTTATTGGAAGATATTTACTTTTATATGTAGTTCCTTCTGTAAACTGTTGTGGGGTTTGCAGATGAACTTTTATGTAATAGGTGAAATGCCTTACCAAAGTAGCAGTTGTGTTGGCATAAAGTGTGCCAAATGTGCTCTACGCCTCTAACCTTTAGGTGGCCATATGCATTGGTCTAAAGTTGAGCACAATAGATGATTTCAAGTTCAATCAAAAGGATCATTTGTTGAGTGAAATTTGACAATGAACTATTGTTTTACCTGAAGAATGATAAAATTTTGGCCAAATGTTAGATGAAAGATCATTCAAAGAACGATCATTTTTGGACAAGAGATCTTTCTTTGAAAACATTTTCCCAGAAATATAGTGTCATCTAGTTTCATTGAATATTTACAGTAGGGATGAACAAATCAACTTCGGATGAAACATCTGAAGTCAATTTGCATAAAATTTTGTTCCAATACTGTGCGGAGCAGGAGCTCCGTACAGTACTAGAATGTATTGGCTCCGATGAGCCGAAGTTATTGCTTCGCAAAGTCTCGTGAGACTTCGGGTGATAACTTAATAAATTAATTTGTACTGTAAAACAGGTTTGGTTCCAAGTGGTACCTTGTGAGACTTCATCTTGCCGGATCACCCGTCTCTGTCCAGCATTAAAACGAATGGGGTCATTTCTCAAACTGGTGTAAAGTAGAACTGGCTTAGTTGTCCATAGCAACCAATCAGATTCAACCGTTCATTTTCCAAAGGAGTTGTCAAAAATGAAAGGTGGAATCTGATTAGTTGCTATGGGCAACAAAGCCAGTTCTACTGATAAATGACCCAAGAGGTTTTAAACTAATCGACTTTCGGATCTAGGATCGATTCGCTCCTCACTAGTCAGCACCTTCGCCCTAATAATGTTGTTGAGCATCAGAATCTGGTAGAACATGTGACTCAGTCATGAATCTTTCTTTTACGCCACACATAAATCCCTGCGGCTTCTTACTACCTCTGACTCACATTGCAGAGATAGAAACGGCAGCGCTGAAGCTTGGAGAAGTGAGCTCATTATCAGCCTCATTCGTTAAACTGTTAACGACTCAGAGATTAACACCATAGCACTCTGAAGTGTAAGACACATCACATGGCACTCTGCATTAGCATCACTGCTCTACTAGTCCGGTTTACACAAGTCATGTCTGCTGGAACCAAATTTACCTCAAGTCGTGCCCAATTAGTATTTATAATGTATTTTTAGACTTGTGTCATAAGTATAGTGAGAACGTGATGTGCTTCATGCTGGTTTACCATTCCTGTATCTTCCAGTAGAACCCAGATGTGCAGCATTAGTTATTGAGAATTCATTTAATCCCATTCACACCTTGTACTTGTACATCATTCATACTGCAGGTTTAGATGCCTCCTGATGAAGTGGGGAAGATGTATATTCGCCATTCTATATATTTTTTTGAAGTAACATTATAATGATATGAATGAGTAGAGTAGCTAGTGGGTGCTGGGGTGCATGTGCAGGTGTTGGGTGCGAACAAGCCACTCACTTGGTCACTGTACAAGGCTAGGGATGCGAGCTTATTGGCTCTGGGGAAGGAAAACCTAGGATAAGGCCTCATGCACACGACCGTTCCGTTTTTTGCGGTCCGCGAAAAACGGGCGGCCTATTGTAGAAATGCCTATTCTTGTCCGTAAAACGAACAAGAATAGGACATGTTCTATTTTTTTTGCGGGGCTACGGAACGGAGCAACGGATGCGGACAGCACATGGAGTGCTGTCCGCATCTTTTGCGGCCCCATTGAAGTGAATGGGTCCGCATCCGAGCCGCAAAAACTGTGGCTCGGATGCGAACCCGAAAAACGGTTGTGGCTTTACTCCGATATGTATATATACTGTACTACAGTGGCCTTGTAACTGGCTTGTATTTTTAACCATAATCTGTACATATTTATTTTTTTTCCAGTGGGATCAGGCCTTCATCTCCAATACTATGCTCAAGTACTTTTCTTATTTTTTTATTTTTTTAAATTCATTTAGCACTTGTTAGAGAAATTATCAGAAACCTTTATTTGCAGCTTGTTGCTATTAGCCGATAGTTTTCAGCAAAATCAGATGACCCCATTAAGAAATAACATATTCTCTGGACTATAAGATGAATCCAGGTTAGGAAACAGAAAATATATATTTCTCTGCTACATGTACACACACAGCTATATCATATGCACACACACAGGTCTGCAAAATGCACACCACAAACACAAGTCTGCAATATGCAAATAACAAACACAGCTCTAGGGCAATGATAGGAGGGCACACCCTTTATTCCCTTGAGGCACACTCTGATGTGCGGGCCTCTGTCAAATGGTAGTTGGAGTGCCCTTGGTGTTATGAGTGTTATATAGGGGCAAGGCACGAGATGTAGGTACAGTGGCCGGCATATGGTGCTGGAGTCAGTAACCAAGCCAGTTGTAGAAAATAAACAACTCTGTCTTTACTAAAGTGTAGAATGGGTGTTGTAGTACATCCAACGTTCTCAAAAGACAGTTCCAAACAAATATTCCCAGATAGCAATGTATGGCTATAGGCCAGGATGGGAATTGTAGTATTCCTTCCCGCTATCTCACCAAAGTTTCTTTCTGCAGAATCTAAGGTTGGCAATATTGTTCTTGCAATGGTGGCTATAAATCCAAGCTGAGGGGTACAGGATTAGGATACGGTGGGCCAGACTGTCTCCAAGTGTGAAGGCTTTAGCAATGTCCCTCTCACCGCAGTAAAGTATCAGCCTAAGGGCTCATGCACACGACCGTTGTTGTTTTGCAGTCCGTTTTTCACGGATCCGTTCTGTATCTGAGGTTTTGCCCGATTCGCAGACAAGAATAGGACATGCACTACTTGTTTGCGGAACGGAAATACGGAAACGGAATGCACACAGAGTACCTTCCGTTGTTTTTGCGGACCCATTGAAGTGAATGGTTCCGCATATGGTCCGCCCAAAAAAACGGAATGGAAGCGGAAAGAAAATACGTTCGTGTCCATGAGCCCTTAAACAGTAAATACCTAACTGGCTGATTCCAATGCTCGACCAAGCATATTCTGGACCTTCTAGCTCTTACATTTCTCTTTCTTTCTGGAGCACTGTGAAGTAGAAATGGCTTTCTCTCTGTGGATCTCTCAGAGATAGTGATTCTCTCGGATGTAGCCTAGTACTCTGAGCAGTAAGCACATGTATCTTCCTATCACTTCCTCAGCTAACATTAAAGAACTGAGATAGAGGCAGAATTAAGTCCCTCTCTTATGCTTCCTACAGGGGCAGACTCAGGATTATTAACCCATACAGAGATATGCTGGCACATTAGCATATTACCCTATTCTGGGGTACTACATATTTGCAAGTATGCAATAGATATTTGGCTTATGGAAGAATAAGTCATATCACCCTGTAGCTGCTCTACACTCTGGAAGACCACACATACTCAAGGATCATCATTATAGCCTTACTTGAAAGGAGTCTATCAGCAATTTTCACCATGCTAAACTCTTGACAGCATTAGCTAGAAACACAGAGAAAGAATGCACCAAACAGATATAACACTGACTATACTGGCAAGACACAAATGAAGGTATTAAAAGCTGAGACTTTCGCCAATATATACCAGTGATGGATATATCGGAGCCCATCATGCACCACGTCACGGCTCTCAGCATGGCAAGGGGTCCTAACCGCTGCTCTAACTATGGTGTGAACACGGTCTGGGGGTGATATAGTTCAGCTCGCAGCAAAGCTTCCCACAAACGCCCAGCATGAATGCTGCGGTTGTGCGATGTGAATGAAGCCAGGCTGCAAGCCACACCCACACCAGACCATGTGATGGAGGTTACCAGGTGCAAAGGAGTGTTTAAATGCCAGGTAAAGGCAGACACACTCAAATCTAGCAAAGCAGAAACCAAAAAACAAAAATTTTTATTAGTGGCAGTTTTGGAGGAGCTGCTCAACCCCTGACACAGTGGCGTGTCCTCAATTAGGGGGAGCAACCCGACCGCATGTGGACCGCGGTAATCGACTAACCCCAGCAAAATATGCATACAATGGAGGACGTCGACGCGGTCCACATGCACCACAAGAGCAAACTACACAGAATGTAGCAATCATATGAAACACAGAGAAAGAATGCACCAAACAGATATAACACTGACTATACTGGCAAGACACAAATGAAGGTATTAAAAGCTGAGACTTTCGCCAATATATACCAGTGATGGATATATCGGAGCCCATCATGCACCACGTCACGGCTCTCAGCATGGCAAGGGGTCCTAACCGCTGCTCTAACTATGGTGTGAACACGGTCTGGGGGTGATATAGTTCAGCTCGCAGCAAAGCTTCCCACAAACGCCCAGCATGAATGCTGCGGTTGTGCGATGTGAATGAAGCCAGGCTGCAAGCCACACCCACACCAGACCATGTGATGGAGGTTACCAGGTGCAAAGGAGTGTTTAAATGCCAGGTAAAGGCAGACACATGATTGCTACATTCTGTGTAGTTTGCTCTTGTGGTGCATGTGGACCGCGTCGACGTCCTCCATTGTATGCATATTTTGCTGGGGTTAGTCGATTACCGCGGTCCACATGCGGTCGGGTTGCTCCCCCTAATTGAGGACACTGCCACTGTGTCAGGGGTTGAGCAGCTCCTCCAAAACTGCCACTAATAAAATTTTTGTTTTTTGGTTTCTGCTTTGCTAGATTTGAGTGTGTCTGCCTTTACCTGGCATTTAAACACTCCTTTGCACCTGGTAACCTCCATCACATGGTCTGGTGTGGGTGTGGCTTGCAGCCTGGCTTCATTCACATCGCACAACCGCAGCATTCATGCTGGGCGTTTGTGGGAAGCTTTGCTGCGAGCTGAACTATATCACCCCCAGACCGTGTTCACACCATAGTTAGAGCAGCGGTTAGGACCCCTTGCCATGCTGAGAGCCGTGACGTGGTGCATGATGGGCTCCGATATATCCATCACTGGTATATATTGGCGAAAGTCTCAGCTTTTAATACCTTCATTTGTGTCTTGCCAGTATAGTCAGTGTTATATCTGTTTGGTGCATTCTTTCTCTGTGTTTCATATGATTGCTACATTCTGTGTAGTTTGCTCTTGTGGTGCATGTGGACCGCGTCGACGTCCTCCATTGTATGCATATTTTGCTGGGGTTAGTCGATTACCGCGGTCCACATGCGGTCGGGTTGCTCCCCCTAATTGAGGACACGCCACTGTGTCAGGGGTTGAGCAGCTCCTCCAAAACTGCCACTAATAAATTTTTTTGTTTTTTGGTTTCAGCATTAGCTAGAGTCCGGGGTCTGGGAGAGCAGTACACACATACCTTTATGGAGATTTTCTCATCAGGAGTAGTGTGCAATTGAAGTTTTATTCTGTTAGATTCTGCTCCTGCAAGTGCTTAGGTTGGTGCTTCACTTATAGTACTTTGTGATCTCTGTGTTGCAAAGCCCATCCCCTCTGCTCTGAGTGACAGCTGTAGCATCCATCCTGGACACCAGTACATCTGTCACTTAGAGGGGAGGGGCTGTGAAGCTGCTCAATGCAGAAAGTACTTTACAGTTAATCTCTGCCCTGGGCACTTGTAGGAGCAGGATCTAGCAGAATAAAACTTCATATTCACACTATTGCTGATGAGAAATGCTCCATAAAAGGTATGTTTGTAATTCTCTTCCCAGCCCCTACCTAGTGCTGTCAGCGCTTTAGCATGGTCAAATATGCTGATTGATTCCCTTTAATAATTGTACATCAGATCTAATTTGCTTTTTTTTCGTGTTTTTTCTGGAGTCAGTTGGACCTATGGTCAGTCAGAAATAATACATTAGTCTGCATCTGATTTGTAGAACCTTTTCTAATGTTTTTGTATGCTCCATGTCTTAAAATGTTACAGTTTTTGATAAAATTGATAGTTCAGTAGCTTTGTATGTGTATTTGTGTCCTATGAAAAATAATCTTAGATCAACTGTATGCACCAAGCAGGTGACCACTCTGAGCCCCTCAGAGGAGTCTGGTGCTAGGTCGCAATGTGGGAAAATGTGGATTTATATTGTGTAAAAAAAAATTTTATTAATGAGTCTGTTATTTGAGTAATTTCAGAGATTTTTTTTTTTTTTTTTGAGTCTTCCTTTCATTATATGTGTGAATTCATTGGGGACCAAGACTGAGATGAATACCTGTGTTAGGCCTCATTCACACGTCCGTGTCTGTGCTCAAATCTGTGAGAAGGTGGTCCGTGATGCATCTGTGAAGCTGTCCGTGAAGGATCCGTGTTGGGTCCGTGTGTCCGTTTTTTGCTGTCCGTGTGCCATCAGTGTTTGACACTGAACAGCTAAAAAAAAAATTCAAAGCATCTCTTCCTAATGATCCATGACACATGGATGCAACACGGACCTATAGACTATACTGGGCGTATAATAATCTGTGAAAACAAAATAGAGCATACATCCGTGCTAAGAAACAGACCCACGGACTGTGCTAAAATACTGATGTGTGAGGTCTGTGGAGAACACATACAGCACACGTCCGTGGAACCCTGACATGTGAATAAGGCTTTAAACAATAATGAATGAATGCATCACAGAGTAATGGATGGGGATGATCATCAATTTCAATGAATGAAATACCTCCTTAAATATAAATGTACAAATGTATTTTCTGCACGTTGGTCACAGCGGCACTGCATTCTGGATAAAGAAAATCTCCTGCGGATTTTTTTAAGCTTATAATTCTGTTTTTGTTTTTTTTTACAAAGACACAGTGCCTGTAAAATGGATGGAGCCTGTTGTTTAATTCCGTTGGCTCTGCACTAAACAGCAGGGTACTAATAGCAGGGCATGCGGTTCTGTACCAGCTCTGCCACCAGTGCCCTATTGTGAATAGATATGACAATGGAATTAGAAAATATCGTTGCTTTATTTGTACGTTACAGCATCTTAGCCATTTTTTTCCTTTATTTTGATCATATCACAATCATTTGTTACTTTGAGCATGAGATTTCTTTTAAAATGAAGATTTGTTTCGGAAGAGGGCATAGGGTTCACTGGTACCAAACTATGTGATTTAATTGTGATTTAATGGGAGTAGCTCTTCTATGTTGGCAGCTTGTGTTAACGGCATTGGGAGTATTTCAAGGGTCATTACCAGACAGCGGCAGTCTGTGCTTGGATGAAATTAAGAGCCGGATTGTCCGTAACATCATATATTGCAATTATTGGCTCCGGAAATGTGTAAGTACCTGAACCAAGTTTGTACAGAAAGTTACACTTGTAAAGATGTAAAACCTTAAAATACTTAAAAACATGGAACCCTTTTTGTAATGTCACTGATGCAGTTTTTTGCTGACTCACAGGGGAACACTACATGATGACCCAGTGGGACCATGAATTGGAATCCAGCCAAGCTATTTGCAAGGAGTTTGCAGGGTCTCCTGATGTTTGTGTGGGTTTCCTTTGGATACTCTGGTTTCCACACACACATCAAGAATTCCCTTAAGCCTCATGCACACAAAGGTATTTTGTTTCCGTGTCTGTTCCGTTTTTATTTTTCTGAGGATAGGATACGGACCCATTCATTTCAATGGGTCCGCAAAAAAACGCGGACAGCACACCGTGTTTCACAGATCCATTGTTCTGTTTTTGTTTCTGTTGCGTTTCTGTTCTGTTTTTCCATTCCGTTTTTCTGTATGACATATACATTATACAGTAATGTATATGTAAAAAATTGGGTTGGGCATAACATTTTCAATAGATTGTTCCGCAAAAACGGAACGGATACAGAAGACATATGGATGCATTTCCGTATGTGTTCTGTTTTTTTTGCGGACCCATTGACTTAAATGGAGCCACGGAACGTTATTTGCGGGCAATAATAGGACATGTTCTATCTTTCAACAGAACGAAAAAACGGAAATGCGGAAACGGAATGCATACGGAGTACATTCAGTTTTTTTTTGCGGAACCATTGAAATGAAGGGTTCCGTATATAGACTGTATACGGAACGCAAAAAACTGCCCGTAAACAGGGAAAAAAACAGTCATGTGAAAGAGGCCTAATTGTGTTTGTGTGTAGGCTTGAAAAAAAAAATATTGCCACCAAATTAGTAGAGGACACTAATTATATGGCATAGTGTTTTGCTCCGATCTGAGCCGGTCTTAAGAAAATTCCAGCTATCAGAAAACCCATTTAACCACACTGCCCCATCCCAGAACGTGCCATAGAAGAGAAGAAATATCTATAAAATAGTGTGACGTGGATGGAGCATAGAAGATAGTGTGACGTGGATGGAGCATAGAAGATAGTGTGACGTTGATGGAGCATAGAAGATAGTGTGACGTTGATGGAGCATAGAAGATAGTGTGACGTGGATGGAGCATAGAAAATAGTGTGACGTGGATGGAGCTTAGAAGATAGTGTGACGTGGATGGAGCATAGAAGATAGTGTGACGTGGATCGAGCTTAGAAGATAGTGTGACGTGGATCGAGCTTAGAAGATAGTGTGACGTGGATGGAGCATAGAAGATAGTGTGACGTGGATGGAGCATAGAAGATAGTGTGACGTGGATGGAGCTTAGAAGATAGTGTGACGTGGATGGAGCTTAGAAGATAGTGTGACGTGGATGGAGCATAGAAGATAGTGTGACGTGGATGGAGCATAGAAGATAGTGTGACGTGGATGGACCAGGGACATAGTTGCTCTGTTTCTGCGGTCATATTCTGGTTTCAGTAAGAGTATGGATTACAACCACACATTAAATTCCAATAAATCTGTAATATATAGTCACTTAACTCAGTAATTCAGGTTATTCCATAATAGCATGCACTATAGAACTGGAAAGTAGCTATTAAATGTGATTGAATGGTTTTACTTAACAAGGCAGCACTTAAAAGTCTGACATTAATATTGTATGACACAGGCATGGAGATACCGTATGTCATTTTGTCAGAGATTTGCTGTGTATGGGAATAGACCCCTAAAAGCCACATAGAGTCAATGATGGCCTGAGAACATTTAGAACAATCTAGTAAATGCATGTTAAAGCTTTCACTAAGTAGGAAGCCTCAATTTTAGATTGTCCTTAAGTGGCATATCCTAGGATACCTATCGTACAGGAAATATGATGTTATTAGTGATATTGCAGGGCGATGATAGACATTATATTTGCGAGCAGATCCAGTCAGTAAACAATATCATAGACATTGGATTATAGACAGGTCCCATCAAAATAGGCATCATTATCCAGCAACTGTCATCCCAGTAGAACAGTTCTATCTATATCAGCACACTATCAGCAGTGTTGGACTGGCCCACCAAAGTACCAGAGGATCCTCTGGTGGGTCCAGGTTCTGATACCATAATGGGCCACAAAGGTCTAGGAGAAGACGTTTGGAGCTGCCTTTGAATACAGTAACTTGCCACTAGGTTCTATTTATTCAACTCAAAATCTATCAGTCTTTATTGATGATAAGTAGTTTGGTCGACAAGAATAATTTCCTCTGGTGGGCCCAAGGATCCCCAGTCCAACCCTAAATAAAACACGTAGAAAATACATAGATCTACCTAGTTTCTCTCAAGGTTATGTATTAGTATAATGTAGGACTAATCTTTGGTGCCCTAATGTTATGGCTCACAGTGTGCCCAACCTAGTTGACCACTAAGCCCTGTTGATACAATCTAATACACTGTACACAAATCTGATAGTACAGCGACATAGAGTACATATTGTGAGAGACATGCCATGGTCACAATCCAGCAGCATTTCTTATTCCTAACTATTGCTACTATGCTTGGGTTTATATACTAATGCAGCATCTGTAGTGTCCCACTAGGTAGGGGTGGGCACTACACAAGGGTCAAATGGTGTGCGCGTTACTCCTACTCACAAGGAACAGAAATGTCATATTTAATTCTGCATTTAATGTATGTTTTAATGTGTTTTTACATGCAATGTACCCCTGTATGATGCAACAGCAGGCCTAGTTGGGTGTAGTTAGACATCCCAGACACTAGAGGGAGATAGGGAGCCCCTAGTATAAATGTCCAGGCCCAGACAGGGAGAGTTAGTGCAGTGCAGTGTGTGCAGAGTCAGGAGTCTGAGAAGACAGAGGTTAAAAAGCCTGCCCCTGACATGCAGCTGGATAGCCCTGGCTGCTAGTGATGTCCAGGAGGCTAGTGAGAAGCTCCAGCCTGCCTGAGGACAAGAGAGCCTTAGTTAGCTCTGAAGATACCCCAGTTGCAGGATCCAACCTCCTGGGAGAAACCCACAGTTATCCCCCTTACAAGAGAAGGCGATCCAGGGTAAGCTAAGTGACCCTGATGGGCAGATGAAACTAGAAAGTGCAGCAAGAATCTAATACCTGAGGAAGATAGTAACCAAGGATTTAAGCCACCCTTTTAGGCATCCGGGCCTTGGGAGATAAAAGCCAGAGCAGGAGTTCTAGAAAGGACACTGTACATTGATTCTGAGGAAAGGTACAACCTGCTGCTGAGTGCTTGTGGAATTTACCCTCTGCGTATCTTGCATATATATATTGCCTGCCATTTTGTGAATAAGCCTCCTTGTGGAACTGTGTATGAAAGACTGTACGACTACCTGCTGTACAAAGTTGGAATTGTTCAGTAAAGTTACGTTTGGTTCACTATATACTTGTGTACCTCCATCATTCCAACCACCAACCGGCGTGCCACCGTCCAAAGGCACTGGCGTCACGAATACCACAGGGACCTTGCCCCAGGCACTCAAAATACCTGTAACACCCAGGGCACCTCATCCACCATCTGGCCTGGTCCCTATCCACAGAGCGTGCCCCAGAGGAACCGTGTCTACCTCTCCTTCACTGCCACGCGCCTGCCCAGGGTTCTTCAAATATAGTGAGTACCCTCGATTGCCCATAACCGTGACCTCACTTCGTCATACCCTGCAGGTCTGGCGTGTTGCACATCTGAGAAGTATGTTATAATGTGTGTTTGCAAAACCACACCATCCTATATAGTGAATTAAGATGTAGGGCAACATTTTGGTGCCTTTGATTATATTACTACTAGATTTGGTCCCATCTTGACTTTTGGTGGGTTACATTCTGCTTATAGTGTGAACATTGAGCTTTCCTTAGGGTTATGGACCAAGCTATTCTGAACCAAGCTAAACAGTTGAGTTTTGTGACTCGTCTGTTCACTGATTTCTTGTTCATCTGTTTCTAAACTGCATTCTTCTTTTAGTAGTGCCTTTGTTTGACTTTTCTGTATTGTGCTAGATCTGCTATCCATCCAATTGCTGCTTGTTCATGCGCCATATTCCACAGTCAGTTTAATTTATGTATACTACTTGTCTTGACTTTCTGTTCTCTGTATTCAGAGATATTAGCTGTATGTCAGTGTCCTATAGCCTTGAGATTCTCTAGTAACATGCTCTGTGTTTTTAGGCTACTTTCACACTGGCGTTTCTGGGTCCTTTTGTGAGATCTGTTTTTTAGGGCTCTCACAAGCGGTCCAAAATGGATCAGTTTTGCCCTAATACATTCTGAATGGAAAAGGATCCGCTCAGAATGCATCAGTTTGGCTCCGTTCTGCCTCCCTTCTGCTCTGGAGGCGGACACCAAAACGCTGTTTGCAGTGTTTTGGTGTCCACCTGACGATGCAGAAGCAAACTGATCCGTCCTGATACACAATGGGGACGGATCCGTTTTCACTGACACAATATGGCACAATAGAAAACGGATCCGTCCCCCATTGACTTTCAATGGTGTTCAAGACGGATCAATTTTGGCAATGTTAAAGATAATACAAATGGATCCGTTCTGAACGTATGCATGCAGTTGTATTATTGGTGCGGATCCGTCTGTGCAGATCCATGACAGATCCGCACCAAACGCGAGTGTGAAAGTAGCCTTTCTTTGTTCCGTCAGGCAGCTCAGCTGATGGCTCCTTACCTCTATTCTCAGACATCCTGAACACTCATTATAGCTCAAATCTTATCTTACTGATAAGTGTTTTTGTGAGCTATTAGTAATTAAGAGATAAGGTTTATTAGATGACTTCCACAAAGCGAAAGTAGAATTGGCACAGCTAGACAAACAGTTAACCCTTTGTGACGGCTCAATATTTTTAATAAAGACCAATTTAAATAATAATTTTTATCCCAAAATGAATAAGATGCAATTGCCCCTGAAGGTGTACACAGCCTATAATGTTACTGTACAATACATACAATACAATAGCTTAGGTTGTGTATATAATTTCCAAAGTTACTAACATTTTAATATTAAATATTAACTGTATATTTATAAATTTGATTTGTATCAGATTTTCTAATAGCTGATATTACAGAATAATGACCATTAACATGCATATTTATTGAAAATTATTTTGCAGCATTAAAGGGGTTGTCGTGCTTTTACTACTGATGACCTATCCTCAGGATCAGATCGGCGGGGGTCCGACACCCAGCACCCCGCCGATCAGCAGTATGAGGAGATGACAGGTGCAGTGCGCACATGCCATCTACCATCTCTTTTCCTGTCCACTGCTGTGGTCTATGGTCTGCGCCTGTCATCTCCTCATACAGAAGATCGGCGGTGTTCGGTGTTGGACCCCCACCGATCTGATATTGATGACCTATCCTGAGTTGCAGTCAGCCCCGATGGTGTGCACTAGAGATGAGCAAATCGAAGTTGACTAAGTGGAATTTGATCCGAATTTCAGGAAAAATTTGATTTGCACCGAAGTCGAATTTCCTCACACTTCGTGGCAATGAACTCTAGGAATGAGGGATCACCCACAATTCCATGCATGCAGCCAATCAGCAGCCAGCCAGCCCTGTGATGTCACAGCCCTATAAATAGCCTCAACCATCTTGGATGCTGCCATTTTCCAGTGTACGTAGTGCAGGGAGAGACGTCAGCAGGCGCTAGGGACAGTGCTAGGAAAGAATTCATTGTGCTGAAAAAAACGATTTACAAGTTCAGGGAAAGATTATTCATAGTGTAGAGAAAGGATTATCCAGACTATAAAAAGAGAACAGGATGCAATAGGAGAGTGTACAGCCTGGGTAGTAGGAGCGATTCTATTACACTTTGCTGCACTTACTGGGGATCCAAATTGCTGTTATACTGCTGCTTTTAGGTTTGCACTATATGATAGCTCAGCAATTCCAGAAAACCTTGCTTGTTATTGGGGTGCAAGTGCTGTGTGATACATCCATTTACAGGGTGTATTAATAGGAAATATACGTATGCCTTATTAGCCATTCTGCGGTGAATTTACATTGTTATACATTTTTGGGGAGGTGTATTAATAGGAAAAAAATACATCTTATTTGCCGTTCTGTAGTGACGTTACATTGTACTACAGCCATTTACGGGGTGTATTAATAGGAAATATACATACGTCCATTAGCCGTTCTGCATTGACTTTACATTGTTATACATTTTTTTGGGAGGTGTACTAATAGGGAAAAAAATACGTCTTAATTGCCGTTCTGCGGTGAAGTCACATTGTGCTACAGTCATTTACGGGGGTGTATTATTTTACTTTTAATTTAAGTATTTTATTATACAGTAGGTCAGACAGACAAGGGACAGACCTTCAAAGGGAACGGGCAGTGGCCAAAATGTTTTTCTCGCAGACAGAAGTAGCAGCAGGAGTCGTAGCGAGAGACCTGAGCTTCCACAGTGTCATCTAGCAGTTGTGTCTTGACCAGCAACCCAGCGGTGCTTGAATGGTTGACTCGGTTTTCGACTTTGTCGCAAGTGACATCAGACACCCCAGCCAAGAGTTGGTGGGTTCCTCTGAAACGACTTAGTTGGCATGGCCTGGAAGCAGGCGCTGTGCCCCCAACTGTCCTCAACCTGCCTTTGTCATTTTGTGTTCCATCAGCGCGAGAAATATTACATGCCGTAGGCTCGGCTCCACTTTTCAACGAGGACTAGCTACTAGAGGACAGTCAGCAGGAACTGCCCAGCCAAGATCCGGAGTAGACATCTTCCCCTTCCTCCGGTAGTGATGATGAGAGTCGCGTGGTAGCAGGTGTTGCGAGCTGTCAGGCTCCTAGCCCTGAGACAATTGAGGGGGACATCAGTGATGTGCAGACAGTAGCAGATGATGATGATTTAGTGATTACAGTTGGGAGCTGGGTGAAGAAGGGGCTTCATCATCATAAGGAGAAGACCGTGGCAGCTTGCTCGTGAGGCAGCGGCTGAGCCAGCAAGGTGGTATCGTGGTCGTGAGTCAGCAGGGTGGCGGGAGTGGGAGGTAGGGAGCCAAGCGTGCCCGGGTTCGACCACCCACTTCGCAGGAGCCTGCCTTCCCGGAAAGTAGCAGTGCAGTGGTTCATGGAGGCAGCAGTAGCAGGCAGTCAGCGCGGAGTGTTGGGGGGAAAATGCCATACTCGGCAGTGTGGCAATTTTTTGTTAAGCCGCCGGAGGAGATGAACATGGCTATTTGCTGAATATGTGGGCAGAAGGTGAAGCGTGGCCATGTTGGCACCACGACCCTGCGTCAACACATGCAGCATTACCATAAAGTGGCCTGGGAGAACTGTGGCTCCGATGTGGTGGTCCAGCCTGCCACAGCAACCGCTGCTTCACCCAGTGGCACACACCCAATTTCATGCAATCAAGGCTCCACCACCTCAGCCGAAGGGAGCTGTCTGTCCTTCCCATCATCATTTTATCAGCAATCGATCTCCAAAGCGATTGCCAAGAGAAAACACTATGTGTGCACTGATCCAACAGCATAGAAGCTGAACGTGCTTCTGGCCAAGTTGCTGGTGCTGCAGTCCCTCTCTTTTCAAGTGGTGGACTCTGCACCTTTCAGAGAACTAATGGCTTGTGATGAGCCGAGGTGGAGAGTCCCAAGCTGTCATTTATTTGCGAAAAAGGCAGTACCAGCCCGCACACATAGAACAGAAGGTGGGCCCGTCCTTGAGCCTGTCGGTGTCTGCCAAAGTGCACGGCAGCGCCAGCGTGTGGATCTGTAACTACAGTACAGTCAAAGACAATATATGCCCTTTACGGCATACTGGGTAAATGTTGTTCCTGCCCAGCCACACCAGCATCTTGGCCAGGATACACCGCTTCTGACTCCATGTTCTTACGAAGTCCTGCGACAGTGTCTGCCTTTGCCTCCTCATCCTCCACCATGTCCACAACCACCACTGCAGGGAAAATTTCCAGTGCTCCTCCAGCATACCACATGTGCAGGGCATGGCGGTGTCACGCTGTTCTGCACCTAGTTTGCCTGGGCGAACAGTGTCACACGGAAGGAGCTGCTTCGCGTCCTTCATCAAGAAATCGAATCCTGGCTTTCTCCTCGACAACTCAAAATCAGAATCATGGTGACTGACCATGGGAAGAACATGGTGTCGGTGCTGCGTCAAGGAGGGATAACCATGCACCCTGCATGGCGCACATGTTCAATCTGGTTGTGAAGCGGTTCCTCAAGTCTTCACCCCATCTGCAAGACATCCTGAAAATGGCCAGGAAACTTTGCATGCACTTCAGCCACTCGTACACTGCAAAGAACACTCTCATTGAGCTGCAGCGGCAGAACGGCATCCCCCAACATAGGCTAATATGCGACTTTTCCACCCATTGGAATTCCACCTTCTATATGTTGGACCGATTATATGAACAGAGAAAGGCCATAAACGATTTTTTGATGATACAGGTGGACAGAGGTACTCAGGTCTGACCGGTGGGGGCCTCTGTGCTCACTTTCCACTGCCATGGCTGCTGCGGGGGGGGGAGGGGGGGGCGTACCAGATCCATCAGCAGCAACTTAAGTCTAGAGTCACTGATGAGCAGTTTTCTTCACCTGCCTAATCAATAAACTACTCACCAGTAGCAGCATGTAGACATAGAGCAGAACGTGAACCAGCCAGTTGTGGCATACTTGGAGTGCACCCTTGCCCTGGACAAGCTTTCCTTCCCGGCCAGCAGTGTGGCATCAGAGCAGGTGTTTAGTGCGGTGGGGGCCATAGTTACCCCAAGGAGAACTCGCCTGTCCACCCAAAATGTGAAGAAACTAACTTTTGTGAAGATGAATCAGGCATTGATCAGCCAGGATTTCCATACACCAGTGCCTGATGCATCAGACTAGATCATCCATAGTGCCACACCTAAACTTTGTCAAAAAAGACCTGTTTCTTCTGGCTACCTGCTTCAGCTACTATTCTGATGCTGCCACCCGCCTGATGCCACACATCTACTGCCAGGTACTCCTACTGCCATCCACCATCTTCAGATGATACTGGTATTGCCCCCCCCACCTCACCACTTTGTCACTGGGCCACTCTGTGGTCTCCTCATGCTGCTGCCAGCTCACCACTATGTCACTGGGCCACTCTGTGGTCTCCTCATGCTGCTGCCACCTCCCCACTCTGTGGTCTCCTCATGCTACTGCCAGCTCCCAGCTCTGTCACTGGGCCACTCTGTGGTCTCCTCATGCTGCTGCTACCTCACCACTCTGTCATAGGGCAACTCTGTGCACTTCTGATGCTGTTCCCACCCTCCCCACTCCATGACTGGGCTACTATTTTGCCTTTTTGATCTGGATGACATTGCTATTTATTTGACCCTTCTTCTAATCTGTCAGAAGGAAGGAAAAATGAGACACACAACAGATCCTGTCTATGTAGCAACTGTAAGGCCTGTATGACATGGTCCCTTTTTTACATCAGAATTGGCTCATGATTTGGTAGCCAAAAGCAGGAATGGGTACAAATCACAGAAGACATGCAAATATTCCATTCACGTGTCATCTCTGCTTTGGATCCACTAATGTTTGTTTTTTTGCTTCAGCAATAGTGATGGATTACTGACCAAATGCTGACCGAGTGAAGGCGGATGTTCAACAGACAGGATCCGTTTTTTCGGGGTTTATAGTTCTGACAGATCAGAGAAAGGTCAAAATAATTAGTGACGTTAACACAATCTTACTGCTGACACCCTCTTCACGCTGTCAGGGGGCTCTACTTGTATAAGCATTTAAAAGAACAGGTTCTGTAGAAATCTATGTGAAATCAGCTGATGACAGCGTAAAAGGAGTGCACTCTTTCACCCTATAGTAGGATCTTGGGCCTCTGCACGGTTCTTTATACCTGGTGCTAACACTGACCTGAGTTGAGTTCACACTTGAGTTATTTGGTCAGTTTTGGCCCCTGTGCATGTTTCTTCAAGGCACAGTGCTCTACACCACAATACAGGCTCTCTACAGCCAGGAAATAGCTGGGTTTTTTAACGCGATTCGCCACTAATAAATTTGGATCAAACCTTTGTGGAAAATTCGGCGAACCGACTGAATCAAATTTTTTAGAAATTCGCTCATCTCTAGTGTGCACATTTTGTATAATATGCTGGGAAAGTGGGCTATGCTATTCTTAAGCACTTGTCTGGAGAATTTAAAGTCTGACACTTGATACAGTCTGCATGTCATTATACTGATATACAGTATGTGAGCTGATGAATCACACCACCACAGCATTTGGAGATAAGAAAGGCTATGACATAGACCACAGGACTTTTTTTTCATTCCATTACACCTTTTACAATAATGGCAACCACAGGTTCCTGCAGCAGCGCCAGCAGCATACCACTTACAGTACGTTGGCTCTGGTTATTTGGGGTATATTTTTTTGGTCATGATAAAATATGCTCACCGGGGCATGTTTTCATGTGTCGAATTAAAACAGGATTAGCAATACTTTGTGGTTATTGTTTTTGTGTACAAATCAACTTTAGTTTTTTTTACGGTGGGATAAATTACATGAAACTTTATTTAACTTTTCTTTTAATCATTTATTAGTCCCACAAGGAGACTTTGACAGGAGATCTTCTGATTGCTTCTATAATACACTGTGCTGCTTATGCATTACAGAGTATTATACTGTCAGTACTATATAGGTGTGGCCTAAAGAGATCAGCACCCTAATTTTGCAGTGGTGGTAGTGGCGGTGGGGTGATGCCTGAGTGAGTCCGCTATTGATAGAGGCATCTAAGGGGTTAAACGGCCTGGATCAGCTTTTCTGCTAATTCGGGCATTAGAGCACGAGAGACCTGTGCAGTGCTTATATTAGGCTGCCGTAAAAATGTGGCGGCTTAGCCTAACGCCTTTTAGTGGCCACCATAAAAAGATGTACTGGCAGTCACTTACGAGTTAACTTTTGTTTGGATATAAGCAAATAAGGGACATGGGAACCTTCCCTAGGAATACAGTATGTCAATCCCCCTGTCCTGGAAATGAGTCTGGGGTGTAAAGGTTTAATCTAGAATTTTGGTAAAATATTCAATTTTCCTCTGTGTACATCATAGTTAATACGGTTGAAAAAATGTCCATCAAGTTCAACCAAGGGATAGGTGGGGACGCGAATCCCAGAAGAAAGTGAGAGTCAGATTTCTACACATTTTCATAAGCATTAAAGAGACACTGTCACGTGGATTTCACTTACTGAGCTATTAACATCACCACATCAGTCTCCACGATTTACATTAAAATATACTAGTATTACTGCCCTGAGTCTTGTAATTTGTCTATAAAATCACTTTTATTAATATTCTAATTATCTCAATAAGGAGCCCAAGGGGCTGTCCCTCCAGCCGTTGGGACCCAGCTGTGCCCCGCGGTGCTGGACTCCGAAGTAATGGGCGCGGCTGGGCTCCAACGGCCGGAGGGCTCCTTGAGGTAATTAGCATAATAATAAAAGCGATTTTATAGACAAATTACAAGACACAGGGCAGTAATAATAGTATATTTAAATGTAAATCGTGGAAACTGATGTGGTGATGTTAATAGCTCAGTAAGTGAAATCCACGTGACAGTGTCCCTTTAATGTCATTTACTTTTAAGAATTCATCTAAACCCTTTTTAACCTGTTCACTACCAGCACTATACACGTAGCGATGTGTAAACATGGCTCCCACTCGCACGTGCAGCAGAGACCTGCGGCTAATTACCGTGACCAGCAATAATGCAGATTGCTGTAATTAAATGCTTTAGATGCCATGATCAAGTGCGACTTCCTACCGATGCCCCGTGTGGCCAATTCGGGCATCAGTACTTGCGCTGAACACTTTCAGCCTCGCTGATGAGGCTGAAAGTGTTTATGCTACAATTCTTATTTTAGCCACCAGAAGGCAGGCCAGGATAAGAAATGAGCAAAATTGAGTTAAATGGCATTTTAAAAATCCCTGATAGACCAAAATTTTAAATTAAAAAACATAATTTACAGGCTCATATATGAGCCACAAAATCATAACAAAAAATGTAAAAAATTAAAAAAAATATAAAAAAGTTTAAATCACCCTTCTTTCCGTATAATTAAAGAGGACCTTTCATGGTTTTTACTTATTCTAGATAAATAACTTTTACTTGCGGTGTACCCCCCGCTGATGCTGCCACCCTGCCTGTTTTTTTTAAATATCGCTCCTGCGCCCCTTTGTGCCCCCTGTAGTTTTCCCGCTCAGTATGCTAATACTAGAGGTGGGACGACGAATCCGTGGACTCGAATCCCAACGTTATTAAGTCAAATTCGAATCCTACGAATCATGATATCCGCTGCCATGCCCCACAGTGCGGTGGGCAGGTGTATCAACAGAGGGAGGAGGGGCTGGGGGCCGGCATCTGGATTAGGAATGACACCGGGGACCGGTGCAGTCCCTGTATTCTAATGCACCGGTCCCGCTCACTATAGTATAATCTTATCTAACCTGCATTGTTAAGATATAATAATTATGTGTAATCCATCTGTATTACTTACAACATTAGGTTCCGTAGCAGAGAGGAGGGAGGAGGCAGGCCGGGAGGGAGGGTGGCGCGTCACTCACTACGTCATGCGCCTGCGCCGCCCACTTTATAAATGAAGCAGGCGGCATTGGGCGCGTGACATAGTGAGTGACACGCCGCCCGCCCGTCCTCCCGGCCTGCCTCCTCCCTCCTCTCTGCTAAGGAACTTAATGTTGTAAGTAATACAGATGGATTACACATGATTATTATATCTTAACAATGTAGGTTAGATAAGATTACACTACAGTGAGTGGGGCCGGTGCATTAAAGAACAGGGACTGCAGGGACTGTCCCCGCTGTCATTCCTAATCCAGATGACGGCCGCCAGCCCTGTATTGGGGGTCATTCACAATGCAGGGACACTGTTATGGGGGGGATTTGTGGATGGCACATAGCATAAGATGCTATATATGTGTCATCCACAGATCCCCCCCATCACAGTGCCGTCCAGAGATCATCATAACAGTGCCATCCAGAGATCCCCATAACAGTGCCATCCACAGATCCCCCATAACAGTGCCATCAGCAGATCACCCCATAACAGTGCCATCCACAGATAACCCCCATAGCAGTGTCATCCACAGATCCCTGTCACGGCTGAGGATGGGTAAAACCCTCAGCCGTGCGATGCCTGAAGATGTTACGCGCTGCTTGACCAGGACGACAGTATTAGGGAGCAGGTCACCTCCTATCGCGTCCCTAAACTGACCCTGACTCCTATCCATATGAGTCAACCCTGAAGGTGGGAGGACTCATACACCGTATGCCTAGGGGTCCCTACTTGCCCTGGAACAAGGAGCAGGTTAAGACGACCTGTTCTTCCTGGACACGAATGAACAGGAGTCTCACTGGCCAAGCTGCAGGGGAAGGAACATAAACAGCCTATGGATATGGCAGGAGGCTGAAAAGCACTTCCACACCTACCTGCCACAGACACTCAGACTGGATCCCGTGCAAGACAGCAAGTGTCCACACCCAAACACAGATGGACACAGCACACACACAAACACACAGGAAGCCAGATCCATAGGTGCATAACATAACAAAGGAAAACATCAAATGGACATCAACATAAACTTAAGAGTCACAGTTAGTTTGTTTTACATTTATGACCACAAGGGTGGCCCCCACTGGCAGGTGGAAAACACAGGAGGCTGCTCCAGCTAAGCAAGGCTGAAGCAACCCTCAGACATGTGCTAAATACTGAGGCTTTATAGGTCAAGAAGCCACACCCAACAGTCAGACACACCCAGTGACTCACACACACTGGGAAGGGAGTTAACCCTTCCAGCACCAGGGAAGGGAAACACAAACCTAAAGGGAAAGTGTCCAACCGAAGAACACACTGTGGCTGTTGCCGCAGGCAACGACATGGGTGGCAACCATGTCCTGGGAGTCAGCCCGAAGGCCGGGACACTGCCACCACATGTACACAAACAACCAAACGTTGCCACAGGCAACCACAGTGAAGGGAAGATGTCAGTGCACACCACAAATAAAACAGAGTGCACGCAGACATACAAAAGTGCATACATACACGCACACAACTCCAAGGAAACCGCACACATACCTGTTGTCCGCGGCAACCGCACTCGAGGCAAATAACATTATGCCTCCAGCTGCGGTTGACACTATAACCCAAAACCGCGGGCAACTGTATGCGGCTCCCAAGGAGTCACGGCCATAAACATGGTCGTGACAATCCCCCCCATAAGTTTTTGGATCACTTTGTTTCTTACACCGTTCATACAATTCTTATGTACAGGATTCGAGATTTGAAAGATTTGATATACTCGAGATCCTTTTCGGATTAGAAAAAAATTGGATTCGTCCCACCTCTAGTTAATACTGAGCATCGGTACAGGGAGTAGGAGACACCAGGGTTTCTCAATGGGCATCTCCTTCTCCCTGGATGTGCCGCGATCCAATCACAGCGGAGAGCGTCATAGCCAGGGAGAAGGTGAGTTTTTGTTTTGTTTTCTCCCTGGCTGTGACGCTCTCCACTGTGATTGGATCGTGGCACAGCCAGGGAGAAGGAGATGCCCATTGAGAAACCCTGGCGTCTCCTACTCCCTGTACCGATGCTCAGTATTAACTAGAGGTGGGACGAATCCAATTTTTTTCTAATCCGAAAAGGATCTCGAATATATCAAATCTTTCAAATCTCGAATCCTACGAATCCTGTACATAAGAATTGTATGAATGGTGTAAGAAACAAAGTGATCCAAAAACTTATGGGGGGTATTGTCACGACCATGTTTATGGCCGTGACTCCTTGGGAGCCACATACAGTTGCCCGCGGTTTTGGGTTATAGTGTCAACCGCAGCTGGAGGCATAATGTTATTTGCCTCGAGTGCGGTTGCCGCGGACCACAGTTATGTGTGCGGTTTCCTTGGAGTTGTGTGCGTGTATGTATGCACTTTTGTATGTCTGTGTGCACTCTGTTTTATGTGTGGTGTGCACTGACATCTTCCCTTCACTTCCCATTGAGAAACCCTGGCATCTCCTCCTCCCTGTACCGATGCTCAGTATTAACATACTGAGCGGGAAAACTACAGGGGGGCAAAGCAGGGCGCAGGAGCGATATTTTAAAAAAACAGGCAAGTAAAGGTATTTATCTAGAATAAGTAAAAACCATGAAAGGTCCTCTTTAAAAAATAAATACCTAAATAACAATAAATATAAACATCATGGGTATCACAGCGACCAAAAGTGCCCATACAATTAAAATAGAAAAAAAAAATCCAATATGGCGAATGGAGTAACAGAAAAAAGGGTCAAAATTGCCAATTTGCCATTTTTTCATTGCTTCTCTTATCCGAAAACATTTAATAAAATGTTATCAAAAGTCAAGCTCAGTAGACATAAGTATAAAAAAGTTATGGTGGTCAGAATATGATGATGTAAAAAAAAGAAATTTATCAAAGTTTAAATTTATTTTTACACTATTTAGACATAAAGAACCTATACATATGGGGTACCGTTGTAATCATATTGACCCAGAGAATGAAGGGCATGGGTCAGTTTCACCATAAACGAAATGCCGTGGAAACAAAACCCGTAAAACGGTGGAGGAATTGCTTTTTTTTTTTTATTAATGGTGGCATTAAAAATTACAACTTATACCGCAAAAAGAAGCCCTCATACAGCTATGTGACTGGAAATATAAGAAAGTTATGGCTCAAGGAAAATGGGGAAGAAAAATGAAAACACAAAAACGATCCACTGTTCCTGCTTTGACCACGTCCTGAGGAAGTCTTCCACAGATTCACAGTTCTTACAGTAAAGAAGTTTTGATGCTTCTGGAGACTGAACTTTTTCTTCTCCAGTCGGAGGCAGTGCCCCTTTGTCTTTTGAGGGCATTAAACATGGAAGTTTTTCACAGCATTTTTTGTATGGCCCATTTATATATTTGTATAGGTTAATCATGTCCCCCCTTAGACGTCTGTTCTCAAGACTAAATAAATTAAATTATTTTAATCTTTCTTCATAACTAAGACCCTCCATGCCCCTTATCAGTTTAGTCGCTTTCCTCTGTACTTTTTGCAGCTGCAGTGCGTCCTTTCTATGGACTGGTGCCCAGAACTGAACTGCATATTCCAGATGAGGCCGCATCAACGCTTTGTAAAGTGGTAATATTACATCCCTGGCCCGCGAGTCCATGCCTCGTTTAATGCAAGACAATATTCTGGTGGCCTTAGAAGCAGCTGATTGACATTGTATGCTGTTATTTAATCTTCCATCTACAAGGACACCCAAATCCTTCTCTATAAGTGACTCTCCCAGTGTTACATCCCCTAGGATATATGATGCACGGAGATTATTACTACCAAGATGCAAAACTTTACATTTATCCACATTGAACCTCATTTGCCAAGTTGATGCCCAATCACTCAGAATGTTCAAGTCAGCTTGTAGTTTGTGGACATCTTCCATAAACTGCACAGTACTAAACAGCTTAGTGTCATCTGCAAAAATAGATATGGTGCTATTAATCCCATCCTCTATATCATTAATAAATAAAATAATAAAGGGCCCAGCACTGAACATTGGGGTACACCACTTATAACCTGGGACCATTCTGAATAGGATTAATTGACCACAACTCTCTGGACACGGTCCTTCAGCCAGTTTTCAATCCAATTACAAACTATACTTTCCAAGCCTATAGACCTTACTTTACCTATTAAACGTCTATGAGGGACAGTATAAAAAGCCTTTGCAAAATCCAGAAACACTACATCCACAGCCGCCCCTCTGTGCAGGCTACTACTCACTTCCTCATAAAAACAAATCAGGTTAGTCTGACTACTTCTGTCCTTGGTAAACCCATGTTGGTTATCATTTATTATATTATTTTCACTCACATACTCTGGTATATAGTCCCTTAAGAGTCCTTCAAACATTTTCCCCACAACAGAAGATAAACTAACTGGTCATAAATAATAAATAAGGTCATTCTGGAAGACATTTTATTAGCTATGCTTTTATATCATGTAATACTATGGTTGTGGACTGTCAGTATGGTTGAGTATTTGGTTGTTTATTCATAGAAACATAGAATGTGTTGGCAGATAAGAACCATTTGGCCCATCTAGTCTGCCCAATATACTAAATACTATGGATAGCCCCTGGCCCTATCTTATATGAAGGATGGCCTTATGCCTATCCCATGCATGCTTAAACTCCTTCACTGTATTTGCAGCTACCACTTCTGCAGGAAGGCTATTCCATGCATCCACCACTCTCTCAGTAAAGTAATACTTCCTGATATTACTTTTAAACCTCTGCCCCTCTAATTTAAAACGATGTCCTCTTGTAGCAGTTTTTCTTCTTTTAAATATTCTTTCCTCTTTTACCTTGTTGATTCCCTTTATGTATTTAAAAGTTTCTATCATATCCCCTCTGTCTCGTCTTTCTTCCAAGCTATACATGTTAAGGTCCTTTAATCTTTCCTGGTAAGTTTTATCCTGCAATCCATGTACTAGTTTAGTAGCTCTTCTCTGAACTCTCTCCAAAGTATCAATATCCTTCTGGAGATATGGTCTCCAGTACTGAGCACAATACTCCAAATGAGGTCTGACTAGTGCTCTGTAGAGCGGCATGAGCACCTCCCTCTTTCTACTGGTAATGCCTCTCCCTATACACCCAAGCATTCTGCTAGCATTTCCTGCTGCTCTGTGACATTGTCTGCCTACCTTTAAGTCTTCTGTAAAAATAACCCCTAAATCCCTTTCCTCAAATACTGAGGTTAGGACTGTATCACTGATTTTATATTCTGCTCTTGGGGTTTTACGTCCCAGGTGCATTATCTTGCACTTATCAACATTAAATTTTAGTTGCCAGATTTTTGACCATTCCTCTAGTTTTCCTAAGTCCTTTTCCATTTGGTGTATTCCTCCAGAAACATCAACCCTGTTACAAATCTTTGTGTCATCAGCAAAAAGACACACCTTACCATTGAGGACTTCTGAAATTTCGCTGAAGATACATTCACTGTATGATAAAATGAATTATTTTGCCAGTCGGTGGCTAGGCATGAAAACATGTTGTTCAATTTTTGTAGACATTAATTTAGAACCATCACCATTAGGGCAATAACCTACGTCTCGTTTTTAAGGAAATAGAATATTGCTAATTAGTTCCCAGTGGTCTCCTCTCTGTTTTGCTCTTCACAAATAGGCTCTAGGGAGTTCCTCTCATTGTAAGTGTCACAACATTCAAAGTGCAGAACCAAGATCTACCATTTCAGCATGTAGGATGTGTTCGTAAATCAAGTTTTCAATTAATTTAGCCTGTCATGAAGAACAACAGATGAAACAGCAGTTTTATTTCTTTGTAGTGCTGATTTCATCACATCCTATCCTAAACATTCTCTGTAATCTGATCATGGCCCTCAGCTATTAGATGGTAGGAGCACTTTTCTGTACATGCATGCATAGAGAGAATTCCAGATTGATGAATAAGCAGAGACGAACAGAGGAGGTTTCAGCTCCTACTGTACCTGGAACCATTTTCAATGGTTACAGTTTTTCTTTTACTATTAATCTGAAGTTAATGTGACTTGGACTTAAATTCCAAAAATGCTTTCTAGTCAGGCCTCATTTATGCATAGTGGATTAGGGGAAGCACTTAAAATGCAGTGTGAACTAATTCAGCTAAAAAACACATTACAAAATATTATTTCATCCATTCATACATGGAAAGAACAACTAGCAAAGGACATAAAACACATGGGGGGAAGGTGGTTTTGAAGGGGTTCATCAAAACTGGCGTTTCCTATGGAAGTCTTGATCTCCTGTGCACTCCAATGAGATGCGCCAGAAGCATGCCTCTTAATAAATGAATGCATCTCTGGCCCCCAGGGGCCAGAAACTCAAATCTATCCAGCTAAGGCCTGATGTAGGCTTGAGCCATGATTTATGCCAGTTTTTGGCATGGGGAGGCTCTGCCTGCCTGCTAAGTCCCATCCCTTTTTTCACCATTCTAGAAATGTATCGAGAGGCACATAAAGTTGCATATTATGGTGAAAGCATGCATGTGCTATAATTGTTTTACAACATTTTAACAATATTGTGGTGTAAAAACTTGAATAAATCTCCCCCTAAAAGTGGCAAAACTTGAAGAACCTAGAATATGACATATTTTCGGTTGTTTCACACTTTTTTGTTATGTATATAATTCCACATGTGTTAATTCATAGTTTTGATGCCTTCGGTGTGAATCTACAATTTTCATAGTCATGAAAATAAAGAAAACTCTTTGAATGAGAAGGTGTGTCCAAACTTTTGGTCTGTACTGTACAGTCCCATGTAAAGAACATCACCCCCTCAATATTTAATCCCATGTAAATAAAATTACTCCCTCCCCAAGACACCTTCAACATGCAGTCCCATGTAAATAACATTACCCCTCAAGATTTAGTCCCATATAAATAACATCACTCCTTCCCCCAGACACCTTCAACATATGGTCCCATGTAAATAACATTTAGGTGGTCACTTGGACCTTAGCGTGTCTCTGCAACCTCTTACCTGTGTAGTATCCCCTGAAGATGCTGAATGGCTCGGCGAAACATGTAGGGATACAGGCTCTTCAATTTTTAGGTCAGGAAGGGTAGACAGGGAATCTTAATCTAAGAAGCTCGAGAATCTTAGAGAGCAGTTAACCCTGGGGTCGACATGGATTGACATGTGAACCTATACATAAGCACAAGTTATCACATCCCGGACCTAACCCATTCCTGAGAGTTTTAACAATGTGTTCCCAAGAAGCTTATATGTGTTTTAATGTATTCACAATAAAGATTGAGTTTTACTAATACTAGTCAGAGAGGTTGCAGAGACACGCTAAGGTCCAAGTGACCACCTAACTCTATTTTTCTGCATTAAATAGCGTGGCAACCTCCTATGGGATTCTATCGTTTGTTATAATAATGTAAATAACATAACCTGCCCCAGCCAGCTCCAACATGCATTCCCATGTAAATAACATCACTCCACCCCACTGTCCCATGAAAATAATTTCCCTCCCTTCAGCCCTAACATACAGTCCCAGTTAAATAACTACAACTCCCAGCATTGCTCTGCCTCTCCCCTCACTTACCTTTCCTCATGTAGCAGACATTACCACAGCTTCTTCCCAGGTCTTCTCCTCTTCACTGCCCTCCTCTCCTGCACTGGTCACATGATGATGATCATCGCAAGTCCTTTTCAGCTACTGGATTTAGAACTGATCACATGGACTGTGATGTCATCACAGGTCCTTCAGCTCTTGCAGGGCATTAGATTCAATTGTATTGCCGCCCTGAGGAGGGCAATACAGTTTTATCTAGCAGGCAGGCAGTACATTCGGGGCCTGGGACAAAACATCAGGGGCCCAGGCCCCGAATATTTTAACCTAGCACTGCCCCTGCTGCCAGGGTTCTGGTCTTTTGGACCTCAAGAACAGTGTTGCGGGGAGCTTTATCTTGCTGTAAATCCTTTCAGAAACTCCATTAATGATAATGAAGGCAGAGGTTTACAGTTGTCACTGAGAAAATGAGAAGAGCAGGGTGTAAAGCGAAATGTAATGATACTTTAATTTAGCGATTCAGTGCTGGTTTAACAGGATATTTTCCAGGTGACAGACTCTCACTAAGGCTGGGTCTACACATTCAGGTTTTTTAATGCAGTTTTTGAAGCTAGGGACAGATCCATAAACTGAAAACACGTATAAAGGAAAGATTGAGTCTTTAATTTAATCCACTCAAGGCTTTGGCTTTAGTGTATGCTGAACATGTCCATAGACATCTGTGGAACCAGCGTATGCCAACAGAGTGTCCATTTTGAATCTGGCTGGCTGGTATGCATCTGCATAGCTACTTTTAACTGTAATGACATTTTTAGTTGCCTCTGTTGTTCAGTCTAAAGGCATCCTTTAGAGAGGCATATTTCTTGTGTCAAGGCATTTCTATTTCATACTCTGTATCATCATGGTAGTGGTAAAAAAATATGAAAGTACATAACAGAGTTTTAGTAATAATTTGGATTGACAACCATATGAGACTTCGTGCACGTGGCGGTGCTTCACTTTTACTGCGGATTTAGCTGTCAATTCCACTCCTGCTATATATGAAGAAGGGGCAAAATACACAGTGAAAATACGTGGCATTACTGCGACATTCTAAGCAAGTTGCGCATTTAAAAATTTGCAGCTGCTCATTTTTCTGGATGGAATTTTTCCTATAATTATCCATACAATACACTGCAATACTTCAGTGTTTCACTGTATTATATTAGTTATTATGAAACTGACATGATGTCTACTAGGTCCTTCCAAAGGCAGGGTCTAATTGCTATCAGTACATGGCAGGCCTGTGGGTCGCTGTTAGGCCTCAGGGAGATGATGGGGTGAGAGAGGGCCATTAGAGCAGGGTGCCAGCCAGGGGCGTAACTACCAAAGCGGCAGACCATGCAACTGCTATGGGGTCCAGGGCATTTTTTCTGAAAATAACCTCTTTTCGTGTGAGGTGGTCTGGTATGGCAGATACATCGATGATCTGCTCCTAATATGGGGCGGCGTATGATCTGCCATACCAGCCTTCATTGCGCGAATAATAACCCATACAATTTAGAAACATAGAAACATAGAATGTGTCGGCAAATAAGAACCATTTGGCCCATCTAGTCTGCCCAATATACTAAGTACTATGGATAGCCCCTGGCCCTATCTTATATGAAGGATGGCCTTATGCCTATCCCATGCATGCTTAAACTCCTTCACTGTATTTGCAGCTACCACTTCTGCAGAAAGGCTATTCCATGCATCCACTACTCTCTCAGTAAAGTAATACTTCCTGATATTACTTTTAAACCTTTGCCCCGCTAATTTAAAACTATGTCCTCTTGTAGACGTTTTTCTTCTTTTAAATATTCTCTCCTCTTTTACCTTGTTGATTCCCTTTATGTATTTAAAAGTTTCTATCATATCCCCTCTGTCTCGTCTTTCTTCCAAGCTATACATGTTAAGGTCCTTTAATTTTTCCTGGTAAGTTTTATCCTGCAATCCATGTACCAGTTTTGTAGCTCTTCTCTGAACTCTCTCCAAAGTATCGATATCCTTCTGGAGATATGGTCTCCAGTACTGAGCACAATACTCCAAATGAGGTCTCACTAGTGCTCTGTAGAGCGGCATGAGCACCTCCCTCTTTCTACTAGTAATGCCTCTCCCTATACACCCAAGCATTCTGCTAGCATTTCCTGCTGCTCTATGACATTGTCTGCCTACCTTCAAGTCTTCTGAAATAGTGACCCCTAAATCCCTTTCCTCAGATACTGAGGTTAGGACTGTATCACTGATTTTATATTCTGCTCTTGGGTTTTTACGCCCCAGGTGCATTATTTTGCACTTATCCACATTAAATTTTAGTTGCCAGATTTTTGACCATTCCTCTAGTTTTCCTAAATCCTTTTCCATTTGGTGTATCCCTCCAGGAACATCAACCCTGTAACAAATCTTTGTGTCATCAGCAAAAAGACACACCTTACCATTGAGGCCTTCTGCAATTTCACTGATAAAGATATTAAACAATATGGGTCCCAGAACAGATCCCTGAGGTACCCCACTGGTAACAAGACCTTGGTCTGAATATACTCCATTGACTACAACCCTCTGTTGCCTGTCCCTCAGCCACTGCCTAATCCATTCAACAATATGGGAGTCCAAGCCCAAAGACTGCAATTTATTGATAAGCCTTCTGTGTGGGACAGTATCGAAAGCCTTACTGAAGTCTAGATAAGCGATGTCTACTGCACCTCCGCCATCTATTGTTTTAGTCACCCAATCAAAAAAATCAATAAGATTAGTTTGACATGATCTCCCTGAAGTAAACCCATGCTGTTTTTCATCTTTCAATCCATGGGATTTTCCACAATCCTCTCCTTAAGTATGGTTTCCATTGATTTCCCCACTATTGATGTCAGGCTTACTGGCCTATAGTTGCCCGATTCCTCCCTACTACCTTTCTTGTGAATGGGCACAACATTTGCTAATTTCCAATCTTCTGGGACGACTCCTGTTGCCAGTGATTGGTTAAATAAATCTGTTAATGGTTTTGCTAGTTCACCGCTGAGCTCTTTTAATAGCTTTGGGTGTATCCCATCAGGCCCCTGTGACTTATTTGTATTGATTTTGACAGCTGACTTAGAACCTCTTCCTCTGTAAAGACACATGCATCAAAAGATTCATTAGTCTTCTTTCCTAACTGAGGTCCTTTTCCTTCATTTTTCTTCGTAAAGACTGAACAGAAATATTCATTGAGGCAGTCAGCTAGTTCTTTATCTTCTTCCATATACCTTCCTTCTTTTGTTTTTAATTTTGTAATTCCTTGTTTTAGTTTCCTTTTTTCATTTATGTATCTGAAGAATGCCTTATCGCCTTTTTTCCCTGACTGAGCTAATTTCTCTTCTGCCTGTGCTTTAGAAGCTCTTATAACTTGTTTGGCCTCTCTTTGCCTAATCAAATTAGCCTGTCATCCTCGTTTTGTTTTTTTTATAATTCCTAAATGCTATCTTTTTGTTTTTGATGATTTTGGCCACTTCTGCTGAGTACCACAGTGGTCTTTTCCTTTTTTTGCTTTTTCTGACAAGCCTAATGCAATTTTCTGTTGCCTTCAATAGTGCCTCTTTTAAGTAGTCCCATTTCTCCTGGACTGTAATGAAACTGTTCCAATCTGATAGGGACTCGTATACCACTAATCTAATTTGAGAAAAGTCCGTTTTTCTAAAATCTAAAACTTTTGTTTTTGTGTGGTGTGACTCAGTCACTGTACTTATAGTAAACCACACTGACTGGTGATCACTAGATGCCAAGCTTTCCCTTACAGTAATATCATATACCAAATTCCCATTTGTGAATACTAAATCTAAAATGGCCTCCTTCCGGGTTGGCTCCTCAACTACTTGTTGTAGAGATAATCCCAGTAGGGAATTTAGAATATCTGTACTCCTGGCAGAACTAGCTATTTTTAAGGTTCACTCATTTAGTTGATTCATACAGTATCAATGTTTTGGATTTGAAATTGACGGGTTATCAGAATCAGACTATCTGTACAGAAACGTCCTGTAAAAAAGTGTCAGTGAATATAATAATAAAGGGACACTGACAGGCCCAATTAGCATATTGAGTTATATATATCACAGTACAGGTCATATAAAGTGTATTAGAATCATGTAAGTATCCCCCCTGTCCACCTTATAAATACGGAAATATAAAGTTTTATAACCTGCTTGTCCGGTCTCCAATCTGCCCAAGGGGCGGCGTTTCATCTGAAAATGCGCCCAGCCAGCCGCTCCCAACTGCCGTTCTGAAGCCCCGCCCAGCTCATCAATATTCACTTCGCTGGGCGGCGGCTACAACTCTCCAGGTCACGATCCTGCGCATGGGCAATCGAATCCTCCTGGCATCGTTCGTGTGTAATCTTCTGCGCCTGCGCCCCGCCGTGGTTAGATCGCGCCTGCGTACACACCCTGCCTGCGTCCCCGAGCTTCTGCCTCATGCGCATGCGCCACTGTTCGCATGCGCATGAGGCAGAGGCTCGGGGACGCAGGCAGGGTGTGTACGCAGGCGCGATCTAACCACGGCGGGGCGCAGGCGCAGAAGATTACACACGAACGATGCCAGGAGGATTAGATTGCCCATGCGCAGGATCGTGACCTGGAGAGTTGTAGCCGCCGCCCAGTGAAGTGAATATTGATGAGCTGGGCGGGGCTTCAGAACGGCAGTTGGGAGCTGCTGGCTGGGCGCATTTTCAGATGAAACGCCGCCCCTTGGGCAGATTGGAGACCGGACAAGCAGGTTATAAAACTTTATATTTCCGTATTTATAAGGTGGGCAGGGGGGATACTTACATGATTCTAATACACTTTATATGACCTGTACTGTGATATATATAACTCAATATGCTAATTGGGCATGTCAGTGTCCCTTTAAAAGCCAATAGCCATCACCCTGTTCACACTGAAAGCCATTCCAGTAGGAGAATTTATCCGGGCCCGTAGAAATTGCAGTACAAATGTCGCGTTTATAAGCGAATGCCAGTTAATTTGGACGCGCTTGTTCCAAAGGGGTTATCCAGAATGGATGTTATCTAGAGTGTTGGATATAGCGGCAAACAAATCTAGAACTGAATAACTGTTTCTAAAAGGACTAATACAATTAAAAATGATACAACAGATTCAGAACAACCTACACTTGTCCTTACATACAGCCGCCAACGAGCTATCAGGAAATGTCTTCCTATTTTGTATGAGGACAGTATTCTATATGACACCTTAAAAAGTGGATGCAGAATAGTATCAAGGCGACCCAGTACATTGGCTAGTGTTCTCTCCCCCTCACTTGTCACACGTACTTCAAATAAATCATCAAGGGCCTGGATAAAATATCTAGGTTTTACCAAATATGGAGGACACCCATGCAAAATGTGCAGATATGCGACACCAACAAGACATAATTCCGCACATACAGAAACATTCCCGATAAAAAGCTATATTAACTGCAATACTATGGGCATTATTTATGTCATTGAATGTACAATGTGTGATTTTGTGTATATAGGGAGTTCCAGCAGGAAATTTAAAACAAGACTGCTGGAACATGTTAATTACATTACTAACCCCTCAGCGACGGATACATCAAATGCAGCCAATTATTTCATAACAGTACATAGCCGTAGTCTAACTGGTTTCCGCACTTATGCGATTGAAAAAGTAGTTGTTCCTTTGAGAGGTGGTGATATGAAGAAGAAGGTTTTGCAGCGGGAGGCATATTGGATATTCAGACTGAATACCAGATATCCTCAGGGTCTCAATCTGAGGAAAGAATGGATGTATTTTTTTTAATACTGTTGTAATCCAACATGCATAAGCGAATAATAGCCATTATTTTGTTTCACCGATAGCTACATGAAGATGTCCTAGTAATTCAGATGTCTTTTTATTTTTATACCTATTTTTATCCCATTCACACTATGCAGTTTTTCAGGGCAAAAATATTTTAAGCTAGAGCCCTGATTCAGAACAAGTGCCGTAATAGAAGTAGATTATGCCCTGGAATTGTGCTGTTGTATTTTGTATCCTGTATTTTATACTTTGTTTCTTGTGGGATTTATATACACATATGCATTTTTTATGTTGTTCAATGCAGATCTCAGGTGTAGCACATGACAGTTTTGGAGTGCCCTGCCTCCTAGCGCTTAGTATCCCTCTGCAATTTAGGCATTGCCGGAAGCTTAAATGTCTCTGTCCAGTCTCTGTTCTGTCCAGAAGAAAACCACTCGGCGCATATTTGCCGAGTTTGCAGCCATACCTCCCCGGTCCTCATTATAGTTAATGGGTGCCGGACAGCGATGTTTAACCTTCCGGCAATGCTGGAATGTAGAGATATTCAGCAGGTTGTTTGTTCCCTGTCGGATACTAAGCTCTTTTGTGAAACTAGCCTAATAGATTGGTGCTAAGAGTTACCGTAACTATCTTCCCAGCACAACATACTATACAGAGTGGGAAGGGGTTAACAGGAACTTTTTTTCCAATTTTGATACAAAGAAAAACAGCACTAGTACCAAAATCATTGCATTGACAGCTCTGTGTTCGCCTGGACTTCAGAAGTGAACGATTTAAAGCTTCGTAGTTTCTGGTTGGCATGTGGTTAGAAAATGAACAGTAAGGTTAAACTCGAAAAATATATATATCGTGCAAAGTTCATTTATTTCAGTAATGCAACTTAAAAGGTGACACTAACATATGAGATAGACTCATTACATGCAAAGTGAGAAATTTCAAGCCTTTATTTGGTATAATTTGGATGATTAATGCTTACAGCTTATGAAACCCCAAAGTCACAATTTTGAGGTCCCTTTTGCTCAGGGGGTATGGATTAATTAGCTGACTAGAGTGCGACACTTTGAGCCTAGAATATTGAACCTTTTCACAACACTCAAATTTTGAGCTGCATTAATGCAATTCCTTTTAAGTTGCATTACTGAAATAAATGGACTTTTGCACGATATTCTAATTTTTAGAGTTTCACCTGTATATATTCTAAGAGAAAAGTAAAAAGGAAATTAGAAAATAATAAGGGGATATTAGGGCTCTTTCACACTTGCGTTATTGTCTTCCGGCATAGAGTTCCATCGTCGGGGCTCTATGCCGGAAGAATCCTGATCAGTTTTATCCTAATGCATTCTGAATGGAGAGAAATCCGTTCAGGATGCATCAGGATGTCTTCAGTTCCGGAACGGAACGTTTTTTGGCCGGAGAAAATACCGCAGCATGCTGCGCTTTTTGCTCCGGCCAAAAATCCTGAAGACTTGCCGCAAGGCCGGATCCGGAATGAATGCCCATTGAAAGGCATTGATCCGGATCCGGCCTTAAGCTAAACGTCGTTTCGGTGCATTGCCGGATCCGACGTTTAGCTTTTTTAGAGTGGTTACCATGGCTGCCGGGACGCTAAAGTCCTGGCAGCCATGGTAAAGTGTAGCGGAGAGCGGGGGAGCAGCACCATCCGTGCGGCTCCCAGGGCGCTCCAGAGTGACGTCAGGGCGCCTCAGGCGCATGGATGACGTGATCGCATGGCACATCATCCATGCGCATGGGGCGCTCTGACGTCATTCTGGAGCACCCCGGGAGCCGCGCAGACTGTAAGTATGCTGCTCCCCCGCTCCCCACTACTACTATGGCAACCAGGACTTTAATAGCGTCCTGGCTGCCATAGTAACACTGAAAGCATTTTGAAGACGGATCCGTCTTCAAATGCTTTCAGTACACTTGCGTTTTTCCGGATCCGGCGTGTAATTCCGGCAAGTGGAGTACACGCCGGATCCGGACAACGCAAGTGTGAAAGAGGCCTTAGCTGGACTATGTGATCCTTTTCTGCTGTCTTTCGTCTATGCTTCTATGTACATTTGATGCCCCTTTTACTTTTTGCTTTCTGTATAGCGATTAGAATCCTATAAATGATGCATCAGTAAAACAACCTAGCCATTCTTTACCATTACTCTGTACAAATCATTAGCTTAGTTATTTCATATTCTTCATCCCAGCAGCTAAATGCTTGGGTATAAAATATTCAGATATTCCTCTAACGTTCAGAAAGCCTGTGTCAGAACAAAATCACTCCATAGATCACTTTCCACCCACATGTGACCTCCCAGAAGTCCTAAACCTGACTCTCCCATCTCTCTATATCAATTTTTTGGTCTGGCTATCAATAAAATTCAACACAAATTTACCTGCCCGTATTTTTTTCGGCTAATAAGGATCCAGGCAGCTGCTCGAGCGCTGTTCTCTGATCCTTCTTCACTATGACTAAGTCTTTTCCAACATCTGTTCAGAAAGAGATTCACTGGCATTGTTAGCAGCATAACCGAATTTCTAAAATGCCAGTCTGAAAGTTAATGTAAAGCAGCTGCAGACGGAGTGTGTCATGCTGAAATGTGTTCTCTTTGTGATGGTTATTTTTTCTTGTTTGTGATATAATGTACTATTACATTGCCCATCAGGGGCCAACGAGAAATTAGTTTTTACTTTAAGCAACCACTACAAGAAAAACTGTAACAAAACTTGCATGTGTGATTCCAACCTAACCCAGGTAAAGGCCCCTTTCAGACGAGCGAGTTTTCCGCGCGGGTGGATTGCGTGACGTGAACGCATAGCTGTAACGGATCTCCTGGCACCCCGACAGGGTACCTCCATCGAATGACGCTCTTAGTGCTTCCGAGGACTCCAAGCACTCCACTTGACACCGTAAGCACTGCAGACCCCCCAAACCGCAGAAGCTTGGTTGAGGTCTCACCGTCTCCTACCCACCCTGGACCTACGACAAGGCTCCAGTGGGTGAACCTCTCCTAAATCCAGAGAGCAGGAACAGCTCTTACAAGAGCAAATAGTATAGCCAGGGGAGTATAGCAAATATTCAGCGTATAGCAATCCCCATTGTCGATCAGTTACCCAAACACCAGCCTCAACATGATGAAGGGTAAAAACAGGAACACTTTATTGAACACACAGCATTGACTTATATACACATGAAATACTGAGGACATGACATAGCAGCCAATCCTGTACAGTTTAAACACAAAACTAACCCTATTCAACAGACACACTGGCATTGTCTGTGACGCAATTAACAAACACACTGGCATTGTCTGTGACGCAATTAACAAACACACTGGCATTGTCTTTGACGCAATCAACAAAATACAATTACCAACATAATGGGCTAACTTAATCACTTACAGACAGAAACCACAAATTTTTCCAAAAATACAGAAAACACCTCAAAACCCCACATATCCCCATATTGTATACATTCATGGATAGCTCTGATCTGGGTGAACAACATATCCAAAAATCACCCAGATCCAAGCAGGGGTTCCTGAATTCCATGGAAGTCACATTTGGCCGGCCGCAAGCATGGCTTTCCTGCCCAAAACAGTTCCACAGATTTAAGCTGTGCACCGGTCTGTCTTCTCCTTCAACGTTAGTATGGGCCATAATCCTGAGGCAAGAGGCTGGTAGCCAGGCTTCTCCACCACCCAGTGGCGAGGTTGGTATCGTCACAATAGCACCCGCACTGAATCCTGACCCATTGACTTTCCCGCATCAGTTCTGCGTTGCGTGAAAATCGCAGCATGTTTTATATTCTGGGTTTTTCACGCAGCCCTGGCCCCACAGAAGTCAATAGGGCTTCAGGGAAAAACGCATTGCATCCGGATGTAAGTGCGGATGCAATCCGTTTTTCACCGATGGTTGCTAAGAGATGTTGTTTGTAAACCTTCAGTTTTTTATCACGCACGTGAAAAACGCATCAAAACGCATTGCACCCACGTGAAAAAACTGAACTAAACGCAATCGCAGACAAAACTGACTGAACTTGCTTGCAAAATGGTGTGAGTTTCAATAAACGCATCCGGACCTAATATGTCACGCTCGTGTGAAAGGGGCCAAAGTAATATATTACAACTCGAATACAGATAAAATTTGCACTGTAGGATCTGTTGTACCTTCCAGGGTGCCACCAAGCTTCCGTGCCAAGGAATCAAACTAAAAATTCTGCTATAACGCTAGTGTGCCCTAACAAGGTCAAGTCCTGCTGGGGAGCATGGAACTTAAGTGGTATAAAACGTTCATAAATCAGCCGCAATTGAGGTAACATCAAAACGACAGCCCCTTAATTCACGCCATGCTATGAGCTGACTAGAGATCAACTTTACTAAGGCCTCTTTCACACTTGCGTTGTCCGGATCCGGCGTGTACTCCACTTGCCGGAATTACACCCCAGATCCGGAAAAACGCAAGTGAACTGAAAGCATTTGAAGACGGATCCGTCTTCAAAATGCGTTCAGTGTTACTATGGCAGCCAGGACGCTATTAAAGTCCTGGTTGCCATAGTAGTAGTGGGGAGCAGGGGAGCAGTATCGTTACAGGCCGTGCGGCTCCCGGGGCGCTCCAGAATGACGTCAGAGCGCCCCATGCGCATGGATGACGTGCCATGCGATCACGTCATCCATGCGCGTGGGGCGCCCTGACGTCACTCTGGAGCGCCCCGGGAGCCGCACGGACTGTAAGTATACCGCTCCCCCGCTCCCCACTACACTTTACCATGGCTGCCAGGACTTTAGCGTCCCGGCAGCCATGGTAACCATTCAGAAAAAGCTAAACGTCGGATCCGGCAATGCGCCGAAACGACGTTTAGCTTAAGGCCGGATCCGGATTAATGCCTTTCAATGAGCATTAATTCCGGATCCGGCCTTGCGGCAAGTCTTCAGGATTTTTGGCCGGAGCAAAAAGCGCAGCATGCTGCGGTATTTTCTCCGGCCAAAAAACGTTCCGGTCCTGAACTGAAGACATCCTGATGCATCCTGAACGGATTTCTCTCCATTCAGAATGCATTAGGATAAAACTGATCAGGATTCTTCCGGCATAGAGCCCCGACGACGGAACTCTATGCCGGAAGAAAAGAACGCAGGTGTGAAAGAGCCCTAAGACAAGTAGGTTTTTATTTGTTATTAAAAAAAGAACTTTCCCCATTAGAATATGTTGTGTTTGGAATCTTCATCCAAAGTTAATTTACCAGCAAACACAAAGCAATAAAAAGCTTAAACTATAGATCTATAAAACAGCATATGCATTTTAAAATTCATTTATTGGAGCAGAATTATGGGCACATTGTATTGTGCCCAGTTGCAAACAGACTTCTAAACAGCAGCTCTAAGCCATGAGTCTATGCCAATTTTGGTTTCTATGTGAACCGCAGGATCCCTTGGAACTAAACATTGTATTATTCACTAAAAAGCACAATTTAAACCTCATAATATATGCTTTCCCATGCCAACAAAAGGCACAGTTGTCCAAAATATCACTTTATCAGATCACTGGGTAATAGCAACATATTATGATAACCACTTTGCTGGAAGAAAACGCACCATAAACGCAGGAATGTTGTTGCAAAAACCGCATGTGTATTCTGGTGCGTTTTTTTGCCTTACCAAAAATGCAGCACAGCCGAGATGTGTGGCAGCACCCTTAGGCCTCTTTCACACAGGCTTCCCGGATTTGCTCCGGATGCGTCGCGTATGCATTGCGGGAAACCCACGCGAGTAGGCACGCAATGGCAGTCAGTGTGGTACCCAGACCCAAACCCGGACTTCTTCACTGAAATTCGGGTTTGGGTTAGGTGTTCTATTCATTTTTATTATTTTCGCTTATAACATGGTTAAAAAGGAAAATAATAGCATGTTTAATACTTACTAAAATGTTGCTTGAGGGGTTAAAAAAATAAAATAAAAATTAACTCTCCTCATCTTCTTCTTTCAGAACCTGCAAAAGGACCTTTGATGACGTAATCACGCTCACCACGTCAGCGCAGGTCCTGCTGAATGAAGATAGAAGGATCTTCTATGTTCATTCAGCAGGACCTGCACTGACGTCACCTGGTGGGCGCGATTACGTCATCAAAGGTCCTTTTGCAGGTCCAGAAAGAAGAAGGGGCCTGCGTTGCGTGAAAAATGCAGAACATGCTGCGATTTTCACGCAACGCACAAGTGATGCGTGAAAATCACCACTCATCTGCACAGCCCCATTGAAGTGAATGGGTCCGGATTCAGTGCGGATGCAATGCGTTCACCTCACGCGTTGCACCCGCGCGGAATTCTCGCCCTGTGTGAATGGGGCCTTAGGCAAAACATATAATTTCCTCCAGCCGCTAATTCTTGCCTGTTCTACCCCAGCTCTATCTACTTTTGCGCTTTCACTGTCCTTGGATCATCATGGTTCATGTACAGAGGTTGTATCTAAACTGAAGGAAGGTGATACATGTAAAGCTAAAACAGGCACCATCTCATACTATGCAGAATGTACACATTTCTGACATCACTATGCATGGGAGCATTAGAAGATTCATTATGAGGGTGAATATTTATTGAACAAACTACCTTAAGATGTAGCATGAAAAATGAAGAAAAGCTGTATTTTTTACCATTACTGACCATTTTTCCACTGAATAAGATGTAAAAAATGAATTGATATTCACCTCATAGATAAAAAAAAGGATATAAGTATATTTTGGAATAGACTGAGAAACAAAAATCACCTTCACACGTAGTTTTTTTTTCTGACATTTTTCTGCACTTTTGTGTTTTTTGAAGCATTGTTTGCTGTATAACAGTCAGCTTGAGAAGTTGGCTGAAGGTCTATGTGATATATGAATCACAGGACACACAAGCAAGTTTTTTGCTGCTGGTGCTTTTGGTCATTAGGTGGCGTTTTTTGTCTTTCTTCCTGCATGATGGGGCTTTTTCCATTTTTGCAGGTGTTTTGACATCACCTTTATAGAGGAAAATCACCTTGAAGAAAACACTAGTGGTAAGAAACAATGGGGGTCATTTATTATGACCACCTATAGCAGAAACTGAGTTAAAAAAAAGTTGCACGCCTGCACATATTTTGCGTCTTTTGAATGCCCATGTACCTAACTTTAGACGCACGTGGCATTTGTACACCACCCTCACTATTTGTGGCAGGGTGGCGGTGTGGTGTGGGTGGGGCCATTGGCCTGGTACATCATTTGTGCCAGTTTCCTGGTGTAAATGACTTTTCAAATCTCCTCCATCTAGGGACTGGAGTCTATTTCAATCTAGGCGCACAGACTGACGGACGATTTGCCTAATTTCTGAAAAGGCCTGTACCTCGTTATAAACACGTTTGCCGACAACACAAAGATTATCAAAGACCAGCATAAAACGACGGTCTTCAATAAATGACCACCACTGTGTGCAAATATACCAAGAAATATGCTACAAAACTGCAAAAAAAAAAAAAAAAGCGGCAGCGCTTAAGTTTGCCTTTTTTTCTGTCTGTTATGATCCTTTGAATTTAGCAATGCAAAAGATAAAATTTTGCTCTGGCTATGAAGGCCAAAAACACTGGCCATGAAAGGGTTAATGTGTGTGTATACCGTATATGTGCCAAGGATACTGTAAACCCATCACAAGGGAGCACAAGTAGGTACTATTAGGTACCTGATACCTGGATTCAAAAGACTAGAAGCAGAAACGAGGAAATTCCTCTTAAAAAAATATGAAGACTTCCAATATATCCAGCATCCTTAAAAGTCAATTCTCAGTGGCCATCCGATAATATAGGATCTGAAAGTATGGCATAAATCAAGTCCCCCCCCCATACTTTTATTGTGAATAATATTATTTTAATTTCTATGTGTCATGCCAGTATAATACAGAATGATAATAGAGAGACTCTCTTGGTTTGTATTCTTTATTGACGCTATATAACATACTCAAAGTAATATTATTCAGATTGGAATCATGAATATATCTAATCCTTAGAATATATACTTAGGTGTATATCTGCAAAAAAAAAATGAGTCACTAGAAATATAGGAAAGTTGATTTAACTTGGCATATATTTAGCAGTTTTACTTGACCTATTTTTAAAAAAAGACTCCAAAATTGAATGCTGTCTTGGGTGACAGCAAAAACTGGATTTAAAGAACTTGCTTAGTCTCACATATAATGACAACCTTAAAGGAGGTATTCCAGCACAATAAGAAAACTTGGGCATGTCCTGCAAATGGCAGAAACTTAATGGAGCTCATACTCACCTTGCCGATTCCTCGCCACTGCTGTTCCAAGGGGTGCTCTCGTCCCCACTGCGCTCCACTTCCCGTACCTCTCCTCAACATGGCTGGTAATGGTGGAGAATGCCAATCACCGGCTGAGGCCAGTCATTTGTATTTGGCTGAGTAACAGTGCCAATCATATGCTGCCATGTCAAGAACAGGAGCAGGAAGTGGAGGGCAGGGGGAACCTAAGCAATGGAAAACCCCTGGTTTATGTGACCTACTGTATAGCACACGCATGGATTGCATGCATATATGTCTACAACTCCAAGAGAAAATGAAAATTGACTGGCTTGGACCCTTCATACGTATCAGTATTTTTCATTCTTTTGAGGCTAAAACCAAGAGAAGATTCTAAATGCAGAAAAAATTATAATGGGAATATTTCTACGTCTCTTTCTTGAATACACATACAATCTTGACCTAAAAAAAGAAAAGTATTACTTATCAAATACTGAAGTGTCAATGAGGCCTAAGTAACATTCTTCCATCTTCTTTTCATGCATGGGGAAACATCCTCTTATTTTCAGTGCAATACAGCCCCAGAATGTTACTGAAATGTTATGACCCTTGGGCATGTAGTCATATGAAATCCAATTCATGACCTATTTTCTACATATTGTGATCATATTGGAACATAATCCTAAAGTAATGACATGAGCAAACTGACCAAGAAAATCACCCCGGGTGGAAAACTTCAGACTTCCACAGTTTCACGATTTATAGAGCTGTCACTAGTTAGTAAAGTAGGACGTCTTTTATTTACTTGACATCTGAAGAAAAAAGATTGATATTAATAATGTGGCCTCAGTTCTGGCAGCTGCACTTGAATAAGCTTTAAGCATTTTGATGTTCTTTACTTCTCTCCCAGGAAATAAGGAATTTAACTGATTTATATGGATATTTATTAGCCTAGAAATAAAAATGTCTCATGCACTGGAAGAACATTAGAGCTCGGCATATAAAAGAACTAGACATCAGGTTGAGTGACTTTAACACGATTATGGATCTTTTTGCTGAGTTTTGCCATTATTATGCTACCAATATTCTTTAATTGCAGGGGTTATCTCATGAATTTAAAACTCTTTTTGAGGGGGCACTCACGCGGCCATAAGTGATTTCCGGTCCACAAACCGCAGATCCGAAAAACACGGATACTGCCTGTGTGCACTCTGCATCACCAGTTGACGCAGTATAGAGGAACTTAAACAGTTCAGTATTTTATTCACACATAAGTAAAGTGACAACAAAAAGTCAGTTTCAAAGAAAAAACAGTCAACTTGAGTCTGGTGTTTGTTCACACCTGGCAGCAACACTTATGTCCTTGGGAGAAATAGAAGTCCACGTGCTTTCATCCAAACAAGAAAGCAGTCCTTAATCCCAGCCCAAACTTTCAGGCCCCAACACAGAGACTGGCAAAGCTCCACTGTCAGATAGAGGATAATCCACACCAGCTGAGACTGCTGGCTGGGTTTCTTATCCCAAACCAAAACCTGGCCTGGAACATGGGGAACAGCCACCCACCCTGCACTTTGGCTGCTCCCAGTAAGAGCCGGCCAGGATCGGCTTTACAGCCACACTAAATAACCAATAGTGTCAGTCAGCACTACCTCACCGAGGAACCTTGGTGACACATATCTTCCTTCAATGACTGCCCCTTGCGCTTTCCTACAACATATATATATATATATATATAGTTCAAGAAAAATGGCGGCACTGGTGTTTTAAAATACAGAGAATAGGGTGCACGTCCCAAGGGGAATAGGCTTCTTACCCCAATGTATAAATCCGGAAAAACGAGCGGCACTCCGATAGATGAAAAAATAAGTGAACCTTTATTCACCCAGGTGGTGCAACGTTTCGGCTCTACTCTTGAGCCTTTTTCAAGCATGAATACAACTCAAATCACAGCAATAAATACAGGTGAATCAATTAGCATGTGAATCATGTGATCACACTCCACCCAGTGGGTGTGACCAAATCGTGACAATATTAAACTGAGACAATGTGAATACATATTATCAACATATGAAAAAAGTGCAAATCAGAAGAAAAACATAAATGGAAGAGACATGAATCATACATGTCATACATATTATAACTCTGGTGAACAGAAGGATGTCGATCAGAAACACAAAAACCGATCGATCAATGTGCTGAAACATATTCTAACTTACAGGGGGGGGGGGCAAAAAGGAGGGGTGATCCAGCAAGCATACCTAAAGCACAAGGAGAATCGTATCCTGCCGTTTACTCAGCGTTGTTTACTTCCCTTTGCGCAGGCTCAGCAAAGCACCAGTCAGGGAAGTGGGTGGAAGGGAGCGTCCGGCGTCATCAAACCTCGTCGATGCACGGTCGTCACTCCAGTATCATCTTACACAGCCTAGACGCTCCTCCCTAGGCGCATGCTCAGATGAAAAAAACATATTCTCGGCGCCATCTTACTCTCTGGAGGGACGCCCTTATTTCAAGCTGTTCAGTGTAAAGCATCCAACCCACATTAAATCGGATATGCCGAACTCAGAAAGGCAGGGAGCTCCCTCAGAAACAGGGCGTCCACATGCACTCCCCAGGCGAAAACCTACCATACCCACGGTAACCGCGGTTTGTGCAGAAATATCACCGAGGCCACTGAGCTGTCGTCTCATCCGAGAGGGATCTCCTCTTGTGGGTACACAGATGCCACTGAATAAAAAATTGTGTCACCTAGGCTGTTGTGCCATAATCAACCCATCCCACGGTGCTGGCCAGACCAGTCAAAATGAAGCATGTGCATAATCACAATAAAAAAAGAAAAAATCAGAATGGGAAACAAAAGCATATAAAACGGCCCTCTCTTGTACGGTATGTTGCGACCACTCTATCCAGACTTGCCATTCCTCCTGAAGTTCAGTGTATGTGATCTCTACGAAAAAAAGGGAAATAAAATTATTATTGATGCAAGAAATTGAAAAAGTTGAGTTGTATAACTCCCCTAGTGTATACAAGAGACACCGAGTTACACCCAGCCTAACCCTGGAGGCAAGCCACCCTCACAAAACATCCCCAAAATTATATTCTACATTTAACATGAGGTTTCAAACGCCCCAGCCTGTGGATCCAGTTAAGTTCTCTGCGTTTCAGTATCCTTGACCTGTCTCCACCTCGTCTGGGTTGAGGTATATGGTCTACTATCCAACACCTGAGGTTGCATTCCCCGTGTTTGACCTCTGCAAAATGCTTGGATACCGGTCCATACGTTTTTTCCGGATGCTCAAGCGATGGTTGTTGAGGCGGGTCCTAAACTCAGTCGTTGTCTCTCCTACATATAATAAATTACATGGGCAGGATAATATGTAGACGACATAGCTGGAATCACAGGTTAAATGGAAAGAGATTCCAAAAGATTCACCAGTACCAGGATGTATGAAATTCCTCCCCTTACACATATACTTGCAATTAATGCAATTAAGGCAGGGAAAGCAGCCCAAGCCTAACTGTGTTAATGTGGTTTGTCTCAGAGGCCCTTTAGAGCCAATGTCGGCTTTAACCAATTGATCTTTCAAATTTCTGGATCGGCGGTAGGAAAGAAGAGGAGGGCTTTGAAATTCAGGAGGAATGGCAAGTCTGGATAGAGTGGTAGCAACATACCGTACAAGAGAGGGCCGTTTTATATGCTTTTGTTTCCCATTCTGATTTTTTCTTTTTTTATTGTGATTATGCACATGCTTCATTTTGACTGGTCTGGCCAGCACCGTGGGATGGGTTGATTATGGCACAACAGCCTAGGTGGCACAATTTTTTATTCAGTGGCATCTGTGTACCCACAAGAGGAGATCCCTCTCGGATGAGACGACAGCTCAGTGGCCTCGGTGATATCTCTGCACAAACCGCGGTTACCGTGGGTATGGTAGGTTTTCGCCTGGGGAGTGCATGTGGACGCCCTGTTTCTGAGGGAGCTCCCTGCCTTTCTGAGTTCGGCATATCCGATTTAATGTGGGTTGGATGCTTTACACTGAACAGCTTGAAATAAGGGCGTCCCTCCAGAGAGTAAGATGGCGCCAAGAATATGTTTTTTTTATCTGAGCATGCGCCTAGGGAGGAGCGTCTAGGCTGTGTAAGATGATACTGGAGTGACGACCGTGCGTCGACGAGGTTTGATGACGCCGGACGCTCCCTTCCACCCACTTCCCTGACTGGTGCTTTGCTGAGCCTGCGCAAAGGGAAGTAAACAACGCTGAGTAAACGGCAGGATACGATTCTCCTTGTGCTTTAGGTATGCTTGCTGGATCACCCCTCCTTTTTGCCCCCCCCCCTCCCCCCTGTAAGTTAGAATATGTTTCAGCACATTGATCGATCGGTTTTTGTGTTTCTGATCGACATCCTTCTGTTCACCAGAGTTATAATATGTATGACATGTATGATTCATGTCTCTTCCATTTATGTTTTTCTTCTGATTTGCACTTTTTTCATATGTTGATAATATGTATTCACATTGTCTCAGTTTAATATTGTCACGATTTGGTCACACCCACTGGGTGGAGTGTGATCACATGATTCACATGCTAATTGATTCACCTGTATTTATTGCTGTGATTTGAGTTGTATTCATGCTTGAAAAAGGCTCAAGAGTAGAGCCGAAACGTTGCACCACCTGGGTGAATAAAGGTTCACTTATTTTTTCATCTATCGAAGTGCCGCTCGTTTTTCCGGATTTATATACATATATATATATATATATATATATAATCAAGAGAACAGGACTGCACTCCAAGTTGTGATGAAAAATCAAAGCAGTTTTATTCACCCATATTATGGCAAAACTTGCGACGTTTCAGCTCTTGCGAGCCTTTCTTGAGAAAGGCTCGCAAGAGCTGAAACGTCGCAAGTTTTGCCAAAATATGGGTGAATAAAACTGCTTTGATTTTTCATCACAACTTGGAGTGCAGTCCTGTTCTCTTGATTATACTATTGGGGATTGCCGTTACCCCTTTTGGATATTGCACCCACTTTCCAGGCTGATGCTCCCGTTGGACTTTCTTCTTCTATATATATATATATATATATATATAAAACCAAAAATCGGACTGCACTCCAGATGGATCTTCAGTAAAACAGTGTGTATTTTTTTCACCCATATGGTGGCAAAAAAATATATTTTGCCACCATATGGGAGAATAAATACACACTGTTTTACTGAAGATCCATCTGGAGTGCAGTCCGATTTTTTGTTCCATATAAGTGAGTAAGCACCAGTTACCATATTTGGACATTGCACCCATCTTTTCCATTTATACCATTTTGGGTGGTGCTGCCAGTAGTTATATATATATATATAATACTGAGGGGAGGGTAAGGGAGCAGGGAAGCTACTGAGCATGTTAGTCCACCTCTGAATGCAGGAGATGGAGGATCAGACATTTAAACAGCAGGGGGTTCTACCATAGAAGAATATGTAAGGTACTGTACATTAAAATAGCTAGCTATTTTTATTGCATATATATTGCGATAATATTTCATTTTATGTCCTGTGTATTGCATAGTAATACATTCCATCAGACAAGCCCTCCAAAGTGAATTAGTATCTATTTGCCATTTTGTTTGATGGACATTAAAGTGGACTACACATTTCTGTCTGCATTTTGGTCAAACTCTTTTTGTTAGAAGGATTCTCTAAAGATAAGTTATTCACATGTTGTTCTGTTGAAAGAACCACATGTGATCGGTTATACTCTGTAGGAGAACCCAGCAGCACATGTTGCCCTGCTGGATCACTGTAGGAGAAATTAAATTAATCACACAGTTCCCTATACATGGGATAGGTCAGGGCCGGGTCCAAGTTCATCTGGGCCCTTGGGGCGATAAAGACACAGTAGGCCCCCTTGTGGTACTTTGTCGGGTCATATTGTATGGAGGGGGCACTGGGGGACATTATACTATATGGAGGTCACTGGGGGTCATTATAATCTGTGAGGGGGCTACAGGGGGTCATTATACTGTATGGGGTGCTACTGGGGTCATTATATTGAATGGAGGGCACTGGGGGTCATTATACTGTATGGGGGGCCACTAGGGGTCATTATACTGTTTTAGGGGCCCTCACACAGTATAATGACTACCAGTGGCCCCCTCACACAGTATAATGACTCCCCCAATAGCCCCCTGACACAGTATAATGACCCCCCCAGTGGCCCCCCCCCCCCCCACATTATGTCACCCTATAAAGCGGCCAGCCCCTTCATGTCACCCTATAAAGTTGCTGGCTCCTCCACATAACCATACAGAGAGGACAAAAGGCGGCATACATGTGTGGTATTTTTGAAGCAAAGATTTGCAGTTTTCGGGGTCACCTGTGGGCTCAGTAGGGTCTTCATGTGTTTCAACTGCATACTGCCGGTTCAGTTCGCTCTGGACTTCTTTCATCAGTGCAGTGACGTCTTTTTCTCTTTCCGCTAACAGTGTCCTTTAGACTCTAGCAGTTGCCTAGGTAACATACAGTACAGACCAAAAGTTTGGACACACCTTCTCATTTAAAGAGTTTTCTTTATTTTCATGACTATGAAAATTGTAGATTCACACTGAAGGCATCAAAACTATGAATTAACACATGTGGAATTATATACATAACAAAAAAGTGTGAAACAACTGAAAATATGTCATATTCTAGGTTCTTCAAAGTAGCCACCTTTTGCTTTGATTACTGCTTTGCACACTCTTGGCATTCTCTTGATGAGCTTCAAGAGGTAGTCACCTGAAATGGTCTTCCAACAGTCTTGAAGGAGTTCCCAGAGATGCTTAGCACTTGTTGGCCCTTTTGTCTTCACTCTGCGGTCCAGCTCACCACAAACCATCTCGATTGGGTTCAGGTCCGGTGACTGTGGAGGCCAGGTCATCTGGCGCAGCACCCCATCACTCTCCTTCATGGTCAAATAGCCCTTACACAGCCTGGAGGTGTGTTTGGGGTCATTGTCCTGTTGAAAAATAAATGATCATCCAACTAAACGCAAACTGGATGGAATAGCATACTGCTGCAAGATGCTGTGGTAGCCATGCTGGTTCAGTATGCCTTCAATTTTGAATAGATCCCCAACAGTGTCACTAGCAAAGCACCCCCACACCATCACACCTCCTCCTCCATGCTTCACGGTGGGAACCAGGCATGTAGAGTCCATCCGTTCACCTTTTCTGCGTCGCACAAAGACACGGTGGTTGGAACCAAAGATCTCAAATTTGGACTCATCAGACCAAAGCACAGATTTCCACTGGTTTAATGTCCATTCCTTGTGTTCTTTAGCCCAAACAAGTCTCTTCTGCTTGTTGCCTGTCCTTAGCAGTGGTTTCCTAGCAGATATTCTACCATGAAGGCCTGATTCACACAGTCTCTTCTTAACAGTTGTTCTAGAGATGTGTCTGCTGCTAGAACTCTGTGTGGCATTGACCTGGTCTCTAATCTGAGCTGCTGTTAACCTGCGATTTCTGAGGCTGGTGACTCGGATGAACTTATCCTCCGCAGCAGAGGTGACTTTTGGTCTTCCTTTCCTGGGGCGGTCCGCATGTGAGCCAGTTTCTTTGTAGCGCTTGATGGTTTTTGTGACTGCACTTGGGGACACTTTCAAAGTTTTCCCAATTTTTCGGACTGACTAACCTTCATTTCTTAAAGTAATGATGACCACTCGTTTTTCTTTACTTAGCTGCTTTTTTCTTGCCATAATACAAATTCTAACAGTCTATTCAGTAGGACTATCAGCTGTGTATCCACCTGACTTCTCCACAACGCAACTGATGGTCCCAACCCCATTTATAAGGCAAGAAATCCCACTTATTAAACCTGACAGGGCACACCTGTGAAGTAAAAACCATTTTAGGTGACTACCTCTTGAAGCTCATCAAGAGAATGCCAAGAGTGTGCAAAGCAGTAATCAAAGCAAAAGGTGGCTACTTTGAAGAACCTAGAATATGACATATTTTCAGTTTCACACTTTTTTGTTATGTATATAATTCCACGTGTGTTAATTCATAGTTTTGATGCCTTCAGTGTGAATCTACAATTTTCATAGTCATGAAAATAAAGAAAACTCTTTGAATGAGAAGGTGTGTCCAAACTTTTGGTCTGTAGTGTACATGTAGAACTCGTCCAGAGGCAACGTCATACGTAATGAGATGCGCACAGCATTTCCCGCTGTCTTTGACAAGGGCAGAGAAGGCGACTTAGGACTTCCCTACTTTATGTGTATTGGCTGTGACAGGAAGTAAATACGCCCTCAGTGCATATGATGCGTGCAAAAGGTGGGGCCTAACCTGGCCCTGCATAATTTCATCAGACAGGTGGAAGATGGACGCCATGAAATCTGCTGGGAGAACGATAATGAGGAGCCCGAGCATCAGCCTACACCCGTGGCACCAGAGGAGGGGGGAAGAGAGTCTGTGATATACTGTGTGATACCAGAGTGGGCCCCATCAGGAACAGTGGGCCCCGACACTTGCCAGGGTATGACGGGTGCTGGTGCCGGCCCTGAGATAGGTTATAAATTTTGAATTGCTGGGACCAACAGCTGAGACCTTCTATGATCCCAAGAACAGAGGCCTCTAAGTTCCCCCCCCCCCCCCCCCCCCCCATTGGAATGGAGTGCAGAGTGCATGATGCTCCATTCCATTCTGTGGAACTAATGGAGTCCCGTCTATGTCAGTCCCATAGTAGTGAAAGGAGTGGTAAACCAACATGTGCACTAGTCCATTCAGAAAGGGCGCTTGGGATCCCTATTTTTCAGGACTGCTAGAGGTCCGAGTCATCAGACCCCCAGCTTTCACAAATCAGTTTTCATGGACACAGTTCTATATGCATCTTCAATGCATAAAGAAAACTTCCCCATTTGAAAATTGTTACAGATGTGCCTATTACACTACATTATTCAGAGAAAAAAGTGTAGGTCCTTACATCACCCTCTCAACATCCGCCATACATACAGTATATAGTGGATATTGGGACTTTAAAAATGGTGCCTACTCAGGAGCTGAGCTGGCACCACAGCCAGCAGGTTTTCTACAGCAGAGTTCATGATTGAAGACAACTACAATCACAGACTTTTAACCTCTCAGATGCCTTGGTCAATTCCGAATATGGTATCAATCTGAGCAGTCATTTGTTGTGACCGAACAACATTCTGAAGGCTCCAAGGCTTGCCATAGCAAAGTTCCTATGAAGCCCTGTGGCCTTAATCTGTCAGCAGATTTGTACCTATGAAACTGGCTAACGTGTTGCATGTGCACTAGGTAGCTGAAGCAACTGTGTTGACTCCTTGTTCATATCTTCCTGCATGGCTGAGAAAAATATTTTAATATATGCAAATGAGGCCCTAGGAGCAATGGGGGTGTTGCGTTTAGCCCTAGAGGCTCTGCTCTCTCTGAAACTCCCACGCCCTCTGAACTTTGATTGACAGGACCAGGCAGTGAAAACATCATCATGCCTCGCCTTGTCAATCAAAGTGGAGAGGGCTTGGTAGTTGCAGAGAAAGCAGAGCCTCTAGGAGTAATGGCAAAGCCTCTATTGCTCCTAGGGGCTCATTTGCATATATTAAACTATCATTTTTCTCAGCAATGCGGACACATGAACATGGGACCAACACAGATGCCTTCAGCTGCCAAACGCACATGCAACAGGTCAGCCAGTTTCATAGGTAAAAGTCTGCTTATAGATGCCCTTTACATAACCTTCTAATACTGTATATTCTTCAGAGAAGACTGTACACCTCGCACATAAGGGCCAAAAAACATGTGCTCCGGTACATGCCCCAAAATATAACACCAAAGAATAGCAACAACCGAAGATATACAAATGAATAAATCTTTATTATCACATGATTTTAAAAACAAATAATAGTAAATTGCAGCACATAGTATTTTTCTTTGCCGTAAAGTTATGTTTTAATTGTATTTCATTATATGATCATCATGATCCAGTGCAATTACAAGATGTATAGGACAGTCAAATCAATGTGGCGACCGGATGTTTCGGCCTGTCAGGGCCTTCTTCATCGGTCTATAATCTGTGGCTGGTTTCCTGTAGTAGATGGAGCTGGATACCAGCGCCATCTACTACAGGAAGCCAGCATAAAAATAACTTTACGGCAAAGAAAAATACTGTGTGCTGCAATTTTCTATTATTTGATTACGACCAGTAAGTCCTTGCTGGCACCAGCAATAACTGTGTGCGGTACTCCAAATTTAACAGATGATTTTAAAAACACACATAAAAAATAACAATCTCAGGTGGTCATGGAAAACATGGGGCAAAATGCCCCAGCTAGTCACATGGGTCAACACTTATAAAGGTATTCCATTCTTAGTAGACAGCATGTATACAGGAACAATGCACATAGTTTTATATAGTAAAGTGCTTGTGCAAGTAAAGATATACTCATAACATGTCCCTATAGCAGCCACATCAATCATAGTACAACAATATTATAGCATCATACCAGACACGTGTCCTGCGCTCCGACGCGCTTTTCGCTCAATGCTTCATCAGGGGGTGACGCGTTTCGCTCATTGCTTCATCAGGGGGTGAATAATAATACTCAGCCAGTCTCCACATATATATACTTATCTGCACCCAATAATTTCAAACACCTGATTAGGCTCACCTCATTACACTCTCCCATGGCGATTTCCTCAGTGTGGCATCCACCACCCGGAAGTACACAACCGGAAGTGACATGTTGCATTCCATCCTGGAACACACATACCACCCAAGCCTATACACTTGTGGCCACAAAATCATCCTCACCCGTTCTCATAATGTTTATTAGTACATCCGGGCAATATATCCATGTGTATACATGTAGAAACCGACAAAGCCCTTCTATCTATATTGACAGTATCGGAGATAGCCAGTCCCACTAAAATTTATCATATCCGGGTCCGCCCACATGCGTTTCACCCTGGAATACATCTTGCACTCTATCCCAAGTCATGAGATGTGCAGCGTGATAATCATACTTAAATCCGCCCCCAAGCGTTCCACAGTGGCACCTATTTCCTATTCTCTCCCAGATCGATGAAAAATCCTGTGTGATCACCTGCAATTTCAGTACATCATTTTATTTATTCATACTGCAACAATAGTGTCATGCATCATGATTAATCAGGACTGTTAAAATGTATGTCATGCAGTGCAGTGAACCACGCGTGAAAGTACAAAATCATACATTACCTGTTAAATAACCAACCACAACCCATATTCAATTTATAAAACACAAACCAATACATGATAAGTATAAAAAAAAATATAATAATTAATAAATTAATTTTATATTTCTGTCATTGCTGTATATCTGCAACAGTAACTCTGTAGTCGGTTAAATAGTTAACTGGAGAACAAGGGATGTGGTTGATGCTTTGGGACAACATGCTGAACATACAGTGAGGAACAGAAATATTTGAACACCCTGCGATTTTGCAAGTTCTCCCACTTAGAAATCATGGAGAGGTCTGAGATTCACATTGTAGGTGCATTCCCACGCTGAGAGACAGAATAAAAAAATAAAAAAAGTAAATCACATTGTATAATTTTTAAAGAATGTATTTGTCTTGCACTGCTGAACATAAGTATTTCAACACCGGAGAAAATCAGTGTTAATATTTGGTACAGAAGCCTTTGCAATTGCAGAGGTCAAATGTTTCCTATAGTTCTTGACCAGGTTTGCACACACTGCAACAGGGATTTTGGCCCATTCCTCCACACAGATCTCCTCTAGATCTGTCAGGTTTCGGGGCTGTCGCTGAGCAACACAGAGTTTCAGCTCCCTCCAAAGATGTTCTATTGGATTTAGGCCACTCCAGAACATTGATATGCTTCTTACAGAGCCACTCCTTGGTTATCCTGGCTGTATGCTTCGGGTTGTTGTCAAGTTGGAAGACCAAGCCACGACCCATCTTCAATGATCTGACGGAAGGAAGGAGGTTGTTGCTCAAAATCTCACAATAAATGGCCCCATTCATCCTCTCCTTAATACAGTGCAGTCGTCCTGTCCCCTTCGCAGAAAAGCACCCCCAAAGCATGATGTTACCACCCCCATGCTTCACAGTAGGAATGGTGTTCTTGGGATGCTACTCATCCTTCTTTTTCCTCCAAACACGACGAGTGAAGTTTAGACCAACAATTTCTACTTTGGTCTCATCTGACCACATGACTTTCTCCCATGCCTTCTCTGGATCATCCAGATGGTCATTGGCAAACTTCAGACCGGCCTGAACATGTGATAACTTGAGCAGGGGAACCTTCCATGCAATGCATGATTTGAAACTATGACAGTGTAGTGTTCTACCGACAGTGACCTTTGAAACTGTGGTCTCAGCTCTCTTCATGTCATTGACCAACTTCTCCCTTGTAGTTTTGGGCTAATTCCTCACCTTTCTTATCATTAGTGATACCCCACGAGGTGAGATCTTGCATGGAGCCCCAGTCCGAAGGAGACTGACAGTCGTCTTTAGCCTCTTCCATTTTCTAACAATTGCTCCAACAGTTGATCTATTTTCACCAAGCTGCTTGGCAATTGCCCCGTAGCCCTTTCCAGCCTTGTGGAGGTCCACAATTTTGTCTCTGGTGTCTTTTGACAGCTCTTTGGTCTTGCCTATGGTAGTAGTTGGCATCTGACTGACTGTGGGGTGGACAGGTGTCTTTAAAGAGCTCAGACAGGTGCTACTAAGTTAGATTGAGTGGAGTAGAGGTGGACTTTTTAAAGACACAGTAACAGGTCTTTGAGAGCCAGAATTCTTGCTGTTTCTCAGGTGTTCAAACACCTATGTTCAGCAGTGCAAGACAAATAAATTCTTTAAAAATCATACAATGTTATTTCCTGAATTTTTTTTATTTATTCTGTCTCTCAGAGTGGGAATGCACCTACAATGTGAATTTCAGACCTCTCCATGACTTCTAAGTGGGAGAACTTGCAAAATCGCAGGGTGTTCAAATACTTCTGTATGCTGCTAAGAGCAAATTATCTAAAAATTGCAAGCCAGTCATCTTGCTTTGAGCATTGTAATTTTTAAACCTGCAGCTACAAACATAAATGTCTGGCAAGAACCTTAAGCTAGAGCATGCTAATCTAAATGCAATGTTCTGCCACAGACTAGGATGATGGAGACTGGAAGCCTTCCCAAGAGTCTGCCTCTGGAATACTCATATGTCATTGCCCTACAACATATCTTCTTTTATTCTGTCAGGACAGAGCGATATGAATTGGGATAGAAATTAATTTAAAACGAAAAAGAACAGGGTTGCGGGATTCTTCAGTAGCTTCAAGCTACTCAGATTTAATTTAGGTTTTCCTCTATTACTTCATTATCTCATAGGAAAAACATCAGTCAATACCCCTGGTACTCTGACTTATCTAACATAACCTCTCTGTCAAGTCCTATTATTCCTTCCAACAAAGTGGAACAATTTACAATCCACAATAGGGTTTCCTTGCTCTCTAGTATCTCAATGTATTCTGCTCTCGTTCCTAACAGAACTGAAAATTATTCGGCATTGATCGGCCATCACAAGTCATACTGAAATGACATGCAAATCTATTTCCATTGTGTTGGGGGTGGTTATTACTGGAGTTCTGTCATGTTATTGTAGTTCTCTAAAGAGGTCACTTTTTAGCCTCTAGTGTTATAATTTACTGTTACTGAAGGTAATGATCCTTGCAAGTTGCTTTATAATTCTTAATTATTTAGGATCAACTACAGAATAAGTATATTTGCATTTAAAGGTGGTTGTCTAGGATTTTCACAACAGTGGCTAAAAGTAGACAATATAATAAATAAATCACTAATATCGTTTCAGTGCTGACATCATGCACAGCATTCACGTGACAACTGCAACCAATTACTGGCCTCAGCAGGGATGCTTGCATGCATGGTGTGATGTACTGGATCTTTGGGCACTGGAACTTTTAATGTTTTTTTATAAAGTATTATACAGGATCTCTTTTAAAGGAACACATCAGGCAATGTCCCTGGCATTGCCTCACTAGGGCATCATCAGCTCTATGATGTCAGCACATGCACTGGTGCCCTATAAGGAGCCTACCATCTAGAGATGAGCAGAATGATTCTGTAGAATCTATTTATGCAAATAAATAATCCCTGCTGATTGGACAAATTGATTCTAACAGCCCTGCTGATTGGACAAATTGATTCTGTAGAATCAGTACCAACCAATATCACTGACAGCCTCCCTGATGATGTCATCAGTGAGGATAAGACCAAGCCATTGAAGGCATAATCACTTGCCATGTAGCGTTAAAAAGGATGCAACCCGCCTCCCCCTTCTGTCTCTACCATCCAGTATCTCTCATTCCTGGTACCCTTGTGACAATACCAGGCATGGGATTCAGCCAGTTCCCTCTAGTTCTCCAGATCCGGTAGTTAAAATTACAACTGGATCGGAGAACCATGTTATCGGCTGAGTCCCGATCCGGTGCTCTGGCGGCAGCAGGGCCGCTGGAGATGTTCGCTTTCATTGCTTCACGCGCCACTGATAGTTTAGCTCCTTAGTTGTGTGGTATGTGTGTGTAGTGTATATGTGGTGTATTCATGTATGTGCACCATGTATATGGTGTATTTATGTGCATGTGTGTTGCATATATATATGGTGTATGTACAGTCATGTGAAAAAATTAGGACACCCTTTGAAAGCATGTGGTTTTTTGTAACATTTTTAATAAAAGGTTATTTCATCTCCGTTTCAACAATACAGAGAGATTAAAGTAATCCAACTAAACAAAGAAAACTGAAGAAAAGTCTTTTCAAGATCTTCTGTAAATGTCATTCTACAAAAATGCCTATTCTAACTGAGGAAAAAGATAGGACACCCTTGCCCCTAATAGCGAGTGTTACCTCCTTTGGCTGAAATAACTGCAGTGAGACGGTTCTTGTAGCCATCTACCAGTCTTCGACATCGGTCTGAGGAAATTTTACCCCACTCCTCAATGCAGAACTTTTTCAGCTGTGAGATGTTTGAGGGGTTTCTTGCACGTACAGCCCTTTTCAAGTCACCCCACAGCATCTCAATGGGATTCAAATCTGGACTTTGACTTGGCCATTCCAGGACTCTCCATTTCTTCTTTTTCAGCCAATCTTTGGTTGATTTACTAGTATGTTTTGGGTCATTGTCATGTTGCATGGTCCAGTTCCGCTTCAGCTTTAATTTTCTAACTGATGGTCTCACATGTTCTTCAAGCACCTTCTGATACACAGTAGAATTCATCGTGGATTCTATGATGGTGAGCTGACCAGGTCCTGCTGCAGCAAAGCAGCCCCAAACCATGACACTTCCACCTCCATGCTTCACAGTTGGTATGAGGTTCTTTTCTTGGAATGCTGTGTTTGGTTTACGCCAAACATGTCCTCTGCTGTTGTGTCCAAATAATTCAATTTTGGACTCATCTGTCCAAAGAACATTATTCCAGAAGTCCTGGTCTTTGTCAACTTTATCTCTGGCAAATGTCAGTCTGGCCTCGATGTTTCTCTTGGAAAGCAAAGGTTTCCTCCTTGCACACCTCCCATGCAAGTTAAACTTGTACAGTCTCTTTCTGATTGTAGAGGCATGTACTTCTACATCAACAGTAGCCAGAGCCTGCTGTAGTTCTCGAGATGACACTTTAGGGTTTTTGGAGACCTCTTTTAGCATCTTGCGGTCTGCTCTTGGGGTGAACTTGCTGGGGCGACCAGTCCTGGGCATGTTGGCAGTTGTTTTGAAAGCCCTCCACTTGTAGACTATCTTCCGGACAGTGGGAGATAGATCTTTTTAAATCCCTTCCCAGACTCATAGGCTGCTACAATCTTTTTTCTGAAGTCCTCTGACAGCTCTTTTGCTCTCACCATGGTGCTCACTCTCACTTCAACAGTCAGGAGCACACCAAACTAAATGTCTGAGGTTTAAATAGGGCAAGCCTCATTCAACATGCAGAGTAACGATCTACTAATTATGTGCACCTGGTGTGATATACCTGTGTGAGATCTGAGCCAATTTAAGAGGGAATACATGTGAGGGTGTCCTATCTTTTTCCTCAGTTAGAATAGGCATTTTTGTAGAATGACATTTACAGAAGATCTTGAAAAGACTTTTCTTCAGTTTTCTTTGTTTAGTTGGATTACTTTAATCTCTCTGTATTGTTGAAACGGAGATGAAATAACCTTTTATTAAAAATGTTACAAAAAACCACATGCTTTCAAAGGGTGTCCTAATTTTTTCACATGACTGTATATGTAAACATGTGTCGTGATGATGCGTGTCCACCGTTGAGTAGGGAACCTGTTGTCCAGGGGTGGGATCCAAATTTTTTAACAACACCCCTCAGATTACATCTCATTAGATCACAGTTGGCATTGCTCTGAATCAGGCTAGGTATTAAAGTACCTTCACTAGTATAAAACATACCCTTTAATGGTATTTGTTAAATTTGTTAACAAATACCATTAAAGGTTACGTTTTTTACTGGTGAAGGTGCTCTGTGACTTTGAATAATAACGACACTAGTGATGAACTTGGACTTCTGATGTCCATATTGATCAGAACTGTGTTTTAGGTATTAAAGTAACAATTAAAGGGGTTCTCCGGGAATTAAGAAAATAAAAATACTTAAATATTACTTTATAATAAATCTATTCTCAAATAACTTTCATTATTTATAATAGCTTGTTTTGTCTGGGGAGCAATCATCAAGAGAAACAAAATGGCCACCGTCCCATTAGTATTTAAGGTAGAATGTGGCACTCGTGTCCTATTGCTCGGGTACTCTAGTTGTGGGGTCCCAACCCTGTGAAACAATCGAAATAAAATACACTTAGGCACTCCTACAGTTTTGTTTGAAGTATTGTGTTGATTTTTTGTTGGTTTTCATATGAAAGGCAACTTGTTGTGTACTTGTGACGTTTCAGTTTAGACAGATACAAAAATACATGTAAATATCAGAACATTGCAGAAAACAAAAGTTGTACAACATCTGTCTGTGATATTATCACAACATATAGGATGGCCTTTAAAGCTCAAACTACTACGTCAATAACATATTAAGTGGAACAAAGAATACAAGCGAGCACTACTAAGGTAGAATATATTTAATACATTTTCAGATCCCCATTTGGGGCTTGTGGTGTCCTATGTGTCATGCGTTGTATCAGTAAACAATTGTATGTACGAAAATAGCAACATTGGAGCAATCCACATAAAAAGCAATACACACAAAATTAGTTGTCTGTGGATGGAAGATACATACAAAGATATATCGTAAATGCAGGTTAAGGAAAGCGGTTTGTAAAATAAAATATAGAAAAATAAAAAACTGTAGGTCAACTTGTAGTCTGCCGGGTCCCCTTTAGTAGTAAAACGAGAGAGTAAGAGTTGTCATGGGAAGAAGGGAAAAGAAATGTCACCATATGATCTCCTGGGGTTTGTTTGAATAAACCCAGATAATATACCCTTTAGACAGAAATTCTTGCTGTGTCTGCTTCCTGTATGTGTAAATAAGTGAAAAAGTGAAAGCGAATAGGTAAAATGATGAAGGAAAATAAATACGGACAAGAAATGGCCCTATAGAAAAAAAATTGCAACTTTCCAAATTTCAATTTCTCTGCTTTTAAAACAGATAGTAATACCTCATATAACAGTTATTACTTTACATTTCCCATATGTCTACTTTATGTTTGGATCATTTTGTGAATGCCATTTTATTTTTTGTGGACATTAGAAGGCTTAGAAGTTTAGAAGCAAATCTTAAAATTTTTCTGAAAATTTCCAAAACACACTTTTTAAGGACCAGTTCACATCTGAAGTCACTTTCTAGGGCTTACATAGTAGAAACCACCAATAAATGACCCCATTTTCGAAACTACACCCCTCAAGGTATTCAAAACTGATTTTTACAAACTTTGTTAACCCTTTAGGTGTTTCACAAGAATTAAAGGAAAATGTTGATGACATTGCAGAATTTTACTTTTTTGGCAGATTTTCCATTTTAATAAAAAAAAATTTACGGTAACAAAGCAAGGGTTAACAGCCAAACAAAACTCAATATTTATTACCCTGATTTTGTAGTTCACTGAAACACCCCATTTGTGATCGTAAACTGCTGTACGGGTGCACGGCAGGACGCAGAAGGAAAGAAGCGCCATGTGGTTTTTAAAGGGCAGATTTCACTGTGATAATTTTAAGTTGCCATGTCACATTTTAAGACCCCCTGATGCACCCCTAGAGTAGAAACTCCAACTGCAGAGCAGGGACCCGATAGAGATGCGGAGTGCACTCATACCCTCTGTAAACCCTCTGTATGCCACGGTCAGTTTGACAACGGCATACAAGGGGTTAATACGCTGGCATCTGTGTTTTCACCAGTGCCAGCGTATGCAGCAGGGGCCCGGCTGTCAGCTCCTGCACCCGCCCGATCAGCCTGCCGTACATGTATGGCGCAGGTCCTTAAGTCACATCCACCAGCGCCGTACATGTACGGTGAGGGTCCTCTACGGGTTGAAGGATGTTACAAAGTAGGCATACTGCCATGTAGGGTAGGTACCTCAAAAGAAAAGATAGCCACACCTTTCTTGTAAAAATTCAGTCCTTTAATCCTGAGTAATGCTTCTTTTTCTTATTATGCATACAAGTACATTAATATTCATCTCACAAGGGAAAGTTGAAACAGAAGATAAAAAAATAATCATATTCTGCAAATATTTTTTTCTGTCAAAAGCACTACCTGTATAGTCAATTCAAAATATGCACTAGACAAGCACAAAGCAGCCAATGGTATGGTCACAAAAGAGGAGCTATGGCATTCTAATGGATACATATAGTTTAGTAAGCATGGCCTGTATCCAATAAAGAAAATTGAAACATGGTTATTTGTATTCCTCTTGCCATGTGCTATAGCAGAGGTCTCCAACCTTTGGCTCTCCTGCAGCTGCAAACTACAGTTGGCATACTGGGAGTTGTAGTTTCACAATAGATGGTAAACCACAGGTTGGAGATCACTGTGCTAGAGGAACAGCAGTTAAAGTAGTTCTCTGTGATTCTGCCTATGATATGCCATCATGTCTGAGCAGCCTGACAACAAAACTCACCAATATGTAATAGTATATGCAAGTGCTAGAGTGTAGTATGTAGTAGTGTCCCGCCCCTCACCCCCATGGGCAGCTGCGCCAGTAGAGACAACCAGTCCTCCCCACATTCTAGAACAGGTTGATGACGGCCATTTTAATTAATTCCCGGAGAATCTCTTTAAAGGAAATCTGTCACCAGTTTTGCCTATAATATATATTTTTTTATTGTTTATTTTTATTCTGGGGAAAGTAGGGGGCTAATTTTAATTTGTATATTTTTATGTTTGTTTTTTTTTACCCCTTTTGGGGGTTAGAATATGTGATCTTCAGATTGTTTTAAGATTACATTGCAGTGTATTAGCACTGCATTGTAAGCTCCATATGCTGTTAGCCTATAGCTCTGATAAACTGGGCTTCTTCAGAGACACCCAGCGTATCATAGCGAAAGGAATGGCATACCTCAATCACCGCGAGAGGGAGCCATTCGTAAACCGGAAGCTACCGCTTCTGGGTTTTCAGCACTCAGATGCCGTGGTCATACTTGACATGACATCTGAGGGGTTACATTTCTGCAATCTGAGTTATTGCCGATTTCAGACATTAGCCCTGTATCTCTGCTGTTTAAAACAGCAGAAACCTGGTGGCTATGGCACCCTCAGCGCTCATGAATGGGGCGCCATATTTAAAGTGACAACTTCTGCCGTACATGTATGGCGGCTGACGTCTAACAGTTAATTGACTTAGCCGTTTTGCTAATATCTTGTATTGAACAGCTTCAGCACATGCCGAGGAGTCCTAAATATTCATGAGCTCCTGACTTTCTCCTCCGGCTACTAATTCAGTTGAAAAACAAAACTGTCAATCAGTGGCCTGGAAAGAATATTTCTCTTAGACTTACTTTTAATTTATGAACTAAAATAACAGAAGTTGTAAGTACATGGTGTACCAAACAAACTTTCTCCAAACTGCATCTTGCATTGCCAAATTTGGTGTTGAGGTGCTTCTCCTTCTTGCTTGTGAAACAGCAATGACAACTACGCTGGTCCCCAGCCTGATGGACAGGAGGTGCTAAAGTTTATATACAGTACCAACCTTCCCATTTCTTGGAGAAATGATAGCATGAACTTTAGGCCTTTTCCTCCTTTTTTCTCTAATGTCGCTGTTCTTGTGCAGAGAGAAAACCCCAAGATTCATGCTACTCATAATTAAGAGAAATGGGAAAAACCTTCTTAATAGACCAATGTATAATCGAGAAAATAGAAAATAGACCTAGTGGTAGTTACAGGTGCTGCGTCTGTGGTATGATTGTACTAAATGAAGGCTACTATATTCTTTAGGGGTAGAATTATTTGATTCCTCTTAGATTGATTAATTTTTCTATTTATCCAAAAGAAAACATTACCCTTTTAATTGACAGCAATGTTCTCTCTTGCTTTCTAGAAATCTGGGGAAATCCGGACTTCGTGTATCCTGTCTAGGACTGGGTAAGTGTATTATTCCAATAGTCTTGTAAAGAATGACAGTATTTCTGACCATTATATGACTTGTATCTGTTTTTTTTAGCAGTTTTGCCTCTGCAATCTGTAACTCATTTTTTTGAGTTGATGAGTACAGAATGGTTGGGATCATGTCTTCCCATACACTACACATGAAGAAATAGGGGATCCTGCTTCATAACTGTAGTACAACCTCAGTAGCAGCAGCAGTAATGGGGGGCAATATACAGCGGTGCTCCTCTCTCCATACACCTCTATGTCATCTAAACCTTCAGTTAGTAGGCAGCCTATCCCCACTGAAGATGCATTTCATCAGTTAGTGAAAAGAAGAGGGGCAGGGGAGCCTGATAAGAGAAGAAGAAAGCATCCTTCTCTGATGAGATATATTACAACAATTGTTTTATTTTATATATTCACTTGTATTGTTCATCTATGGGGAAAAAAAAGGGAAAAAACAATGACTCTTTAAACGTTAGACTATAAATTAAAGATGTTGCCTCAGGAAATATATTCTGCAGCTTTTAAACCCGCACCTGGATCTGAATACCTTTGTAATTGCAAATAATTAAATATTTTGCATACCTACTGAGTTATTCAATAAAATGTATCTGTATAGCGCTACCTACTTTTTGTTCTTTTTCATACAGTATTTCTATGTCCGCCTCACTGAAGTGAACGCACATGCTCAACTGCCTCCTGGGCTGGGATAGGGAGAGAGCTCTGGCAGAAAGGACACACCCCCTCAGAAAGGGCACATCCCCTGAGCTTCCAGTTTGATACAAAACTAGCAGAGCAATTAGAGGAATAAATTGGGAGATCTATGGATCCATGTGAGGTACAGGGCTGGTTCTAGCTTTGCTGCAAAGAGATTCCCATGAACTATATATCTGATAACCCTTTTAACCAATTAAATTATTTCTACAAAATATTGAATATTTTTGGATGGAGCAAATCAGTTGTCTACCATGCCTAAAATGACATCACTTAATTGTCTCATGCCGATTCTGTAAACCCCTGGCGCACGAAATTCACAGTTTGACAGTATAAATAATCTCCCCCAATGTATGTAATACATTCACATATACATAATATTGAAGTATTTATGTCAATTTTGAATGTAACATAGAAATAGAGACACAAAATGTTGCTTTTAAATTGCACAACAATTATGTTCTGATAAACAGACACGTATACCAAGCATTGAATAAAATTGGGCGTCACTCAATATTAGGCAAAAATATATATTCAAGTTGGATTATATCAGACATTTTTATATATATGTACGCTCAAAATAGTGACAACATGTTGCATAAAACAATACAAATCAATACATTAAAATAACACGTGTATTAAGCTCTTAGAGAAACTAAAATCACTTGGAAATGGCTAAAATGCAATGGCACTGAGTCCCTGAGGGCCCTTGTGGCCGTGACTGTTGATAGGACTTCCCAACTGTTTTAGTCCAAAGACAATTGTAGTGCTTATCCACAGCTTGTACAGTGATTGTATATAACGCAATTGATATCAATGGTACTTCCACAATTTATATCGTAGTCAAGTTTGTACTATGATTTGAGTACTTTACCGCTCCTGATGTCAGGCCGCTTGTGCACCAAGATTCTCCAGTGCAATGCTCTTGTTGTGAGCTGCAAGGACCTGTGAGTTGGGTCTGTATGTGGAGTTCCCCACGTTCCTGGCTTTTCGCTGTAGAGGTCTTTCCGCTTTGACCTTCCAGGACCTGTTGTGGCGTCCCACGTGGTTTGCTGGGCGGTCAGGTGACTTTCAATTCCAGGCAGGGTTTTCGAATTTCTTTAGGCTCCAAATGTGGATATAGATGTTTTTCTTTAATCGTCCCTCACTCTATTTACCAATGGTAATCTTGAGAGTTAATGGAGTCAGTGAAGCTGTGGAGAAGTTTGTTTTGTGCTTACTTATTAAACATTGTCTAAAGTTTTCTTATGTGCACTCTTGGTGAAATGCCAGCTATGCCACTTGTAATTGTTTTATGCTTTATGATGCCCAGTCGAATTTGATAACTAGTTTCAGAGGAGCCATACCTAGGCTGTGAATATTAGTAGTAATTATGACCCTGTAAACTTTGTTCTGTTGGAGGCAGAGGCCATTTTATTGTATTGTATTATACATTTCATGTATTGACCCTGCATACGCTCAGTGTTAAGACTGCGGTGTGTAGTGTTGTGTTTTTATATGTGGTTATATAATATACTAGAGCTATAGATTCCTTACAGAAAACACATACATCTGAATACATACACTTATATGTGTTTGCATATATAGAGATGTAGCAAGCGCCATCTGAATGGATAATGCACTACTTTGAGTATCTTTGCATAAAGATGTTCTAATACAACAGCACACATACAAATTGTGATAAAAAAATAAAATGTCACATGGACATAAGTATTCAGACTCCTTGCCATGACACTTGAAATGAACTCTGGGGGCCTGCCATTTCTCTTGATCATCTTTGAGATGTTCCTACCTGTGGTAAATTCAGTTGATTAGATGTGATTTGGAAAGAAACATCCCTATCAATATAAGTTCTCACAGCTGACAATGCATATCAGAGCACAAACTAAGCCATGTGGAAGAAAGAAGTGTCTGTTGAGTTTCAAGACAGGACTGTGTGGAAGTACAGATCTGCAGAAGGGTATAAAAAAAATTCTGCTGCACTGAAACTTCCCAAGAGCACAGTGGTTTCCATAATTTTTGAATGGAAGAAGTTTGGAACAACCAGGAATACAGCTGGCCTCCCCACCAAACTAAGTAAGTGTGGGAAAAGGTCCTTGGTAAGAGAGGTAACCAACACTCCACCAATCTGGGTTTTATGGTCGAGTGACCAGAAAGAAGCCTGTCCCCAGTAAAAGACACTTGAAAGCTGACCTGGAGTTTACAAAAAAGCACCTAAAGGACTCTCAGACTGTGAGAAAGTAGATTCAAACAAACAGTCATGCTGTTGTAGTGTCTTTTAGCGGCTAGGACAGGGAGTCTGGTCAGGGTCGAGGAAAGCTGAATGTAGCAAAATACTGAGATATTTGAAAAAAAATTGATTCAGAGTGCTCCGGACCTCAGTCTGGGTTAAAAGTCTACCTTCCGACAAGACAATGACTAAGCCACAACAGAGGAGTGGCTTAGGGATAACTCTGTGAATGTCCTTGAGTGCTCCAGCCAGATCCCTGACTTGTACCCAATCGAACATCTCTAGAGAGACCTGAAAATGGCTGTCCACCAATGGTCCAAATCCAACCTGACAGGGCTTGGAAAGATAAGAATGGCAGAAAATCCCTAAATCCAGGTGCAAGTATTGTGGCTGCATACCCAAGAAGACTGGAGGCTGTAATTGCTGCCAGAGGTGCTTCAGCTAAGTACTGAGGAAAGGGTCTGAATACTTATTTCAATGTAAGATTTTTTTTTTTCCTTTTAAAAAAAATAGCATAGATTTTGAACATTCTGTTTTCATCTCATCATGGGGTACTGAATGCAGACTAATGGAAAAACGTGAACTTTTTTTATTGTAGTAACAGGCCGCAACATCACAAAATGTGAAAAAGTGAAAGTGTCTGAAGATCTCTGTCCTGCCAGCTCTGCGGGTCCTAGGTCTCCCTGCATCAGCATGCATTTTGACTGCTGCAGACAATGACTAGCCACAGCAGTCAAGTGTCACTCATGTGGCATGTCTGTGGGTCACGTGCCGCATGGGTTACATGTGACTGCTGCAGCCAGTCATTGGCTGCATAGGTGACGTTACAACATCAACATCTGGTTTGAGACAAGGGGACCTGGGACCTACAGAGTCGGAATGATGAAGCCAGAACCCAGCAGGGAATCAGGTAATATGATTATCAAAGCTGAGGGGGCCTCAAGAAGCACTCACGAAAGGTAAACAATCCCTTTAATAGCTATTGTATTACAGGGGCGGACCGGGAACTTGAAGAGACACTGGAAAAACCTAAAAGTGGTCCCATATTGTAGGCAGGCCCAAATTGACAGAAGGCAGGACAACACAATCAGGCAAGGCCAACACAAGTAGGGAGGAACAACAGAAGTGGGCAGGGCTAGCAATACCATAGTGCAGCACAAAATACCGCCCCAGCAGAACCAAGTACTACAGTGCAGCACAAAATACTGCCACCCTCGTCCTGAGGATGGTGATTGTTGAATTCAGGAAGGTACCTGCTACCGCTGGCCAGGTACATAAATCAGATCTTTACATACCTGACCAGCAGCCGTAAGGAGGGCTCGGGCGGCCCCTTGAGCAACAGCCCACCGGAAAATTTGGCCAGGCTGCCCTGACTGTATATATAATGCTTTATCAATACATTCTTTGCATCTGTTGATTTATTTGGTTGTCAGGGGTAGTTGGCTTCTTCATTGCTGCTCCTCTCAGCCACTTTTACTGTTCCATTTCACATTCTGAATGACCAGCTGTCTATAAACACAACATCGTCTATTCTATGTGAGCACCTGGGAAACCCAGACTGTTTACACGCTCTCACAAAATGAGTACACCAGCCGCAGAATTTAATTACCTACTCCAAATAAAATCAGCTTTTTGGAACATAGGAGTGAAGCTTCAAATTTCTTTTTTTTATTTAAGCTTTTTACATTGCACAACGATATAATAAATCATCTTGCATGACGGTGGACTTCCTGCTCCGTCCTACAGCACTTACACAGTTTTTTATTACCTTACTATTTGCATACCCACACATATATCAGGAAACCCTGTGTGTTTAAGAAAAACCTTTGAAATCAGATTTCCAGTAAAGGGTCTAAAATCCAAACAATGGAAACAAATCCGCACAATCCATTGTGTGTATTCTTCCCGAATAGAAGGCTGTGGGGCTTAATAAGTTCCTAAGTGGCAGTATGCAGGAACGGTTCTGTCTGTGCAGTGGAGGACGCTCTATAGAACACACTCATTATTAAGATAACATTACTTTATTTTATTGCCCACTTAACTATTAACAAAGATGCTTGGGTGTCGTTTGCTGCCATATTTATAGCATGATTTTAGATTAAAGAGTTCAAGCTGAATTCTAATGATACTGTAAATACATCAAAGGGAAGCCCCAAGGAAGCAGAAGAAGGAGGAAAATAAGAAAATGTCCATGATTTTTATGGTGTGGTAGCTATGGTTACAGAATCTGTGGGTGTCTTGCTCTGTGATTATTAAAGCAGAAGCACTTTGAACACATTTACGAATGTTCAGATACAAAAAGTTATAGGAATACATTTTAAGAAATGTCTCCTTATGGGACACTTTTACATAACTGGAACCACCCTGCTCTGCTGAGCATGTGATCATCACCCAACATGATAATCCACCACAGGATAAAATCATTCCTACAATTTTTGCATTAGGGAAATGTGTATTCCCACAGTAGATATGGGGTTAATAATGCAGTTATTTCCAGATTGCCTTGAAAATTGACCGCTTATGTTTTGTGCAAAAACAGACAAAATTAGCTTTAGTGTTGGAAACAACATCTGCTCTATAAACATTCAAGCATCTGTATGTATTGTACTTTAATAAGGCTATATATATTTTACCCCATAGCCCATGCTAAGTATTTTTGCCAAAAAAAGCATAGCATAGCCATAAATGCAATCTTTAGAGTCAGTATTGACCATTTTGCTGCCAGGCACAAAAAGAAAAGCCTCATTATTATTTTTTCTTATAGTGATTAATTAGGGTTCTTACACACGTTTTTACAAGTTGTTGTTTTTTGGCCTTTTATGCTTTTTATGGCATTTTGTTTGCACACAGTGGCCCTGATTTCTCAAGATCAACATCTGCTTCGCCAGTCTTGATGGTGCCTGTGCTGCCATAGGAGCCATGACAAGGTGCAAGCCTCATCATAAATTACATGGCTTCTTTGGCACTCTGTGTGCCGGAATGAAATCTACAGCAGCTCGGAGCAGTCGTAAATTTCAGTCATTATTTACGCCAGTTTCTGCGAGGGTGGTCTAAATGCAAATTGCAACTAGAAGAGTCACAATAGTATTGAAAAGTTGCAAATACTGTGGATATGCAACTTTTTTTTTTACACCAAATACAGGCATAAGGGGAATAATGAATTTCTGCCAAAATTGCCAGGGTAAAAATCTTGACAAAAAATGCTAAAGTACATAGAAAATGCCAGAAAAAAACATGTGTGAAAGCACCCATACAAAACTAACTTATTAAAATTTCATCAAATATAATCTATACCTAAATGTTTTTTTTTAGTACTTAATCAAGACCTATCCTCAGGATAGGTCATTAATATCAGATTGGCGATGTTCCAACTTCTGGCACTCCCGCTGATCAGTTATTTTTCTAAATTCCGGCACCAGAACCGATGCATGGTAGGAGCACTGCTGCAGCAAGCACTCATGGCCACTACACAGTGTATGGATCTGTGTAATCCGGATGCCTTTTTCTGTGCCAGATCTTGTGAAAACAGCGGATTGGTAAGTGTTGCAGGATTCTGACTTCCGCTGATCTGAAATTGATGACCTATCCTAAGGATACGTTATTAAGAGGCGAATCACGGACATTCGATATAAATTCATAGTTGAATATACCACATGTATAGTGGCTCAGAGAGAAAGTTTAAAGAGGACCTTTCGCCTGTAAAAACAATGTTAACTAAGTATGCTGACATGTAGAGCGGCGCCGGGGGATCTCACTGCACTTACTATTATCCCTGGGCACCGCTCCGTTCTCCCGCTATGCCCTCCGGTATCTCCGGTCACTAAGTTATAGTAGGCGGTGTCTGCCCTTGTCCTGTGGGCGTCTCCTTCTCCTAGCCTGCAGTGCTGGCCAATCGCAGCGCACAGCTCACAGCCTGGGAGAAAAAAACCTCCCAGGCTGTGAGCTGTGCGCTGCGATTGGCCAGCACTGCAGGCTAGGAGAAGGAGACGCCCACAGGACAAGGGTAGACACCGCTTACTATAACTTACAGAGCGAAGATACCGGAGGGCATAACGGGAGAACGGAGCGGCGCCCGGGGATAATAGTAAGTGCAGTGAGATCCCCGGGCGC